>NC_087355.1:80423484-80726515 GCF_030014295.1 Loxodonta africana | reverse complement strand
TGGAAAAGCTGAGGTTGGAATTTGGCCTCCACACTTAGTCAAGTGCCATAACCTCTCTAAGACTCATCTTCCTGACCTATAAAATGGGGACTCCCATATACCTACAGGGAGGCCTGATAATGCAGCGGTTAAGTGTTTGGCTGCTAACCAAAAGGTAGGCAGTTAGAATCTATCAGCTGCTCCTTGGAAATCCTATGGGGCAATTCTACTTTGTCCCGCAGGATTGCTATGAGCTGGAATCGACTTGACAACAACGAGTTTGGTTTTGGTTTTATACACCTACTAAGGAGCCCTGGTATCACAGTGGTTAAAGCGCTTGGCTGCTAACTGAAAGGTCGTTGATTTGAAACCATCAGCTGCTCCTTGAGAGAAAAATGTGGCAGTAGGCTTCTGTAAAGATTACCAAAAAACTCATTGCCATCAAGTCAATTCTGACTCATGGCGACCCTATAGGGCAGAGTAGAACCATCCCATAGAGTATCCAAGGCAGTAAACTTTATGGAAGCAGACTGCCACCTCTTTCTCCTGTGGAACAGTTAGTGAGTTTGAGCCTCCAACCTTTTGGTTAGCAGCCCAGCGCTTTAGCCACTGCACAACCAGGGCTCTTTCCTGTAAAGATTGCAGCTTTGGAGACCTTATGGGGCAGTTCTACTCTGTTCTATAGGATCACTGTTAGTCATAATCACTCAAAGACAATGGGTAACAGGCATGCATCTATAAGAAGTGTTTACGTCACAGAATTATTATTTACATAAAGGAGAAAACATATAAATTCTTAAGCACGATACTTGACACGTATTACGTGATCGAAAAGATTAATTTATGTAGTTAATGGATTCTACAGCAGTGGTTAAGTCATTATTAACTTATTTTTTGTCATAAAACTGATGGCAAATCTTCAGAGATAAACAGATCTCTGAAAAATAATGTTCCAAAAACTTTTGATGACTTGGAGCTTTGGTGGTGCAGTGGTTAAGCATTTGGCTGCTAACCAAAAGGTCAGCAGTTCGAATCCACCAGCTGCTCCTTGGAAACCCTATAGGGGAAATTCTACTCTACCCTATAGGGTCACTATGAGTCAGAATCGACTTGACAGTGGAGGGTCTTCTTTTTTTTTTTTTTTTATGACTTATAAGTTGTGTACATCTATGGACATCCAAGGGTTAATAAGGTCAAGGTTAATAATTCCTGGGAATGACAGAATCTCCTAGATGTGAGATTTTAGAATTGACGATTCTCTAAATGTTTTCCTTTCTTCCTTTAAGGCAATGGCTTAACACAAAAGAACAGAAAACAAAAACCTTGAGCAGTAACTACCTCTTCCATCAACGAAGGACGCTCATTGTCTCCCCTGAGGGCCTGCAGGCTCCTTTGCTGCCTGGAACTCTGCAATTCTCTAGTTACTGTGAGTTTACAAGTTCAGCAGCCATTTCTACATTTTCTGCCTCAGCTCCCTCAGCATAATTATCCCCACGTATTATTTTTACTTCATTAAAATGCATGCAACCTGTCAGTGTTGAGCAAGAGGGAGCTGTAGTTTGCTGTTGAGTTTTTGCTTCACAGACTTTTTTTTCCTGTTGACAGAAAAACAGGGAGTGAGATGAAATTTTGTGTAAACATGCAAACTTGCCCTTGGGAGGTCTAATGGAGTTGGAATGGAGGGTGAGAAGGAAACACCCATCATTACAGCATCAAGCACAGAGCTGGGACATATTGTTGGGTGTTGTTCAGTTGATTCCGGCTTATAGCAACCCCAAGTGACTGAGTAGAACTGCCCCGTAGGGTCTCCTAGGCTGTAACCTTTATGGGAGCAGATCATCAGGTCTTTCTCCTGAGAAGCCTCTGGGTGGGTTTGCACCACCAACCTTTTAGTTAGCAGCCCAGTGCTTAACTGTTATGCCATTATGGCTCAACTTAATGTTTGCAGAACTCAATAAGTAATAGTGTAATGCATAGATTTAGTACAATGGTCCAAAGGAGCTACCTCAAATTCTTGCACCATCCATGAATTTATTCAACCATTATCTATTAAGCAACTACTTCGGGCCATCATTTTGCCATGGGCTGGAAATTTAACCTTAGCTATTTTTTTTTTTAATATATACAGACTCACAGCTCACACAAACTTTATAATCTAATGGGGTGTTTTTATAATGAAGCAATGAGGAAATTATTTCATTTATATATTATATAAATACATAAATATTATGTATAGTAACCCTGGTGGCACAGTGGTTAAGAGTTCAGCTGCTAACCAAAATGTCAGCGGTTTGAATCCACCAACCACTCCTTGGAAACCCTATAGGGCAGCTCTACTCTGTTCTACAGGGTTGCTATATGTCGAAATCAACTCGATGGCAATGGGTTTGATTTTTTGTTTTTACACTTCATATGTCAATTTAGTGTTATGGAGTCAATAGACACAGATTTCCTTAGCAACGAACGTGGCAGAGATAAAATCTTGTCCTTGGTGGTGAATGTTTTTACCAATCCGGTCATTCATTTATTCAGTCATTCAATCACAAAAAATGTATTGGCAACCCACACTGTGTTATGTTGGGAACTGTGCTAGACACATGGGGACTGTAATGCGAAGTTTTTCAACCTCAGTGCCATTGACATTTTGGGCTGGATACTTCCTTATTGTGAGGGGTTATTCTGTGCATTGTATGATGTTTAGCAGTATCCCTGGCCTCTACCCACTAGATACTGGAAGCATCATCCTCAGTTGTAACAATGAAAAATGTCTCCAGGTATTGCCAAATGCCCTCTGGAGGACAAAATCCCCCAGTTGAGGACTACTGCTTTAAGAAATAAGACATTGCCTCTAATGGCATTATTAAATAAAATAGAGGTCCTTATAATAATAACCACAGCAACAATCATAATATATGAAACAACTCCTTTATGTCAGGCTTTGTGCTAGGCATATCATCTTATTTAATACTCACAAAAACCCTTTGATATAAGAGTAAGTATTTATGAACTTCTAAAGGTTTATAATGAATAACCCTATTCATCATCATTCCTACATATGTTAATTGTTGTTGTTGTTTGGTGCCGTCAAGTCAGTTCTGCCTCATAGTGACAGTAGGTACAACAGAATGAAACTTTGCCTGGTCCTGCGCCATCCTCAAAATTGTTGCTATGTTTGAGCCCATTGTTGCAGTCACTGTGTCAATCTACTTTGTTGAGGGTCTTCCTCTTTTTCACCGGCTAAGCATTATGTCCTTCTCTGGGGACTGATCCCTCCTGATAACATGTCCAAAGTACTTGAGGTGAAGCCTCACCATCCTTGCTTCTAAGGAGCATTCTGGCTATACTTCTTTCAAGACAGATTTGTTTGTTCTTCTGGCAGGCCATGGTATAGTCAATATTCTTCCCCAACTCCATAACTCAAAGGCATCAATTCTTCAAAACTTTCATTGTCCAGCTTTCTCGTGCATATGAGATGATTGAAAATACTGTGGCTTGGGTCAGGCGCACCTTAGTCTTCCAAATGACATGTTTGCTTTTTAACAATTTAAAGAAGTCTTTTGTGACAGATTTGCCCAATGCAATATATCATTTGATTTCTTGACTGCTTCTTCCATGGGCATGATTTTGGATCCAAGTAAAATGAAATCCTCGACGGCTTCAATCTTTTCTCTGTTCATCATGATATTGCTTATTGGTCCAGTTGTGAGGATTTTTGTTTTATGTTGAGATGTAATCCACGCTTCATCAGTAAGTCCTTCAAGTCCTCTTGTCTTTCTTTCAGCAAGCAAGGTTGTGTCATCTGCATATCACAGGTTGCTAATGAGTCTTCAATCCTGATAGCTGCGTTCTTCTTCATATGGTCCAGCTTCTTGGATTATTTGCTCAGCATACAAGTTGAATAAGTATGGTGAGAAATACTTATTGAAAGGATTTATTAGTTACGAACTTCAGAAGGTAAGATTCAATGTATAAAGACTAGAGGAATTAAGGAACATACATTCTAAGAAATGGAAAAGCTGTATTTTCAAAGAACCATCAGGTTATTTGAAAGCATACAAATGCTAAAGTGAACAATACTCATAGGATAATATATGTAGCTTAAGTTTTCCTTTCTTTATTCTTTGGTAAATTTTGGCTAAACTCTTTGGTTTCCTCTTCGTGTATTTCCTTTTAATATTTTTTTCTGAAAGTGCACACTTGTCTGTGCCAAGAAATATGGAAGACAGCTACCTTGCCAATTGACTGGAAGAGATCCATATTTATGCCTATTCCCAAGAAAGGTGATCCAACCAAATGTGGAAATTATCGAACAATATCATTAATATCACATGCAAGTAAAATCCTGCTGAAGATCATTCAAAAGCAGCTGCAGTGGTATATTGACGGGGAACTGCCAGAAATTCAAGCCAGATTCAGAAGAGGACATGAAACCAGGGATATCATTGCTGAAGTCAGATGGATCCTGGCTGAAAGAAGAAAATACCAGAAAGATGTTTACCTGTGTTTTATTGACTATGCAAAGACTTTCGACTGTGTGGGTCATAACAAATTACGAATAACATTGCAAAGAGTGGGAATTCCAGAACACTTCATTGTGCTTATGTGCAATGTACCTGTACAGTGATCAAGAGTTAGTCGTTTGAACAGAACAAGGGGATGCTATGTGGTTTGGCCGGGAAAGGGGTGTATTAGGGTTGTATCCTTTCATCATACCTATTGAATCTCTATGCTGAGCAAATAATCTGAGGAGCTGGACTATATGAAAAAGAATGGGGCATTTGGATTGGAGGAAGACTCATTGACAACCTGCAATATGCAGATGACACAATCTTGCTTGCTGGAAGTGAAGGAGATTTGAAGCATTGATGAAGATCAAAGACCACAGCCTTCAGTATGGATTACACCTCAACATAAAGAAAACAAAAATCCTCACAACTGGACCAATAAGCAACATCATGATAAACAGAGAAAAGACTGAAGTTGTTAAGGATTTCATTTTACTTGGATCCACAATCAACACCCACAGAAAAAGCAGTCAATAAATCAAAAGACGTATTACATTGGACAAATGTGCTGCAAAAGACCTCCTTAAAGTGTTGAAAAACAAAGATGTCACTTTGAAGACTAAGGTGAGCCTGACCCAAGTCATGTTTTTAATTGCCTCATATGCATGAAAAAGCTGGACTATGAATAAGAAACACAGAAGAAGAATTGACCCCTTTAAATTGTGATGTTGGCGAAGAATTTTGAATATACCATGGGCTGCCAAAAGAATGAACAAACATGTCTTGGAAGAAGTACAACCAGAATGCTCCTTGGAAGCAAGGATGGCGAGACTATGTCTCACATACTTTGGACATGCTACCAGGAGGGATCAGTCCCTGGAGAAGGACATCGTGCTTGATAAACTAGAGGGTCAGTGAAAAAGAGGAAGACCCTCAACAAGATGGATTGACACAGTGATGAGCCCTATAGCAACAATGTGCTCAAGTATAATAATGATTGGGAGGATGGTGCAGGACTGGGCAGTGTTTTGGTCTCTTGTACATTAGGTTGCTATGAGTCAGAACCAACTTGATGGCACCTAACAACAGCGACAATTTTTTCTGAGCACACATATTATTTTTTTATATTTATATTTTAATTAACTAAAGTCTTACATTGTAGCTTTCCTGTCACTAATATAAGGAGTATAAAAGTATGTGTTCTAGAAATTCTGCATCCCACTTTGGACACCAGCATCTGGGGTCTTAAATGCTAGCAAGTGGCCATCTAAGATGCATCAATTGGTCTCAACCCACCTGGAGCAAAGGAGAATGAAGAACATCAAGGACACAAGGTAATTATGAGCCCAAGAGACAGAAAGGGCCACATAAACCAGAGACTACATCAGCCTGAGACCAGAAGAACTAGATGGTGCCTGGCTACAACCGATGACTGCCTTGACAAAGAACACAACAGAGAACCCCTGAGGGAGCAGGAGAACAGTGGGATGCAGACCCCAAATTCTCGTAAAAAGACCAGACTTTATGGTCTGACTAAGACTAGAAGGATCCCGGTGGTTGAGGCCCCCAGACCTTCTGTTAGCCCAAGACAGGAACTATTCCCAAAGCCAACTCTTCAGACAGGGATTGGACTGGACAATGGGATAGAAAAAGATGCTGGTGAAGAATGAGCTTCTTAGATAAGGAGACACTTGACCTTATGTTGGCATCTCCTATCTGGAGGGGAGATGAAAGGGCAAAGGCGCTCGGAAGCTGGCAGAATTGACATGAAAAGAGAGAGTGGATAGAAGGAGTGGGCTGTCTCATTAGGGGGAGAGCAATTAGGAGTATATAGCAAGGTGTATGTAATTGTATGAGACACTGACTTGATTTGTAACCTTTTACTTCAAGCACAATAAAAATTAAAAGAAAAAGTGTGTTTTCTGGGCTTCAGAGCAATAATTAGTAGCTGAGTTTCAGGATAGAAAGTCTCCCAAGTGGGTATCAAATCTATACCACCCAATTTATTAATGAATAATGTAAATTTAATTAAGGGGAAGTGAATTGCTGTCTCTCAGAAATCCACAAACTGTAGGTATGAAGCAAATTTGTCCCATCACCTGCTTTTTCATATAAAGTTTTATTGAAACACAACCACACTTGTTTGTTTATATACTGTCTATAGCTCTTCTCAAACTATAAAAGCAGACTAGATTCATTTCAACAGACTGTATGTCCTTCAAAGCCTAAAATATTAACTACTTGGCCCTTTGGAGAAAATATTTGTCATACCACAAACTAGGCTAGAGGTGGACTTTGAGTTGATGTGTCTGTTGCTCGGTGGGCGTGTGGTGGCATGGAAAATTCCTGGGCTCTAGAATTAGAACAGTATTTGAATACTAACTCTGCCTTTCCCAAGCTGTGTAGCCTTGAACAGGGAACTTGATCTTTTTGAATCTCATTTTCCTATTACGTAAAACTGGGTTAAATACGTCCTGCAATTTTGTTATGAGATTTATGAATATTTGATAAAGTTTCTGGGGCATACTCAAAATAGATGATAATATGTAGCACCCTTTCTCCTTAATAACTGTCACTTTTACTCGCTCATCCAATAAACATTTATTAAAGGCCTATGACTATCAGGCACCTTGGTAGACACTGAGGGTACAAGAAAGAGAATGGCAGACATGGTCTCTGAATTCAAATTTCACCCAAGTAGAGAACTGGTAGAAGAGGCATATAACCCTAACCTAAATGAAACATGGTTTTTTGAAGTAGAGAACATCTCATCTGTGACTTCATAAAACCCATTGCCATCGAGTCCATTCCAACTCATAGCAACCCTATAGGACAGAGTAGAACCACCCTATAGAGTTCCCAAGGGGCGCCTGGTGGATTTGAACTACCGACTGCTTGGTTGACAGCTGCAGCACTTAACCACTACACTACCAGGGTTTCCTAGAAAAGTTGAAATTATCAAGCCTTAAGAGGATGGGAGCCAGGTAAGGAATGTTACAGGCAAATGGAAGAACAAGAGTAAAAGACTTAAAGTTTGCAAGACATGGTACACTTATATCTATGTGCTGTCAAGTTGGCTCCAACTTATAGCAACCTTATGAATAACAGAACGAAACATTATCTGGTCTTGAGCCATTCTTACAATATTAAGTATGTTTCAGCCCATTGTTACAGCCGTTGTGTCAGTCTGTCTTGTTGGGGGTCTTCCTCTTTTTTGATGACCTTCTACTTCAGGAAGCCTGATATCCTTCTCCAGGGACTCGTTCCTCCTGATTACAAGAGACTGGAGTGTGGAATTTAAGTTTGGGAGAAAATGAGTCTACTACAATACTGTTTGTTTCATTGTGCCTTCATGTTCACAACACAGCTACCTTGCTGACTCATGTCAGCAGATAGTTCCCTGGTTCACTGAGAGTTCTCTTCGGCACTGTTCTTTGTTTTCTGTATAAGCCCTACTTTGTTTGTTGAAGGGACTGAAGAAGAGAAGCATGTTCTAGAGAAGGTATTCATTATCTAACAACCTGAAATGGGTGCTAAATTGGTGCCTTAAGAAGTGTCAGGTGGGCATTTGTTCAGCCAGTCCGCAGGAAAGTGGAGCTGAAGCCTAGAAGGGAAATGGGCCATGTCTGCTGCGCAGAGTTACTTTGCATTTTTAGGATGGATTTTTCCATAGGTGCAATGAGTCCCCTTAATTCCTTCTTCTAATTGCAGTCTTTGATATTGATATCATGGGTCATGAACGGGGAACTGGGCAGAACTTATTTTTGGTGGGAAAAATACTGGACAACTTTTATTTAACCTTTTTTTTTTGACATTTATGGAGGGAAAAAATGTGTGTATATATATACATACATATATGTATATAATTTCTCCTTTCTCCTATACATATGAGCAGTACCTATTCTAATTTTAGCTCTGTCCATTGCCAGCAATAGATTGTTGCCCAAGTGCTATACTTGGCATTCTAGAGAGGAAGACAGGATTAGAATCAAAGACTTTGGTTTAGTGTTCCTGCTCTGTTCACTACTTGTATGACCTAGGGCAAATTACTTGGCTAGGAGTAAAAGCTGCATTTTAGCAAGTACCTAGCATGTGTCAGACTTGTTACAGATATTGCTTTAAACTTCACAACAACCCAGAAAGGTAGTCAGATATATTAGGTGACCATCTTAGGGCGACAATGCTGGTCAGAATCAGAATCTAAGGCTGAATGTAGGTCTGGTTGGCTCTGAAGTCCGCTGTCTTTTCATTATGTTTCTCTGTTTCCTTTAAAATGGAGATTAAAGCAAAAATGCTACCAACAGCCAAGGTTGTTTTAAGGCTGAAAACAGCTAAAATAAATGTAAAGTTCTGGAATGCTGTTACTTACTATGATTATAACCAATGTGTTACTCTTTTTAGGAACCTGGACAAACCTATCTATGCTTATTATTATCACGACTCTTATTGCACACACACTTTTACTAGAGTCTGTTTACTTGCTGTTCTCCTGCACTAGACTGTGAGCATCTTGACAGAAGACATCTTGACTTATTTGGTTATGGTTTTCTAGTACCAGGTACAATGATTGGCATATAGAAAGTGCTCAATATTTGGAGTACAGCAACAAAAATATGTATAGTTTCCATTTGGGCACTATACAGGAAATTCCTACACTTAGAGCTGTATCTGTGTTTCTAGAATTTGCCTTTTAAATTGTAAAAGTTAAGAAAGGTCTGGAAAAGTCTATCAACATATTAACAGGAATGTAGGGTGCGATTTCTTCTTTTTTCTCCTTTTCTTAAATTTTCTTACTTTCTGTAGTTAATGTATTTTAATTGTTTAATTAAAAAATTTTGGCTGTTCTGTTGATTTACTCTCTCAAGAAGGAGAAACATATTGGCCAGCTGAAATCAGATACGTTAGCACCCGGGGAGGATTACCCAATAAGCAAGGTAAGCACAGACTTACTTGTGCTTAGTTACTAATCTGTAGTGAACAATTTCACATGAGTTCCTCCATATCTTTGATGTAGTGAAAGACATGTGAAATTGTTCATTACAGATTAGTAAGTAAGCACAAGTAAACCCGTGCTTACCTTGCTCACTGGGTAATCTGTCCCTGCTGGGAATCATAAATTTGAAAAGATGCTTTGATTCCGTAGGAAGGTACTGTGGGTTTGGGAGAGAGAGAGATGCCAGCCATACCTAGAAATAGAATCTCTGATGTGAAAAAATGTGAAATTGTTCGCTATAGATGACCTGGTAAGGAAGGTAAGCACTGTGCTTATCTCGCCTGTTGGATAATTTGCCCCCGTGTAGCACCATTAATTTATCAGCTACATTCTGAGGTCCTGAGACAGGAAAGGGATTGGAAAAGGAGAAGGCTGGCCGCTCCGTCTCTGGGCTGGGACAAGGAGGAGTTTCCTAGGCTTCCAGGGGTCTTTATGCATCATAGAATGTCAGATCTGTAAGAGACAGTTGAGTTTAACTGTTCCGAGTAGGAATTGACTCGATGGCACTGGGTTTGGTTTTTTGGTTTTATGTTACTACCTTGCAGAAAATCTTTCCATAACCTTTGACAAATGATCATATGTCTTCTGTTTTACATTTTCCAGGGACAGGAGCACATGCTACCTTCCTTGCAGGAAAACCCATCCCATTGTTGGTAGAGCTTGAATATGACAACACTCCTTAAATACAACTCAACCTTGGCCTCTCTGAAGTTCCCACCATTGGTGGCAGTTAGGCCCTCCAGTCCCTTTGTCTCGTCTGCACTGTGCTGCACATGCCCTATCTGTTAACTACACCTCAGATGTCCTGGCTCTCAGCTGTCTCACTGTTTTGTTTGCTGACTTCTGAACTGAGACGCTTTGTGGTGGTAAAGGGCGTGGGTTCTGAAGGCACATGAATTCAAGTTGTAATCCAGACTACATCCCCTCTCAGCTATGGAAAGATCACTAAATGCCATAATAAACAGATAAATGATAATGCTGGTGATGATAACAACAGCTAACATTAGGGTGCTTACTATGGACTAGGCACTGTGCAATGAGCTTTACATGCAAGACCACATTTCATCTGAAAACTCAGAGTTTTAGTTTCTCAATTGTAATATGGGGATAGTAATAGCAACCCAGAGGCACCCTGATGGCACAGTGCTTAAATGCTCAGCTGCTAACTGAAGGCTTAGCCTGGTTCCGTAAAGATTATGGCCTTAGAAATCCTATGGGGAAGTTCTACTTTGTCCTATGGGGTACTTATGAGTTGGAATTGACTCAAAGACAACGGGTTATTAATAGTAACCCAAATGGAGGTGCGATGAGGGTTAAATACAGGGTAGTTAGAATAGAGTCTGGCACATAAAGAGCACATTATAAAGATACAGTAATAACAACCATGGCACCCACCATGGGCCACAAAACCATCGGTGAGGTCACTCCTCTGTACAATACAGTGGGATGACAGCTCCTCTATCAGTATAGTGGGGTGCTCATTGGTGGGAAGGAGAGTAGAAGTTCATTGATAGGGAGTTGGTGAGAAGGCCAAGAAAAGGATAGAGTTGCAATTTCAGATCAAGTCTGTCTAGCCATTTTGTCTGTAGCCAGCCATCTGAAATCGAGTATTTTAATTTGTGATTGTATTTTTAACAGACTTTCTGAGAAAAATTCCCTGAGTTCTGGTTTGCGTATAGGAGGGTCTCCAAAATAAGTGAAGGGATTGAGAATGTGGGCTCTGGAGTCAAACTAAACCAAAACCGAAATCTGTTGCCGTCAAGTTGATTCTGACTCATAACGACCCTATAGGACAGAGTAGAACCGCCCCACAGGGCTTCCGTCTTTATGGAAGCAGATTGCCAGGTTTTTCTCCTGTGGAGCAGCTGGCGGGTTCAAACTGTCAACCTCTGGGTTAGCAGCTGAGTACTTAACCACTGTACTACCCGGGCTCCTCGGAATCAAATTACCTGGGTTCAAATCCTGTTCCAGAAGGTACCAGCTGTTTTATCTGGGCAATTTTTTACCTTTTGTGCCTTGGTTTTCTCATCTATAAAGTGATTGTAACAATCATATGTACCCTACTGAGTTGTTTTCAGGATTTAGTGAGTTAGCAGGCATGGAGAATAATGAGTATAGCTGGTATAAAAGATCTAGAAGAAAGCATGAAAAATGTTAATTATTTTTCTGTAGAACAGGGAAGTACTGAGTCAGAATTATAGAATTATTCTCCTTGGACCAATTAGCACTTTGAAGAAAAAGCTTTAAGTAAGCCCCAGTGTCTTTCTCTCTCTCTCTCTCTCTCTCTCTCACACACACACACACACACACACACACACACACACACACAATCCTTTAGTCCCTAAGCTATGCAACAGCCACTTCCCCTGAAGGTGTCATGTCCAAGCTCTCCTTGGTCTTGCTGCACTGCAGGGCTGTTTGTGACAAAATCGTCTTTTGCTGCTGGAAATGTGGATGCAGTAGTATTTAAATGCCTACACAAGAGAGAACATAAAGCAGAGGTGAGTGGCAGAGCCCCAGCAAAAAGGCCACAGCCTGGTGCTTACTGAGTGCAGCCCTTACATCTCATTAAGGGGTGCTTTGTAATTCTCATAAACAGGCAAAGAACCTGAATTATATCAGTGGGAAGGTTAATTTATTTCCTAAAACTACAGCCTGATAGGAGGTGTGTGTATGTGTGTGTGTGATAGATTTCCAAGTTTATTTTCAAACACCTTCATGATGTTGTTCAAAGTAATTGATGGTGGAGATATAGGACATTTCTCAGTAATACACAAACAAAGCCGAGCTCAAATCATGTAAATTGCTTCACTCGTGGAGATAAAACTAAATTGTTTGGCAAGGCAGGGAGTCGGAGAGAGCAGAAAAGACCTACAGGGAGCAGTGCAGAAATGATCAGTACATTTTCCTTATTATTTCTGCATTTGTCAAAATGGAATATACCCCCGTCCTATTTTATATTCTTAGCTCTGTACACCAGGCTACCAATGGCGTTATAAATATGGCTATTTTTGTTATGGGTATGAGACTACTCGGGAAATGGAATAGAAAACCACTTTCCAGTCTAGCCTCAAAATCAATTTTTTCCAAATTATTTTTCTTACAAACATCTATTTGTATCTTGGAATTGTCTTCATTCACCACCACTCCTGCCTCTTTTAAGGCTTTCCACTTTGTCTTTTTATGCTTGTTATCTGTATTATAAAGTCAAACCCTTATTTATTTATTCTCATAATTTTTCTCATCTTGTTGTTAGATGTCATCCAGCTGGTTCCAACTTAGAGATCCTATGTACAACAGAACACAACACTACCCGGTCCTGCACCATCCTCACGATTATTGTTATGTTTGAACCCATTGTTGCAGCCATTGTGTCAATCCATCTCATTGAGGGTCTTCTTCTTTTTCGCTGACACTCTAACAAGTATGATGTCCTTCTGCAGGGACTGGTTTCTCCTGATAACATATCCAAAGTAAGTGAGATGAAGTCTCGCCACCTTCACTTCTAAGGAGCATTCTGGCTGTGCTTCTTCCAAGATAGATTTGTTGGTTCTTCTTGCAGTCCATGTTGCCGTTACTGTTAGGTGCAGTTGAGTCGATTCCAACTCATAGCAACCCTATGTACCGCAGAACGAAACATTGCCCAGTCCTGCGCCATTCTTACAATCATTGCTATGCTTGAGCCCATTGTTGCAGCCACTGTGTCAATCCATCTCGTTGAGGGTATTCCTCTTTTTCACTGACCCTCTGCTTTACCAAGCACGGTGACCTTCTCCAGGGACCGATCCCTCCTGATAACATATCCAAAGTGTGTGAGACCCAGTCTTGCCATCCTTGCTTCTAAGGAGCATTCTGTTTGTACTTCCTCCAAGACAGATTTGGTTCTTCTTTGGGAAGTCCATAGTATATTCAATATTCTTCACAAACACCACAATTCAAAGATGTCGATTCTTCTCCAGTCTTCTTTATTCATTGTCCAGCTTTCGCATGCATATGAGGTTATTGAAAACCTCATGGCTTGGGGGAGGCCCACCTTAGTCCTCAAGGTGACATCTTTGCTTTCCAACATTTTAAAGAGATCTTTTGCAGCAGATTTGCCAAATACAATGTGTCTTTTGATTTCTCTACTGCTGCTTCCATGGGTGTTGATTGTGGATTCAAGTAAAATGAAATCCTTGACAACCTGAATCTTTTCTCATCAAGATGTTGCTTATTGGCCCAGTTGTGAGGATTTTTGTTTTCTTTATGTTGAGATGTAATCCATACTGAAGGTTGTGGTCTTTGATCTTCATTAGTAAGTGCTTCAAGTCCTCCTCACTTTCCGCAAGTAGTGTCATCTGCATAATACAGGTTGTTAATGAATTTTCCTCCAAACCTGATGCCACATTCTTCTTCATATACTCCAGCTTCTCAGTTTATTTGCTCAGCAAACAGATTGAATAAATATGGTGAAAGGATACAACCCTAATACAAACCTTTCTTGACTTTAAACCATAAATTATCCCCTGGTTCTGTTAGAACTACTGCCTTTTAGTCCAAGTACAGGTTCCTCAGAACCACAATTAAGTGTTCAGGATTTCCCATTTATTGAAATGTTATCCATAATTTGTTATGATACACACAGTTGAATGCCTTTGCTTAGTCAATAAAACACAGGTAAACATCTTTCTGATATTCTCTGCTTTCAGCCAGGATCCACCTGACTTCAGGAATGATATTCCTGGTTCTGCATCCTCTTGTGAATCCGGCTTGAATTTCTGGCAGTTCCATGTTGATGTACTGCTGCAGCTGCTTTTGAATGATGATCAGCAAAATTTTAATTTTGTGTGATATTAACGACATTGTTTGATAATTTCCGAACTCTGTTGGATCACCTTTCTTTGGAATGGGTACAACTATGGATCTCTTCCAATTGGTTGGCCAGGAAGCTGTCCTCCGAATGTCTTAGCACAGATGAGTGAGCACTTCCAGTGCTGCATCTGTTTGTTGAAACATCTCAATTGGTATTCCACCAATTGCTGGAAACCTTGTTTTTCGCTAATGCCTGCAGTGCAGCTTGGACCTCTTCCTTCAGTACCATCAGTTCTTGATTGTATGCTATCTTCTGAAATGGCTGAATGTTGACCAATTCTTTTTGGTACAGTGACTCTTCTTTTCAACTTTCCAATTCCAATCTCCAGTAATTATCAATGTGTCCTGATTGTATGTTTGATCAATTTCAACCTACACAAGTTGGTAAAAATCTTAAAATTCTTCATCTTTGGCTTTAGTGGTTGGTTGGTAAATTTGAATAATTGTTGTGTTAATTGGTCTTCCTTGTGGGCGTATGGATTTTATTCTATCACTGACAGTGTTGTACTTCAGGATAGATCTTGAAATGTTCTTTTTGGCAACAAACGGAATACCATTCCTCTTCAATTTGTCATTCCCATCATAGTAGACCATATGATTGTCTGATTCAAAATGAACAATACCAGTCCATTTCAGCTCACTAAAGCTTAGGATGTATATCCCATCTGAATTTAGAGACCATCTCAAGAATAGATTTGACATGTTGAACACTAATGACTGAAGACCAGACGAGTTGTGGAATGACGTCAAAGACATCATACATGAAGAAAGCAAGAGGTTACTAAAAAGACAGGAGAGAAAGAAAAGACCTAAATGGATGTCAGAAGAGACTCTGAAACTTGCTCTTGAATGTTGAGTAGCTAAAGCAAAAGGAAAAAATAATTAACTAAAAGAGCCGAACAGAAGATTTCAAAGGGCATCTTGAGAAGAAAACGTAAAGTATTATAAAGACATGTACAAAGACCTGGAGATGGGAAATCAAAAAGGAAGAACGAGCTCTGTATTTCTCAAGCTGAAAGAACTGAAGAAAAAAATTAAGCCTTGAGTTGCAATACTGAAGTATTTTACAGGGAAAATATTAAGCGCCAGAGGAAGCATCAAAAGAAGATGGAAGGAATACACAGTCACTATACCAAAAAGAATTGGTCAATGTTCAACCATTTCAGGACGTAACATATGATCAGAAACTGATGGTACTGAAGGAACAAGTCCAAGGTGCACTGAAGGCATTGCCAAAAAAGAAGGCTCCAGGAATTGATGGAATACCAGTTGAGGTGTTTCCACAAACAAATGCAGCACTGGAAGTGCTCACTTGTCTATGCCAAGAAATTTGAAAGAAAGCTACCCGGCCAACCTACTGGAAGAGATCCATATTTATGCTTATTCTGAAGAATGGTGATCCAAACGAATGTGGAAGTTATCGAACAAAATCATTAATATCACATGGAAGCAAAATTTTGCTGAAGATCATTCAAAAGTGGCTGCAGCAGTATATCAACATGGAACTGCCAGAAATTCAAGCTGGATTTAGAAGAAGATGTGAAACCAGTGGTATCACTGCTGATGTCAGATGGATCCTGGTTGAAAGCAGAGAATATCAGAAAGATGTTTACCTGTATTTTATTGACTATGCTAAGGCATTCGACTGTGTGGATCATAATACTGTGGAGAAAGGGAATTCTGGAATACTTAATTGTGCTCATGAGGAACCTGTATGTAGATCAAGAGGCAGTTGTTCAGACAGAACAAGGGGATACTGAGTGGTTTAAGGTCAGGAAAGGTGTGCGTCAGTGTTGTATCCTTTCACCATACTTATTCAGTCTGTATGCTGAGCAAATAATCCAAGAAGCTGGACTATATTAAGAGCGGGGCATCAGTATTGGAGGAAGACTCATTAACAACCTGCGTTATGCAGATGACACAACCTGGCTTGCTGAAAGTGAAGAGGACTTGAAGCACTTACTAATGAAGATCAAAGATCACAGCCTTCAGTATGGATTACACCTCAACGTAGAGAAAACAAAAATCCTCACAACTGGGCCAATAAGCAATATCATGATAAATGGGGAAAAGATTGAGGTTGTCAAGGATTTCATTTTACTTGGATCCATGATCAACACCCATGGAAGCAGCAGTCAAGAGATCAAAAGATGCATTGCATTGGGCAAAATGGCTGCAAAAAAACCTCTTTAAAGTGTTAAAAAGCAAAGATGTCGCCTTGAGGAATATGGGGTGCCTGACCCAAGCCATGGTGTTTTTAGTTGCCTCATATGCATGCAAAAGCTGGACAATGAATAAGGAAGACCGAAGAATTGACGCCTTTGAACAGTGGTGTTGGTGAAGAATATTGAGTATACCATGGACTGCCAAAAGAAGGACCAAATCTGTCTTGGAAAAAGTACAACCAGAATGCTCCTTAGAAGCAAGGATGGTGAGACTGGGTCTCACATACATTGGACATGTTATCAGGAGGGATCAGTTCCTGGAGGAGGACATCACGCTTGGTAAAGTAGAGGGTCAGTGAAAAAGAGGAAGACTCTCAACGAGATGGATTGACACAGTGGCTGCAATAATGGGCTCAAGTATAGCAAAAATTGTGAGGATGGTGCAAGACCGGACAGTGTTTCGTTCTGTTGTGCCTACGGTTGCTATGTGTCAGAACTGACTCCATGGCACCTAACAACAGCAATGCCTAGGATGTCAGTGTTTATGAGTTCCATTTCATTTTTGATAACTTCCAATTTTCCTAGATTCGTACAGCGTACATTTCACTTTTCAATTGTTAATGGATATTTGCAACTGTTTCTCCTCATTTTGAGTCATGTCATATCAGCAAATGAAGGTTTCAAAAGCTTGACTCCATCCACATCATTAGGATTGACTGTTTTGAAGAAGCAGCCCTTCCCCAGTCGTATTTTGAGTGCCTTCCAACCTGGGGGGCTCATCTTCTGGCACTCTATCAGAATCTATTCATAATAAGATTCTCACTGGCCATTTTTTTCAGAAGTAGGCTGCCAGGTCTTTCTTCCTAGTCTGTCTTAGTCTGGAAGCTCTGCTGAAACCTGTCCACCAAGGGTGATCCTGCTGGTATTTGAAATACCAGTGGCAAAACTCCCAGTATCACAGCAACATACAAGCCACCACAGTAGGACAAACTGAAGGACATGTGGTGGGAATAAGTCATTGGTATTACAAAATTCTATCGTGAAATCTTTGGCATCATTTCTATCACCAAGGCCATATTTTCCAACTATTGATACTTTTTCTTCATTTCCAACTTTCCCATTTCAATCACTAGTAATTGTCAATGCATTTGATTGCATGTTTGATTAATTTCAGATTGTAGAAGTTGGTAAAAATCTTCAATTTCTTCGGCTTTAGTGGTTGGTGGGTAAATTTGAATTATAGTCGAATTAACTAATCTTCCTTGTATGGATATTATCCTATCACTGACAGCAGTGATGATGAACATGACGTCATTCCTCTTCAACTTATCATTCTCTTCATAGTAGACCATATGACTGTCTGATTCAAAATGGCCAATACCAGTCCATTTCAGCTCGCTAAGGCCTAGGATATCTACCAATCTTTATGCATTCCGTTTTATTTTTCATGACTTCCAATTTTCCTAGAATAATACTTCATAAATTCCACGTTCCAATTGTGTTGGCAGACACAATTAAATCAGTTTGAAATGTGCTGCAAACATTTCATGTGTGTTATCTTTAGGTCTCTGGAACATTGTAGATTTGTTTCAACCTGGATCCATACACTTTTTTTTTTTTTTTTAATTACTGCATATATGGAGACTGTATTCTAAACCCTGTGGAAACATAGATGACTAAGACATGGGCCCAGCATTGAGACACTCACAGCCCAGTGAAGGAAGCCCGGGAGGAGGCAGCAGAACTAAAAATGACCAAGTGCATTGTCACTTAATCCATTAATGAAGTATCTGTGCAACTTGTTGCGGTCAAGTCACAAGTCAGCAGCAGAAGCAATGAACGTGGACCTGGGCCAACTGTACCTTGCTACCACTGGCTAAGGGTGTAGGCTCACACACTGGGGAGGAAGGACCAACAGGCAGTTTATTCAAGGGGACCCTGTAGCCTGTGTTATTTGCCATTTATTCACCTGACTCATAGCGACCCTAAAGGGCAAAGTAGAATTGCCCCATTGAGTTTCCAAGGAGTGCCTGGTGGATTCAAACTGCTGACCTTTTGGTTAGCAGCCATAACACTTAACCACTACACCACCAGGGTTTCCATTTATTTGCCATATTCCCTTTTTTCACGCTCAAGTTTACATTTCATTACCTGTTTGTGGATCAGTTTTTTAGTGGTTGCTTTTTATAGCCATAAGCTTGAAGAACTCCTTCAGTGTCAACTGATGTTGGGGTCAGCACCACATATTGTTGTACCAGGGGAACCCTGTTCAGGTATTTTATTTAGGTATGTTAATGAGCACATACTTGAAAGGAGTACAAGGAGAGAATAAACATCTATTGAGTGTTTACTCTGTGCCATTGATTTATGGATTGTTTAATTAATTGGTTAATTCTTTTATTATTGCAACAAATAGTAATTGAAGGCCTTCTGTGCTCTGGGACACAGACGAGTGACTAACAAAGGCTCCTGTTACCACACAGCTCACAGTGTCGTGGAGGAGAAATACACATAAACAAACAATGCCGAGACACAGTGATTGCGGAAATACAGAGGAGTTGTTGTTAGGTGCCATTGAGTTGACTCTGAGACAGAGCGACTGCATGTATAACAGGCCAAACACTACCCGGTCATGCTACATCCTCACATTTGTTGCTGTGTTTGAGCCCATTGTTGCATCCACCATCGATCTATCTCATTGAGGGTCTTCTCCTTTTTTGATGACTCTTTACTTTACCAAGCATGATGTCTTTCTCCAGCGATTGGTCCCTCCTGATAACATGTCCACAGTAAGTGAGACAAAGTCTCGACTTCCTCACTTCTAAGGAGCATTCTGACCGTCCTTCTCCCAAGACAGATATGTTCATTCTTCTGGCAGTCTACAGGATATTCAATATTCTTTGCCAACACTGCAACTCAAATGAGTCAATTCTTCTTCAGTCTTTCTTTTTCATTGTCCAGCTTTTGTATGCATATGAGGCAATTGAAAACAACATGGCACCTTAGTCCTCAAAGTGACGTCTTTGCCTTTTAACACTTGAAAGAGGTCTTTAGCAGCAAATTTGCCCAATGTAATGAGTCATTTGATTTCTTGACTGCTGCATCCAAGGGTGTTGAGTGTGGATCCAAGAATGAAATCCTTGACAACTTCAATTTCTTAGCCATTTATCATGATGTTGTTTATTGGGCCAGTTGTAAAGATTTTCATTTTCTTTATGTTCAGGTGTAACGAAGGAGGAATAGAGGTGCCTAAACCTGCTAGGGGTCCATGGAAGGCTCTTCGCAAGATGTGACATCTAAGGCGAACCCCTCAAAATGGATGGGAGTGAGTCAACCGACGAGTGAGGGAAGAGGGGGCTTCTGGCTACATCAAACTAAAGGTCTTCTAGGGCCTTGGGGACCATATTAAATCACTGAGGCATCGTCTTAAAAGCAAAGGATGCCATTGAGGACTGAGAGATAAGTAGGATTTTAACAAGCAAAGACAGAGAATGGCAGTGAGGAAATGCATTCCTGGACGAGAGAACAACACAAGGAATCCCCAAAAGCCAGGCAGTGTTTGTGGATTAGCTCAGTAACTAACAGAAAGGTTGGCTGGTCACATCCACCCAGAGGTACCTCAGAAGAAAGGTCTGGAGATCTACTTCCCAAAAATCAGCCACTGAAAACGCTATGGAGCAGTTCTACTTTGAACTGTTGGATGAACTGACAGAACTGACTGGATGGCGACTGGTTTTGTTTTGATAATCGTGGATTAGTAAACAGGGAGACACAACAGGAAACATAGCTTGGGCATCCCATTGGGTACGTCTTCTGTCCTTTCCCGAATCATTCTCTTGCAGACGTTTATCTGCCGAGTGGCATTCTGCTGAGATAATTTGCAGAGCATTTGCCAGCTTTGCTTCTGTTTTAGGGAGGGAGGAAAGAGAGGAGAGAGGGAAACGAAGATTATTTCAGAGGTGACATTTTTGCCCGGCATCTTCCTAACCACAACTCCACCCATGCTCTTGCACCTATTGTCAGCTCTGCTGCCGCACAGATTTAGAGCAGATAAAATTTTTTAAACCAGGCCAGTTAGACAAACCAGGCAGGTCTCCTTGAGAAATGGCTCTTGGAGAAGCAGGGAAAATTCCTTTGCCGGTGCAGTAGGTGGCGCCCTTGCCTCTATCCCAGAGCTTTCTGAGGCTGTAGAATCTTTGACAAATTTTTTTTCCTTGCTTTGGGGACCTCAGTCTCAGAAGTGATGTCTTATAACCTATGTAAGGAAGAGGGAAAGGATAGATGACTAACGGATATCGAGACATTTTTGTGGCATTTGTATCTCTCTAAATTGAGTGAATTGGGGACTAGGCCAATAGATCTGAATATACTTGCTGCAAACAGGATTGCCTATAGGGACAAGCAGAGGAGGACATGGGATCTGGAGACAGAAAAACATGGACCCCATGAAGTCTATGGGTCCTTAGGCGAGTTGTTGCATTTTCTGACCTTTCGTTTCCTCGCCTGTAAAATGGAGCTAGAAAGAATGGCAACCCATCTCCCTCTGTAAGAGCTGTTGCTATCAGGTTTCCTGACTCCTATTTCTCCAGCCTCTGATCCATCCTTCACGTCAGAACTGTGGTCACTTCTTTTACTCCCCTCTTTTCATCCTTTGGATACCTGGTGGCACAGTGGTTAAGAGCACAGCTGCTAACCAGAAGGTTGGCAGTTTGAATCCGGCAGCCGATCTTTGGAAACCCTATGGGGCAGTTCTACTCTGTCATATAGAGTTGTTATGGGTCAGAACTGACTCAGTGACACACAACAGTATGTGTCAGGAGGTCCTTGGGTTGTGCAAATGGCTAAGCACTCAGGTATTAACCAAAAGGTTGGTGGAAAAAAGTCCTGGGGATCTACTTCTGAAAAGATCACACCATTGGAAACCCTATGGAGTGCAACTCTACTCTGAAACACATGGGACCTCCATGGGTCAGCATCGATTCAATGGCAACTTGTTTGGTTTGGATGTTTCAGGAACTGAACTAAGCCCTGGGAGTACTACAATAAATAACTACAGTCCCTTCCCTGAAGGGACTCACTTTCTGTCTCCTCCCCTACAATTCTGCCATGCTGAACTACGTGAGGATCTTAGAACTCACCAGCATGTTTCAGCCTCTGAATCTTTGAACATGCTGCTCCTTCTACCTGGCATTCCTTCCCTCCTTTTATCTTTCTGGAAAACTATAGTTAATTTTCCCATCCTAACTCAGGTGCCTGTTTCCTGTAAAACCTACCCCTGCCCCAGTTAGGCAGAGCTGTCCTTCTGTTCCCTCCTTTTCTCCTTCGTGCACCTACTTACTGCTCTCCAGGCCCCCTCCCCACTAATAGCATTTATTTGCTTACATTGCCTGTTTCCAGAGGGCAGAGTCTATTGCTTACTCAACGGCCAGATTCTAGCACCTGGCAGAATGCCTGGTACCTTCTCCTTGCCATCAGTTCTTGAGTGCTACTGCTTACCACAGGTAAGTTCATGTGCTTTATCATCTAATCTTCAGAGGAACTATGTTCAATCAATCCTATTAGTATCCCCAATTTGCAGATATAGAAACTGAGGCTGAGAACTATTAACGAACTTGTCCAAGGTTACCTAGCTGCTAAGTGTCAGAGCCAGGATGTGAACCCAGGAAGTTTGCCTCCAGAGGCTGTGCTCCTAACCACCATGCTACATTCCCCCCATTGCAGTGCCCAGTGAATATAGGTTGAGTGAGTGGATTTCACATCACAGCAATTGTTCCGTTGTATTACAATTCCGTGCGAGAATTTTTCTCGAATTGTCTGCAGTGGAGGACTAGATTTCTTTTCTTTCTTTTTTTTTTTTTAGTTTTCCGTCTGCCGCAGATCGATACTTTTATACAATATGAGAAAAAATGAATTTCTAGAGAAATGGTCATGCTCTAGGGTATTGTGACAATATGGAATTGCTATAAATGTTTCTAAATGTTTACTCTTGGCTTCTGTCCTTAACTTGACATAGGCCACCTTTGAGTAGCATTGTTCTTCTGACTCTGCCAACTCTAACTAGTAATGTGTTGAGGATGGCCTGCAGGCCGAATCTGAATTATTCCACCAGGGTTTAGATGCCAGAGCATGGAAAGCTGAAAACCTTATGAATTTTACTGCTAGAAAGATCCTTGCCTGAGCCTCGTGCAAAGGGACGCATTTCATCCACCAGAGGGCGATGGTGCACAGATAAGTCTAGGCAACACCTGCCTCCTTCGGACCTAGTGACTCAGTGCTTAAGAGTTCAGCTGCCAACAAAAAGTTCGGCGGTTTGAATCCACCAGGCACTCCTTGGAAGTCCTATGGGGCAGTTTTACTCTGTCCTATAGGGTCGCTATGAGTCGGAATCGACTCGATGGCAACGATTTTTTTACCAATTAGGCAAATTGAGCCAGGAGCGGAAAAACAGCTAAAACCACTATTTCAAAAAATATACTCCTCTCTCATTCTCCGATTAGTTTTTGGAAGAGATGATGAACTGTTCTACTGATTCAATAAGGCAATACTATTACTGACGAGTTCTCTGGAAGAACATCATATTTTGAAAAATCTCATTTTGAAGTTTTTTATTGCACTTTAACACACTGATGATTTTGGATGATAAATAGTAAATTTTAAAGAAGTGGGAGTGAGGAAATACATTGGATACTAAAGACTAACTAGGATCAGACGTTGTATCTTGCAAAAACCCATGGAGGCTAGATCCAGGCTCTCATTTTACAGATGCAGACACTGAGTTCCTGAGAGAGTTAGTGCTTGGACCAAGGACACACTGGTCATGTCAGGCAAACGTTTATTGAGTATTAAAGCAAAAAAAAAAAAAAAAAAAAAATACTACCATGGTGGGAATGGACATGGAGAAGCTAAATTTTCAGCTCTCTGAACCTTACTGAGCTGGTCAAGTTTCCTCCCCAATGACATTCTCTGATGTAGTGTTTCAGGCTTAAACATGAGATTGATGGCTTCTCAAATACAGGTAGATGCTGTTGTGATTAGTCACGTAGAGTTTTATTTAAACTGTGTACATTTGGACAGAGTAGCTCTTTTTTATTATGTATTTTCTTGGTCAGTGGATAATAAAAATACAAATACAGCCATGTAGGGTTCAGCAAAGCATTCTGATAGAAAATATTTGAAAGATTGAAAATCACAGGTAAAAGGCATTGAGATCTGAGCTTAGGGAAATACTGGAGCTATCTTGATTGGCATGTGAAAGCTGGACAATGAATAAGGAAGACTGAAGAAGAATTGATTCATTTAAATTATGGTATTGGTGAAGAATATTGACTACATCATAGACTTCCAGGAGAGCGAACAAATCCATCTTGGAAGAAGTACAGTCAGAATGCTCCTTAGAAGCAAGGATGTTGAGATCTTGCCCCACTTACTTTGGATGTGTTATCAGGAGGAACCAATCCCTAGAGAAGGACATCATGCTTCGTAAAGTAGAGGGTCAGCTAAAGAGAAGAAGAGTGTCAAGGGGATGGAATGAGACAGTAGCTGCAACAATGGTTTCAAACATAGCAGTGACTGTGAGGGTACAGCAGGATGGGGCAGTCTTTCTGTTGTATGTAGAGTCACTATGAGTCAGAACCAACTCCATGGCACCTAATTACAAACAACATCTTCTTTGACAGACCAAGGTGGGCGAGCAACACGTTAAAGTGAGGGGGGAAGAGAAAAAAGCTTTGAGGACTGGGCCTAATTTGGATTTTAGCATAGTGGTTAGGAGCACTGGATTTGGGGTCAGATGCACTTGAGTTTATACTCTCTCTTTACCCACTTACTATCTGTGTGCTCTAGGGAAAGCTACACAAATTCTCTGACTCTATTATCTCACCTATAAAATGGGGGGCTTTAATAACAATCATAGGGTTGTTATGAGAATTAAATGAAATAATATGTCTAGTACAGTGCCTGGATCATAATAAACATTTGGCCAATGGTGAGTATCACTCCACCACCACCACCACCACCACTACGAGCACAACCGCCATCACCACCAAGAACTACACCAACACCAATACCACTGACATTAACATGCAACCTTACTAATTTACCTGTAGAATGATCTCAACCCTAAAAATCTTTCTTGTCACTTCCTCTCTATTAATAATATGTTATCTGTGGCTGGTAGGGTGTTTGGGGTATGTTGGCCCTGAAGTTTTTTTTTTTTTCTTCCCTTCCTTGTGCTGTTTGGCTAACTTGTTGCTTCCACTTCTTTCCCAGCCTCTGCTTTCCCACCATGGTGTTTCTGGTTGGGCACCATCTGCAATTCTAAATTAAGTTCACCAGACAAACTCAGCACGAGCAGGAAGTACATTAGCTGCTTCAATCCAGCCATCTGTTGAAATGTCCTTCTTCTCATGAACAAGGTGTGCATATGGCAGGGGTAAGCTTTGGGCTGTAGTCCTCCCCTCCTTTGGTCTATGGTGCCATCTGCAGACTTTGGCATCTGCCACTCTTTGATGGCCTGGTGCTCCAGTTCCTGGCTAGGACGGGATATCTTCTGGAAACTCAGTCTGTTTGGCTGTAGCCTGATGTCCTGGCCAGAGAACAGAGGTCCAGCCCTATCCCAGAGGGCTGGACCCTACTTTCCATGATCCAGAAGTTAAACCAAAAACCAAACCCATTGTTGTTGAGTCAATTCCTACTCATAGCAACCCTGTAGGACAGAGTAGAACTGCTCCATAGGGTTCCCAAGGAGCAGCTGGTGGATTCAAACTGCTTACATTTTGGTTAGCAGCCAAGCTCTCAACCACTGTGCCACCAGGGCTCCACCCACAAGTTACCACGTGGTAATTTAGTAAAACGTGCAAAATAGTCCCAAATTATGTTGCCAGAGCCAATCTGTATTAGTCAGGAGTCTCATTGTTGTATATGACAAGAACTTAATTCAAATCCACTTAAACAAGAGAAATTATTATCTCATGCAACTGAAAAAAGTCTAGGGTTCCTGGCTTCAAGCGTGGCTGAATGTAGGTGCTCATACTTTGTCAATGGGAAACCTGCCTCTCTCCATCTCTTGGCTCTGTTCTCTTCTATATTGGCTTCATTCTCAGGAAGATGCATCACAGTGGTGGTTGTGCCACACTTATTTTTTCCTTCTCAGAAACTCCAGAGAGAGAGAGAGAGAGAGAGAGAGAGAGAGAGCCAGTAATTCTCGCGTATGCTTTGGAATGGACAAGTATTGCTTCATGTGA
Organism: Loxodonta africana; assembly: GCF_030014295.1. Taxonomy (NCBI): domain Eukaryota; kingdom Metazoa; phylum Chordata; class Mammalia; order Proboscidea; family Elephantidae; genus Loxodonta; species Loxodonta africana. The sequence continues at coordinate 80,700,780 of NC_087355.1, read as the reverse complement.
ATCATGACCACGCTTGAATCAGTCACCATGGCCAGAGGGATGGACAACATGCTGAATGGTCAGATATGAAGCATGTGATCACCTCTAGAGCTAGGGGCAGGGGTTAGCCCCAGGCAAACCACATGGCCAGAAACGGGAAGGAATGGTTCCCCACAGGGAAATTTCATATCTAAAGAAGAAGAAATTGGTACTGGGCAGTCCATTGTATATTCAATATTCTTTGCCAACACCATAATTCAAAGATATCAATTCTTCTTTGGTCTTCCTTGTTCATTGTCCAGCTTTAGCATACATTTGGGGCAATTGAAAATACCAGCCTAGGAAATCATATGGGGCTATTCTACTCTGTCCTAGAGGGTTGCTATGAGTCGGTATCAACTTGATGGAACACAACAACAACAACAACATAGAATTGTTGTGAACATTAAAGGTGAAAGCATTTGTGAAAAAATTAACCCAATGGGTGGCACACAGTAACTGCTCTTAAATTATAGCTATTATTATTATTATTCTTATATTACTAGGCTCCTTGAAGTGATTCCCTCTTCAGCTTTCATTGGGAGTGGCCAGAACGGTAGAGGTCAAATAAAGCATTGGTGACCATCTCTTCGTTCTTCCCTTTTTTCTTTTCCTTCTAGTAGATGTCCAGACCCTGTCTTTGGGATGGCCTGGTCTACTACGGCCTTTTACTCAATCTATCTAAGGATTCGGACCAGGTTTTTTTGAAAAGAAGAATGATCAATTGCCACAATCAGAAATAGAATTTTAAGTTCATGTGTGTCAGTGTGCATGGTGGGGAGTAAGGGTATTGGGAGCCCTGGTGGCGCAGTGGTTAAGAGCGACAGCTGCTAACCAAAAGGTCAGCAGTTCGAATCCACCAACTTCTCCTTGGAAACCCTGTGGGGCAGTTTTACTCTGTCCCATAGGGTCGCTAAGTTGGAATTGACTTGATGGCAAGGCATTTGGTTTTTTGTTGTTATTGTTAACAGTATTGGGAAGGTGTGGAAAGAACTTTAAAATGTCTTTGCCCAAAGGCATAATGGTTATAACATCCAGAACATGAATGCTATTTTCTTTCTTTCTTTTTTTTTTTGCCTTCACAGGAAATATTTGAATCTGCCAAAGCAATTTGGTTTTTCATTTACAGGGATGGCAGATATCGCTTCCAAATATTGTTAGGAATGAAACTTAATTGAAAACATAATCAAACTGAAGAATTGCTCAACAAGCCGGGTTCACATTCATAAACGGACGTTTGTTTATCCCTCAACCATGACGGGGCTGCGGTGGCACATGAAGGGGTGGCTGGTGCTTTTGTCCTGCTATGAGGTTTCCCTACTCCGCCCTTCTCCCCAGTTTGGCTGTACTGTATTTGCCGAAAGGTCACTTGTCAGAGAAACAGGTCCGTCCCTTAGTGGCGAGGCGCTGAAATAGATCTCTTTGGATTTCTCTGCAGAATCCCGCCTTCAGAGCCTGAATTGTTGGTCAGACAACGGTGATTTCACCGCAGTGGCTGCAGAGGGCTCTTCCTGTGTCTTTGGCTATGTGAGAACTTCTTGTTTGAGTTCGTGAGTGCAGTCTGGACCCCACGAGTCCCTGGCGCTGGTAGCCAGACTCTTTTCTCCATGTCTCCTGTGCAAATGGATCGACTGTGCAAGTGAACCTAAGCATACCCCAGACAGAAACCCGGGACTCTGCGGTAATAATGTTGGGAAGGCTGGGGTGTTATTTGCAGAGAGGTGACTGTGCCATCCTTAGACATGCCTGATAGAGACAGAAAGAATGTAGGTCCAGAATCTGACTGTCCTAGGATTAAATCCCGTTCCCTTTGGGTGACATTCTGCGTACCATTGGATATCTCTGAGTTTCAGTTTCCCCAACAGAAAAATGTGCTCAATAATGACCTTTGTTCTGCCAAGTTCATAAGGGGTAAATGGGATCAAGGCTGTGGGAGCTTCTCCTGTATGCATCTCACCCAGGCCAGGTAGCTGAGATGTATATGGGCTTATGATTCACTGGCTAAAAACCAGTTCCCTTGGTTTCCATTCGATTTGCTGGCTGGCGACTTCTAAGCCAGAATGGGGAGTAGATGCCCTTTCTCGTGCCATGCTTGGGTGATTGGCAGTGACGTCCTGGAGTGAAGGCTGAGAAGGAGCATGAGAACATGTGAAAACTCATGGGGAAGAGGGCCTCAGCTGAGTCAAAGCAGACGTATTGTGGTTCCAGGAGGAGAAGAGGGTAGAGAGAATGCCCTCTATTTGTCAGCTGAAATAGGAGGGCTTCCACTCTCTGATGTCCTTCATCATTGAATCAGTTAACATTTTTGCTTTTTTTTTTTTTAATGTTCTTTATATAGTATTATCTCAAACACATTTTAGCACTATCTTTTTTTTTATGTCTTAGTATTTATATTAGTTTCCTGTGGCTGTTGTAACAATTGACCACAAACTTGATGGCTTAAAATGACACAGATTTAGTCCCTCGCAGTTCTGGGGGCTGACAGTTCAGAATCAGTCTGACTAGGCTAAAGGCAAGGTGTTGGCTGGGCTGGTTCCTTCTGGATGCTGTAGGGGAGATGTCCCTTCCCTGCCTTTTCTAGTGTCTGGAGGCCACCTCCCTTCCCTGGCCCATGACCCCTTCCTCAAATCACTGCAACCTTGGGCTTCCATCATCACATCTCCTCCTTCCTCTTGTGACTTTCTTGCTTCCTCAGAATCACCCTCCTGATTACATCCAGGGTTTACTGCATAATCAAGGGTAATCTCCTATTTCAAGATCTTTAATTTAATCACATGTATATGTCTCTTGCCATATAAAGTAACATTCCCAGGTTCTGAGGACAAGAACATGGCTTTCTTTGGTGGAGAGAGGCATTATTTAAGCTACCACAGTGTTGAGAAAGGCAATATGGAAAAATGGAAAGAACAGGATCTGAGAGTCCCCATTCCTCTAATAGCTAGCTGTGTGACCTTGGGAAAATCGCTTAACCTCTCTGAGCCTGTTTTCTCAATTGTAAAATGAATACAATGTTACCCATATCCTAGTGTTGCTGTGAGAACTGTGCTCCATAAGGGCTTCAATGGTTGATTTTTCAGAAGTAGATCACCAGGCCTTTCTTCTGAGGTGCCTCAGGGGAGACTCAAACCTCCAACCTTGGGTTAGCAGTGAGCATGCTAACTGTTTGCACCACCCAGGAATACCAGGTCAAATCCAGGGACTATTAAGATGTAGAGATAGGGCTCTAGGTTTTAGGAGCAAGCACTTCTAACTTCTCAGCTCTGACTGCCCCAGCCCCCAGCCAACCACAAAAAAGTTTTACAGGGCTACCTCCTTTCACTGTGTGCATTGATGAGTGCACCCCATAAATCCCCAGCAGTGAAATACACACTGAACCAAATAACTCGCCCTGCCTGAGCCTGCTGCTTGGTAACTGAAGGGATTCTGGTGATGAAGGGCTCCTCTCTGTTGGATACAATGTTTTGCTGCGGGAAGAATAAAGAGCAGACACACTAGTCTTCTCCAACATTATAAATGAAGCCCATCCCTTCCCGTCTCTGCCTTAAGCAGGTTGTAAGGGAGTCTTTAGGAGGGGAGTGCTCAAATTCATCATCGGCATGTATGTATGTATTGAGTGCCTGCTGAATGCTAGACACTATGATAGGCTGAGGGGCTGGGGGAGGGATTCAGGGAAGAATAAGATACAGTTTCCACCCTATATGGGAGTCCTTGGGCTGCACGAATGGTTAAACACTCAACTACTATCCAAAAGGTTGAAGGTTCAAGCCCACTCAGAGGCACCTTGGAAGACCAGCCTGGCAATCTGCTTTCAAAAGACCATAGCCTTGAAAACCCTATGGAGCAGTCCTTTTCTGTAACACATGGGATCGCCACGAGTTGGAACGGATGCTGCTGCAACCAACAACTACCAGTGTGTGTCTTATTTATTCGTACTTATTTGTATCTACAAACCAATACATGTACATCTGTGTGTACGTTTGCAAGAGCTGTGTGGTCATAGGGAAAATGCTTGACCCCTGGAACCCCCAATCGGCATATGGAAACATGCCCAATACCAGGATTGGCACAGGGGAGATGCATGCCCATACATTTGTGTGCTTGTGGAGGTGTAAATATCAAGGCAGGGGTGATGAGCTGGATGGGGTCGTTCATTATCAGAGGAGCTGGGACTCTAGCTCAACCCTGAAGGAAGCATGAACAGAATGTCACACCCTTCCTGACCCGCTCTGTGCCTGCCAGAGAGGGTGGGTCTATTCCGAGACTAATCTGGGCACAGGATGATAACTTGAATAACACTAGGGCAAGAAATTCTATGACCTGTCTTGGTTAAATGGTGCCTTGATTGGTTTTTGCAGTTGAAAGTCACTTCTGACTATGTGGGCTGTGGGACTTGGGGAGACAGAATAAAGGTGTGATTAAAAACGTGACTCAGGAGCCAGTGTTTCAACTTCAGTTTAGCCCTTCCCTCCCTGTGTGACCCTGGGGTTATCTCTCCACCTCTCTGAGCCTCCATTGCATGATCTGTAACAAGCAACCTGTTGAGAGACAGTCATTCCAACAGAACAAGGGGACACCGTGTGGTTTAAAGCAAGGAAAGGTGTGTGTCAGGGCTGTATCCTTTCACCATACCTATTCAATCTGTATGCTAAGAAAATAATCTGAGAAGCAGGACTATATGAAGAAGAACAGGGCATCAGGATTAGAGGAAGACTCATTAACAACCTGTATTATGCAGATGACACAACCTTGCTTGCTGAAATTGAAGAGGACTTGAAGCACTTACTGATGAAGATCAAAGATCACAGCCTTCAGTATGGAGTACACCTCAACATAAAGAAATCAAAAATCCTCACAACTGGATCAATAAACAACATGATGATGAATGGGTAAAAGACTGAAGTTGTCAAGGATTTCATTTTACTTGTATCCTCCATCAACACCCATGGAAGCAGCAGTCAAGAAATCAAAAGACACATTGCACTGGGCAAATCTGCTGCAAAAGATCTCTTTAAAGTGTTGAAAAGCAAAGATGTCACTTTGAAGACTAAGGCGTGCCTGGCCCAAGCCGAGGAGTTTTCAATTGCCTCCTATGCGTGTGAAAACTAGATGATGAATAAAGAATACCAAAGAAGAATTGACATCTTTGGATTGTGGTGTTGGCAAAGAATATTGACTATACTGTGGACTGCCAGAAGAATGAACAAAACTGTCTTGGAAGAAGTACAAGCAGAATAATCCTTAGAAGCAAGGGTGGTGAGACTATGTCTCACATACTTTGGACATGTTGTCAGGAGGGATCAGTCCCTGGAGAAGGACATCATACCTTGTAAAATAGAGGGTCGGAGAAAAAGAAGAAGACCCTCACTGAGATGGATTGACATAGTGGCTGCAACAATGGGCTTAAGAATAACAATGATTGTAAAGATGGCTCAGGACCAGGCAGTGTTTCATTCTGTGGTACATACTAGGTCCCTATGAATTGGAACCAACTTTATGGCACCTAACAACAACAAACAAAAAAAGGATTATAATACCTATTTAACACTGTCACCATAAGGAAAAAAATTGACATCATCAAAGGAGAGTGTTTAGCGCATGTAGTGAGACCTTTATCAATGTTGTTGTGTGCCATAGAGTTGGTTCCGACTCATAGCAACCCTATGTACAACAGAACAAAACACCACACAGTCCTGCACTGTCCTCACAGTCATTGCTATGTTTGAGCCCTTCATTGCAACCACTGTGTCAATCCATCTCTTTGAGGGTCTTCGTTTTTCACTGACACTCCACTTTACCAAGAATGATGTCCTTCTCCAGGGACTGGTCCCTCTTGATAACATGTGAAAGTAAGTAAGCCAAAGTCTCACTATCCTTGCTTCTAAGGAGCATTTTGGCTGTACTTCTTCCAAGACAGATTTGTTCATTCTTTTGGCAGTCCACGGTATTTTTAATATTCTTCACCACCACCAAACTTCAAACGCATCAACTTTTTTTTGGTTTTCCTTATTCATTATCCAGCTTTTGCGTGTGTATGAGGTGACTGAAAATACCATGGCTTGGGTCGTGAGCATCTTAGTCCTCAAAATAACATCTTAGCTTTTTAATGCTTTCAAGAGGTCTTTTGCAGCAAATTTGCTCAGTGCAATATGTCTTTTGATTTTTTTGTCATATATCGATGCTATATGACAGAGTAGAACTATCCCTTAGGGTTTCCTAGGCTGTAATCTTTAAAGGAGCAGAAAGCCTGGTCTTTTCTCCCATGGAGGGGCTGGGTGGGTTTGAACTGCCAACCTTTTGGTTAGCAGCTGAGCGCTGAACTGTTGCATCACCAAGGCTCCTTTTAATCAACAATCCAAAAAATAGTAATTATTATTAGGAAGAAAAGGATGGAACAAGAGTCAGAAAAGATAAAAGAAGAGAAGGAAAGATGAAGGAAGAAGATGGAAAGGAGGGACGAAGGTGATAAAGGTGGCCACGAGCTCTGTCTTCCCAGATTTGAGGGGTTGTCCTATAAGAGAAATTCTTAGTTTCTTAGGGAAGCAAGTCTTATTTAATATAAAAACCAGTAACAAGTTGCTGAATAGTCGACTGTGACTCGTGGCGACCCCATGTGTATCAGAACAGATCTGTGGTCCACAGGATTTTCAATGGCTGATTTTTTGGAAATAGGCCTTTCTTCTGAGGTGTCTCTGGGTGAACTCAAACCTCCACTTTTTGGTTGGTGCTGAGCTTGTTAACGGTTTGTATTACCCAGGGATTCCGTTTAGTATAAAAAACATCCATTAAAGAAAGGGAAGTGTAAGTAGGGGCTGGATGAAGAGGTGGTAGGGATTTTGAGAGAAGAATTTCTGTATAATATATAATCTTGACAAAGTTACAGATTCTTACCCATGTTTGTTCTTTATAAATACATATTGAGTGAATTCTTTGGTTCTGTAAACAATATCAACAACCACGTCCTAAAGCCTAAATCATGTGCCAGGCCCTGGGCTAAGCCCTTTACTTGTAATAGACATTTTATCACCATCACCACTGAGGTGAGTGATCCCATCATCTCGTTTAACAAAGGAAGATTCAGGCATGGAGAGGTTGAATAATTGGCCCAAAGATCAAGTGGCAGCATTGGGTTTTAAATTATGAAAGAATGCTTCCCAAACCCCACAACCTCTATTATGGTATTACCGTGTGCTCTGTGATTTATTTGTTGACATTACATGTCAGTTTCTCCCTCTAGACTGTGAGCTCTTCAGATGCAGAAATGTGAACCTATTTGTCATGGTGTCTTCTGTGCCTAACTCTGCTCCAGGCAGAAATGGTGTTCCGTCAGTCTTTTGAAAGAATAAATAAGCAAATTCAGATTCAGGAAGAGAAAAGCGAATACAAAAAGATGGGGAGAAAAAAGAGTAGAAACTTCTGTTGAGAACTTTGGTGGCGCCAGTGGATAAGAGCTTGGCCGCTAACCGGAAGGTCGGTGGTTCAAGTCCACCAGCCACTCCTTGGAAACCCTGTCGGGCAGTTCTACTCTGTCCTATAGGGTCACTACGAGTCGGAATCCACTCGATGGCAACAGGTTGGAGGTTTGAGTCTCGGAAGAAAACCTACTTCCAAACAATCAGCCACTGGAAGCCCTGTGGAATACAGCTCTACTCTGATACACACAGGGTCGCCATGAGTCAGAATCAACTCCATGGCAACTTTTTTTTTTTTTTAATGTGTGTTAAACAACAACAACAATGACAACAAAAACAAAACAATCCATTGCCATTGAGTTGGTTATAGGACAGAGTAGAGCTGCCCCATAGGGTTCCCAAGGCTCTAAATCTTTACAGAAGCAGATTGTCCCATCTTTCTCCCAGAGAGTGGCCGATGGGCTTGAGCCATCAGCCTTTCAATTAGCAGCTAAGTTAGGCATTTTATTTATATTATCCAGCCTTCTTCTAGGAAGCCTCCTTCTATGGCACTGGCGATAAATCTAAAGGCTTCATTCTCAGACATGCCCGCAGCTAACATAGGCTCATCTAGCCAGATGCGTTTGAATGAGATTTGGAAGGTGGAGCAGAGGTTACCAGCTGCTGTGGGGTTGATTCCAATTCCTGGCGACACCATGTGTTACAGGGTAGAACTGCTCCACAGGGTTTTCTTTTCTTTCTTTTCTTTTTTATTGTACTTTAGATGAAGATTTACGGAACAAACTAGCTTCTCATTAAAAAATTAGTACACATATTGTTTTGTGACATTGGTTACCAACCCCAGACGTGTCAACACTCTCCCCTTCTCAACCTGGGGTTCCCTTTTACCAGCTTTTCTGACCTCTCCTGCCTTCTAGTCCTTGCCCCTGGGCTGCTGTGCCCCTTTAGTCTTGTTTTATCCTATGGGTCTGTCTAATCTTTGGATGAAGGGTGAACCTCAGGAATGACTTCATTACTGAGCTAAAAGGGTGTCCGGGGGCCATGCTCTTGGGGTTTCTCCAGTCTCTGTCAGGCCAGTATGTCTGGCCTTTTTTGTGAGTTAGAATTTTGCTCTACATTTTTCTCCACCTCTGTCCAGGGCCCTCTATTGTGATCCCTGTCAGCCAGGCACCATCTGGTTCTGCTAGACCCCGTCTGGTGGAGGCTGCGGTAGTTGTAATCCATTAGTCCTTTGGCCTAATCTTTCCCTTGTGTCTTTGATTTTCTTCATTCTCCCTTGCTCCAGAAGGGAGTATCTTAGATGGTCGCCCACAAGTTTTTAAGACCCTAAAAGCTATTTGCCAAAGTAGAATGTAGAACATTTTCTATATAAACTATGTTATGCCAATTGAGCTAGATATTCCCGGAGACCATGGTCCCCACAGCCATCAGCCCAGTAATTCAGTCCCTCAGGAAGTATGGACGTGTTTATGGAGCTTCCATGACCTTGCCTTGGACAAGTTGTGCTGGCTTCCCCAGTAATGTGTATTGTCTTACCCTTCACCAAAGTTACCACTTGTCTATTGTCTATTTAGTGTTTTTCTATCTCCATCCCTTCCCTCCCTCATAACCATCAAAAGTTCTTTCTTTTTGTGTGTAAACCTTTTCATGAGTTTTTATAGCGGTGGTCTCACACAATATTTGTCCTTTTGTGACTGACTTATTTCACTCAGCATAATGCCATCCAGATTCATCTATGTTGTGAGATGCTTTGCAGATTCATCATTGTTCTTTATCATTTTGCAGTATTCCATTGTGTGTATGTACCATAGTTTGTTTATCCATTCATCTGTTGATGGGCATCTAGGCTGTTTCCGTCTTTTAGCTATCGTGAACAATGCTTCAGTGAACATGGGTGTGCACATGTCTATTTGTATGACAGCTTTTATTTCTCCAGGATATATTCCTAGGAGATTGCTGGATCATATGGTGTTTCTATTTCTAGTTTTCTAAGGAAGCGCCATATTGTTTTCCAAAATGGTTGTACCATTTTGCTTTTCCACCAGCAGTGCATAAGAGTTCCAATCTCCCCAAAGCCTCTCCAACATTTGTTATTTTCTGTTTTTCGATTTGTGCCAGTAATGCTGGGGTGAGATGGTATCTCATTGTAGTTTTGATTTGCATTTCTCTAATGGCTAGAGATTGTGAGCATTTCCTCATGTGTCTGTTAGCTGCTTGAATGTCTTCATTGGTGAGGTGTCTGTTCATTTCCTTTGCTCATTTTTAAATTGGATCATTTGTCTTTTTCTTGTAAAGGTGTTGGATTTTCCTGTACATTTTAGAGATTAGGCCTTTGTCAGATTTGTCATAGGCAGATTTTTTTTCCCAGTCTGTAGGTTCTCTTTTTACTCTTGGTGAAGTCTTTTGATGAGCATAAGTGTTTAATTTTTAGAAGATCCCAGTTATCTAGCTTATGTTCTGGAGTTTGTGTGTTGTTAGTTATGGTTTGTAACCTGTTAATGCTGTGTATTAGGGCCTCTAGCTTTGATCCTATTTTTTTCTTCCGTGATCTTTATAATTTTTCCACAGGGTTTTCTTGGCTGTAGTCTTTAAGGAAGCAAATTGCCAGGCCTTTCTTCTGTGGCACTACTGGGTGAGTTGGAACCACCAACCTTTTGGTTAGTAGCCAAGAACAAGACATTCGCACCACCCAGGGACTCCTTAATATACATTTATTGTTGTTGTGTGACACTGAGTCAATTGCAACTCATAGCAACACTATATGACAGAGTAGGACTGCCCCATAGGGTTTTCTAGATTGTAATCTTTACTGAAGCAGGTCACCGGGTCTCTTCTCCCATGGAGCCGCTGGTGAGTTTGAACCACCAAACTTTCAGTTAGCAGCCAAGTGCTTTAACCATTGTGCCACTAAACTCATTGCAGTCAAATTGATTCTCACTCATAGAAACCCTACAGAACAGAGTAGAACTGCCCCATAGGGTTTCCAAGGCCATAATCTTTATGGAAGCAGACTGCCACATCTTTCTCCCATGGAGCAGCTGGTCAGTTCAAACCACAGATCTTTAGGTTAGCAGTCGGTGCTCCTAACCATTGTACCATCAGAGGCTCCTTTAAAACACGTTAAGCACTCAGTAGAGATTTCCATTCTCCTTACTAGTCCCTTTATCTGGAGTCCCTGCTTCCCTCTTCAGACTCATTTTCCACTGTCCTTTTCCCTCTTACTCTTCACTTTGGTCATCCTGAATCTTTTTTTTCTTTCTTTCTTCCTATGTACCTAGTCTTCTCTTAATCATTTACTGGGACCTTTGCTCTCCCAGTGGTTTTCATCCTAACTCCTTCTATGTCTTTATAACTCAGTTTATATGTCACTTCCTCCAGGCAGCCTTCCCTGATTCACACAGTCTGGATTAGTTGCCTTGCTATGGTAGGTGGAAGTCTAAAGGTGCTCCTCCTTCTACCTCCCCCAGGATTCCCTGAATCCTGGTTAGTCAATCAAATAAAAATCTAGACACTACTGTGAAGAAATATTGAAGATGTAATTAAAATCCCAAGTCAGTTGACTTTAAAAAGGGAAGGTTATCCAGATGGGCCTAATATAATAACACATACAAAAAAAAAAAAAAACCCAACCAGTTGCCATTGAGTCAATCCTGACTCATGACCACTCTAAGTATATAGAACTGTGCTCCATGGGGTTTCAGTGGTTGATTGTGTGGAAGTAGACCACCTGGCCTTTCTTCTGAGGCACTTCTAGGAGGACTCAAACCTCCAACCTTTTGGTTAGCAGCTGAGCATGCTATCTGTTGCACAACCCAAGAACTCCTATCTAATCACATGTGCCCTTAAAAGCACAGAATTTGTCCATCTGGTGTCAGGAAAAAAGGGGAAAAAGGGAAGTCAGAGAGATTTGCAGCACAAGGAGGTTGTGAAAAGCCATTTCTGGTTTGAAATGGAGAAGACCGTGTGAAAAGGAATGGAGTGCCCTCTAAGAGCAGAGAGCCCCAATGGTAGCCAGCAAGGGAAGGGGGAACCTTGGTGCTATAACTGCTGCACCGGAGTCGGCCAACATCCGGAATGAGCTCAGCAGCACAGTCTCCCCCTGAGCCTCCAGCTGAAAGCCTTGCCTGGCGATATCTTGATTTTAGCCTTGCAAGACCCCAAGCAAAGAGCCCAACCAAGCCATTTAGATGCTCACCTACAGAACTGTGAGATAACCAGTAACCAGTTGCCATCAAAATGACACCAATTCATGACAATCTCACGTGTGCTGGAGTAGAACTGTGCTCCATAGATTTTTTTTTTTTTCAGAAATAGATAGCCAGGTCTTTCTTCTGAGGTGCCTCTAGGTGAACCTGAACCGCCAATCTTTTGGCGAGCAGCTGAAACTTGTGGTAGTTTAATTCAGGGCAATAGAAAATGAATACCCTTGCCCTGTGGCCCTCTGTACTCTGTCTCCTATTATCATGATCTAGTTCAACTAGATCATGAGCTCTCTGAGGGCAGAGATAGTGTCAGACTTGTTCCTGGCTGCATTCTCCAATGTCAAGCACAGGACCCAGAACACAGAAGACACTCAGTCAATGTTTGCTGAATGAGTAAGTAGATTCCCACAAAGGGCTGAAATGAAGAATTACCAGGACTGATGCCCTTCGGCCTCAGTAGAACACTGTTAGGGGCCTTTTTGTGGGAGACTATGAATGCTCTCAGGGGCCCTGGTGGCGCAGTGTTTAAATGTTTGGCTGCTAACCAAAAGGTCAGTGTTCAAACCCACCAGCTGCTTCACCGGAGAAAGATGTGGCAGTCTGCTTCCATAAAGATTACAGCCTTGGAAACACTATGGGGCAATTCTAACTCTGTCATATAGGGTCAATATGAGTCAGAAATGACTTGACAGCAATGAGTTTGGTTTTGGTTTGGTTTATGTATGCTTTAGTCCATACGGCTGTCATACCAACTTGGTATCTGGACGTAGGAGGGATGATATTGCTCACCTTTCTGTGAGCACCTGAAGCTCTGCTGCTAGGTTTCTCTTCTTTGGCCAAACATGTTTCTTATTCCTAAGAAGCTACTCAGCAGGTACCACTGGATAACGGAAAAGCTCAAACTTCCCAGTCCCTGTGTGGTAGCTTCAGTGACCCAGACTGACCCTGGTAGCCTGCCCCAAACTGGCACCAAATACATGCCAGTTGTCTATAAACTTAACTTCCTGAAGCTCTCAGTATTGTCTGACCTTTATCTCAATTGAAATATTAGCCACTACTCCTAGTTGCAAGTGGACTTGGGTCAAAAGAGAATTTATAGCTGCCTGTACCTGGAATGGCTATGAGCCAGAACCAACTCAACAGCACCTGACAACAGCATACCTGGAATAAGGAGCCCTGGTGGCACAGTGGTTAAGCACTTGGCCGATAACCTAAAAGTTGGCAGTTCAAACCTACCAGCCACTCCGTGGGAGAAAGATGTGATAATCTGCTTCTGTGAAGATTATGGTTTTAGAAACGCCAAAGACAGTTCTATTCTGTGAGTCAGAATGAAATCTAGGGCAACAGGTTTGATTGGTTTTTGGTATACCTGGAATAGGAGTCCTTGGGTGGTGCAAATAGTTAAGTGCTTGACCACTAGCTGAAAGACTGGCTGTTCAAACTCACCCAGAGTTGCCTTGGAAGACATGCCTGTGATCCGCTTCTGGAAGATCATAGCCTTGAAAACCCTATGAAACCCGTTCCTGTCGAGTCGATTCCGACTCATAGCAACCCAGCAGGACAGAGTGGAACTGCCCTATAGGGTTTCCAAGGAACACCTGGTGGATTTGAACTGCCGACCTTTTGGTTAGCAGCTGTAGCACTTAACCATTACACCACCAGGGTTTCCGAAAACCCTATGGAGCCCAGTTCTCCTACGCACATGTGGGGGTCGCCATGAGTTGGTATCGGCTCGACAGCAACTAACAACAACATACCTGGAGTGGTGCAAATGGTTTGCACTTGGCTACAAACTTAAAGGTTGGTGGTTCAAATCCATCCAGCGGCAATGCAAAAGAAAGGCGTGGTGGTCTGCTCCCATAAAGATTATAGCCAAGAAAACCCTATAGAGCAGTTCTACTCTGTAACACATGGGGTTGCTGTGAACTGGAATCAGTTTGATGGTTACAGGCTTGGTTTTTATACCGTGAATGTCTAGGGATTGTGGATTCAGCAAGTTTGGATCCAAGGGCTCCGATGGGCTCGTTAGGGCTTCATCTCTCCCATCATATTTTGGTTCAGCTGTCCTACATGTGTTACCTTCTTTCTCCAGGTGGCTTTCTACTCATGGCAGGAACAATGAGCCACTGACCTTTGGTTTCGGGCTATATGGTCACTGTACCTCATATTACCCAGGAAAAGCAGAGGATGTTTAAAAATAAAAGAAATTAATTTTCTTTTTTTGGAAATGGTCCTAAGTCAAATCTTAGGGACAACTGTGGCCTAGTTTAACGGATTCCTGTGCCAGTGTCTGGACAGCCTTTGTCACTTGTCCACACAGGTGGGGTGACCCCAGAGAAAAAGCTGCTAACAGAGGAAGATAAAAGTGATGTTGTCTGTTACAAGCAATAGTTGCCTTCTGCAATCTGTGATGACTCTGGGCCACCCTGGTCATTCTCTTCTTTTGACCAAGTGGTTCTCACTCGTCATTTTACATCATTGCTCATTGCCATCTCTCCCGACTTGTGACCTCAGCCAGTCTGATCACCCTCTTCTCCGCGTTTTAGCACAGTGCCCTCTGGAAAACCCTGCCTTATCTCCTAGCACCCCACCTCCCAGGCGGCTCCTCCAGGGCTGCCCTCAGAACCTGGGCAAGGCCCCAGCAAACAAGAGTTTCTTTAAAAACCACTATTGCCACCGTAGCCAATTAATTAAGAAGATTTAGGTAAGGGATGTACTATCTGGAGGAGTAAATGTTACAAATTAACCCTGAGAAGAAAATGATAAACAGCGCCCTTTCTACAACTCTAGGGATGCTAGTTTGCAACTGAAGGCTAGCTTTCTGATCCCTGTTTTTCTTTCCTGGAGAAAAAACATCAGCATTGTAAAGGAGGCTGGAAAGGAGAGGTACGTTCCTGCAGAGGAGCTGCTTAGTGAGTGGGACGTGAGTTGAGGAGATGGGAGAAAAAGGCTTGAAGGCGACAGGAGGTCTTCAGAGATCTGAAGGAATGTCACCTGGAAGAGGGGGCAGGTCTGCTCTGTGATATTCAGGGAGGCAAACTGAAGCTCAAAACCAAGAATATAATTCTAGCAGGCTGAGCTCTCCAAAGGGCATATTCACTCAGGAAGTGGTGAGCTCTTAATTTTTGGAGGTATTCAATGTCCACCTACCAGGGATGCTCTAGGGGGGAGTCAGCCATGTCATGTGTGAGAAAGGCAGTGGTGGTTCAGTGGTAGAATTCTCGCCTTCCATGCGGGAGACCGGGGTTCGATTCTCGGCCAGTGGACCTCTTGCACAGTCACAGCCCATCTGTCGGTGGAGGCATGAGTGTTGCTAGGATGCCGAACAGGTTTCAGAGGATCTTCCAGACTAGGACAGACTAGGAAGAAAGGCCTGAAGGTCTACTTCTGAAAATCAGCCAGTGAAAACCCTATGGATCACAACAGCCCAACCCGAAACAGGTCATGGGAATGGCGCAGGACCAGGCAGCATTTCATTTCGTTGTGCATGAGTTTCACCATGAGTCGGGGTTGATGGGAGCTAACAACACTTTGCTTTGAGAGCCTGCTATGGGCCAGACCCTTTACATACCAACACCAAAACCAAACATATTGCACTTGAATCAATTTCTACTCACAGCAATCCTATAGGACAGAACAGAACTGCCCCATAGGGTTTCCAAGGAGTCCTGGCGGATTTGAACTGCCAACTTTTTGGTTAGCAGCCATAGCTCTTAGCCACTGTGCCACCAGGACCTCTAATTCCCTCAACCAACGTTCAGGGTAGACATTATTATTTCCTACCAATCTGTTAATTCCTTGAGGGCAGAGATCATATCTAACTTGTTCATCCTTGTATATTTAATTTCTTTCATAAGAATAATATCTGTTGAACAAATAAATTAAAAGAAATGGAGGAACTGTGGCTCACAAAGGCTAAAGGTCAGTCTTCTAGTGAATGGCAGAGTGAGAAGCAAGGCCAGCTCTGTCCAGCCACACATTGCAGAATGTTCCAGCCCACCGTGCAGCCTACAGGTGACCCTTTCAAACCTCTTCAACAATCAGGCACATTGGCAATTCTTCCAGAAGAAACAGCATTTCAGTGGGGGGATTCCTAACCCTGGTTCTCTGCCCTGGACAGCTGAGAGAAAAGCAAGCATGGATAGGGATGTTTCGATTGGAGTTTGGAAAGGGGGAAGATTGAGTAATGACCGAGACGTAATAGTATAATGACGTAATGGAGTAGCTGACACACACTGAGTGCTCACTATATGACAGGCACCATGTCAAGCAATTCATATGCATTATTTTATTTAATCTGCACTTCATCTCAGTCAGGTCAGATTTTTTAGATGAGAAAAATGAAGCTTAGTTAGTTTCAGAAGCTCACCTAAGCTTGCCCAGCTGGTAAGTGGCAGAATCAGGATATGATGAACCCAGGCAGTATGACTCCAGATCCAGCTCTGGACAATGCCAGAAAACAGAGTGAATGATTGTAGGACATGGGGATTATGACTGGGTCAAACACTACATGCAGACATTTAACATAATGGTTATAAGAATCTGGAACTCAAGAATTATTTTAGGTGAGGGGAAGGACAACACACAATACAGGGGAAGCCAGCACAGCTGGACTTAACCAAAAGCTAAGAAGTTTCCTGAATACAACCAACACTTTGGGGGACAGAGTAGCAGGGGTGGGGGCCTGGGGACCATAGTTTATGGAGACATCTAGGTCAATTGGCATAACAAAGTTTATTAAGCAAACATTCTGCATCTAGGGTCCTAAAAGCTAGCAAGTGGCCATCTAAGATGCATTGATTGGTCCCAACTCACCTGGAGCAAATGAGAATGAAGAGTACCAAAGACACCAGGAAAATATGAGCCCAAGAGACAAAAAGGGCCATATAAACCAGAGACTCCATCAGCCTGAGAGCAAAAGAACAAGATGGTGCCCGGCTACCACCAATGACTGCCCTTACAGGGAACACAACAGGGAGCCCCTGATGGAGCAGAAGAAAAGTGAGGTGCAGAGCTCGGATCTAGTAAAGAGACCAGACTTAATGGTCTTACTGAGACTGTAGGGACCCTAAAAGACATGGCCTCTGAACTCTCTGTTAGCCAAAAACTGAAACCATTCCAAAGCCAACTCTTCAGACAAAGATTCAACTGAACTGTAAGACAGAAAATTATACTGGTGAGGAGTGTGCTTCTTAGTCCAAGTGAATACATGAGACTAAGTGGGCAGCTCCTGTCTGGAGGTGAGACGAGAAGGCAGAGGGGGATAGGAGCTGGTTGAATGGATGCAGGAAATACAGGGTGGAGAAGGAGTGTGCTGTCACTTTATAGGGAGAGCACTAGGGCCACATAACAGTGTGTGTATAAGTGTATGAGAAACGGACTTGAATTGTAAACTTTCACTTAAAGCACACACAACAAAAGGAGCCTGGAACTGACTGTGCTGGGTTCAAACCTGGCTGCACCGTTGAATAGCACTGTAACTCTGGGGTGCTGCTTAACTTCCCTAGGCTCCCAAATTTTGACTTGTACATTGGCGATAATACCCATGGTGGATTATTGCAAAGGTGAGCAATTCTGTGAGTCCAACACTGGTCCAGTAGCAGGACCCTGGCTTCTTGAGCAGGCAGGCTCCTATTGTGGGGCCGGGGGAGAAGAGAGCAGAAGTCAGACAGGAGAAGCAATGGGGCTTCAAACAGTTTGCTGTTGGAGTCAAACAGTTTCAGGACAAGGAGACTTTGGAGGCCAGATGAGGAAATTTTGAAGTCCAGGTGCGAGCTTTCTTCCTTTACGTGAGAGCTTTCCTCTTTGTCGCATAAATGAGATCAGTACCTGCACCTAGGGAAAACACGGAGGCGTTTTGTTTCCAAACGCCCCTCACTGCAGGTGTGGGAGCTAGTCACATTTTTATTGCTGCCGGGTTTAATCCTGTCTCTGAGACTGACACATGAGTCACTCTGCAGGTTCTGGGAGCGCCACAGTGCACTGGATTGACAGAGGCACAGGGGCCTGTCCTGCCTTGTTGTCATTTTCCTGATGAAGCCAGATCACTGGCAGTAAATAGGGCCATTTGGGATGCTGGTGGGACGATGATTCCATTTATATAGGAAGCTGAGCTGAGCTGCCTACACTTTCTGAGTCTCTGACAGGAAGCCACATTGCTCCCTTCCAAGATGGATGCCCCCAAGCCTGCTCGACTTCCCTCTACGGGCCTAAACAAGTGTTCACTGAGCTCCCCTGTGTACCAGGCACTACCATAGGTGTTCCGTTCAGTCCTGACAAGTGCCCTCTGAACTAAACACTAACATGGGGTGCAAACAGTTAACGGGCTGCTCACCAAAAGGTTGGAGGTTTCCGGGGATACCTTGGAAGGAAGGTCTGGTGATCTACTTCTGAAAACTCAGCCATTGAAAACCCTGTGGAGCACAGTTCTACTCTGATATACATGGGGTTGCCGTGAATTGGAATCGACTTGATGCCAACTGGCACTGGTATATAGAAAACAAGCAGCGTCCCAGAGATGGTAAGCGGCCTTACCAAGGTCACACTGCCAGCCTGTGAGGCAATGGGGATTACAAACAGCCCCTGTATCTGCAAAGCACAACTTTTCTCCTACATGAAGCTATCCCCCAAATACTATCAGTCACTTGCACGTCTATTATTGCATTTAACCTTCATAACAACAGCATAATGTAGCTGTTATCAAGGACATTGAGTCTCAGAGGGGTAATTAAATTATCCAAAGTTCAGATTCATGGACTCCTTCGTTCCTTTGCCCTTTTTAAAATAAATACCCTCGGTGTTCCTGTTTCCTGTATGGGGCATGGGCTTAAAGCCACAATGAGACCTGTGTGTTCCTGCCCTCAAGAAGTATACATTCTATTGAGGGAGTGAGACAAACATTGTGTAATGGATTGAATTGTGTCCCCCCCCCACCCCCCAATATGTGTTAACTTGACTAGGCCATGATTCCCAGTATTGTGTGGTTGTCCTCCATTTTGTGATTTCCCTATGTGTTATAAATCATAATCTCTCCCTATGGTTAAAGAGGATTTGGGTGGGATGTAACATCCTTGCTCAGATCACACCCCTGATTCAATGTAAAGGGAGTTTCCCTGGGGTGTGGCCTACACCATCTTTTATCTTACCAGAGATAAGAGGAAAGGGAAGCAAGCAGAGAGTTGGGGACCTCATATCACCAAGAAAGCAATGCCAGAGCAGAGCACATCCTTTGGACCCAGTGTTCCTGTGCAGAGAAACTCCTAGTCAAGAGGAAGATTGATGACAGGGACATTCCTCCAGAGCTGACAGAGATAGAAGGCCTTCCTTTGGAGCTGACACCCTGAATCTGAACTTCTAGCCTAATAGACTGTAAGAAAATAAATTTCTCTTTGTTAAAGCCATCCACTTGTGATATTTCTGTTACAGCAGCACTAGGTGACTCAGACACATTGTCACACAGATAACCAGTTATGCTGCAGGAAGTGACAGAAATGAGAATTACACCGTGTTTGAGATTAGAATTAGGGGTGTATTAGGAAAGGACTCCTTGAAGAAGTGACATTTAAGCTGGGCCGCAGTTACAGAGTATATTGGTTTCCTAGAGCAGTCGTCACAAAATATCCCAAAGTGGCAGCTTTAAACAACAGAAATGTATTATCTCACAGTTCTGGAAGCTAGTGGTTTGAATTCAGGGTGTTGGCAGGGCCGTACTCTCTCCAAGGCTCTAGGGGAAGATCTTTTATTGTCTCTCCAACTTCTAGAAGCCCCAGGCATTGCTTGGCTTGCAGCTGCTGCGTAAGTCTGAGTTCACATGGCCATCCTCCTTCTGGCTGTCTGTCCCTTCTCTTCTTTTATAAGAACATCACTCATATTGGATAATGAGCCTTGGTGGTGCAAGGGTTAAGCACTTGGCTGCTAACTGAAAGGTTGGCAATTAGAACCCACCCAGCAGCTCTGAGGGAAAAAGACCTGGCGATCTGCTTCCGTAATGATTACAGCCAAGGAAATCCTATGGGGCAGTTCAGCTATGTCATATGGAGTCACTATGGGTTTGAATCAATGTGACAGCATCCAACAACAACAGCATATTGGATTAGGACCCACCGTACTCTGGTATGGAGCCCTGATGGTGCAGTGCTTAAGAGCTCTGCTGCTAACCAAGAGGTCTGCAGTTCAAATCCAACAGCCGCTCCTTGGAAACCCTATGGGGCAGTTCTACTCTGTCCTACAGGATCATTACAGGTCAGAATTGATTCCATGGCAATGGGTTTGGTTTTTTGGTTTGGTGCTCTGGCATGACCTCATGTTAACCTAACTGAAAACATCTTTGAAGACCCTATCTTCAAGCAAGGTCACACTCACAGATACCAGGGGCTAGGACTTCAACATATCTTTTTGGGGGACACAATTCAATCCTTCACAGGAGAGGAGAAAGCAGGACTCCAACCCAATTTTGGGAAGGCACAGTGCTGTTTTTCCTAGAGTACGTTGCATTCTGCCGGCAAGGAAAGGAAGAGCTATTAGCAACACACAGTTTTCCAAAGTTACTCAAATATCCTGTCTGGGCCTGTGCAGACCTTTCTGGAGGGGGTCAAGGACAAGTCCAGGGAAACTTACGTGCTTTCACTGGGGAGAAAGCAATAGGCACGTAGCCATTAACTGAAATGTTTTCGGACATTAAGTCAGTTTTGGGGCGAAAGGGCATCTGGATGAACTGGCACCTCTAAGTGCATTTGATGTTCACTTCTCTTTCATGGTTCTCCATAGAATTTCTCCAGGGAAAATCATTCCTCAGTATGAAACCTGCTATTGCCCAATAAATGAAACACCTTTGGCCTTGGGTGTAGGGGAGTAAGAGCGAGAAAGGCCACAAGATACTTTTCTGGTGTGAATCGTTTTTATGGGCTCACAGCATGCTATAGCTGGGAGGGACTTTAGATCCAACTCTGCCCCCACCCCACTTGGTAAGTGAAGAAACTGAGTCCCAGAGAAGGGAAGTGACTAGCTTGTAGCCAAACCCTCTTTGGTGGCAGAGCTGGGAATATAACCCTGGCGTGTCAGCTACGAAAACAGAGACCACTCTAGGTATCGCAAGTATGAAGTCATTTAATAAAGGTAATTAATTAATGGCTTATACAATCATTGGAAAGACTAGAGCAAAGATAGGGAAAAGCTGCCACCGCCTCTCAGCTCTACAGCTATCTGTCAAATATCAAATATCCTGGAACTGCAGAAACTGCCACTGAGGATTATAGCTACTTGTAGCATCGAGACAATTGATTTGTTAGAGAAAGTCTGCGGATTTTCTGTAAAATCTCTCATCTGCTGAAGTCTGTACATAGGTGCCTGGCCAATGCAGAGAAGCAAAAATATGGCTTCTGCATTTCTTCTTCCTTCCCAGTCTCTCCTGACAGAATTTAAAACACAACCCTATGGCAAAGAAGTCTGGGACATGTAGCTCCCAGGCTTCCAGCCCTTGTGAAAGAGGAGAGATCTTGGACAGGAGTGGAAACGGTGCTGAATTGATACCAGGCTTTCCTGACACAGCAGATCAACTGGATTCTCTCTCCTTTCTTCCATTACTCTGCTCTTCCTGCCCTCCATCCCTCCTTCCTTTCCAGGAGATCTGGTGAGAGGCTTAGGGGACTGTTGTCAATTTGTGTTGAGACCTGACTTGGGTAAAATGGTAGAGGTTGGATGTGAACAGTAGCGCACATTTGGTGGGGGAAGGGTTTTCACAGAATAATCTGCTTTTAAAAAGGAAATCTGGACATGCTTCTAATTAAGTAGAAAAAGCCCAATGTATGACAGGAAGATAGGCAAGATACAGTAGTGGTTCAGGGTATGGACTATAGGTTCAGACAGATTGGATTCCAGTCCTGACTCTATTCTTCACTAACTATGGGACTTTGAGCAACTGACTTATGTCTTAGTCTTCCTATCTGTGTTGTGAAATGGAGCAATGATATTTAATCACGTCGGGTTCTCCTGAGAATTGCATGAAATAATACATATTTCATAATGCTTAGTGCATGATGAAAATTTAATAAGTGACTCCTTATTATTATTATAATTATTTTACATTACTTAGCAGTATAACTAATGTTGGGAATACATCAGTTAGGGTTTAGTTGCTGAAATCAGAATTCACTCCAGCTGGTTTAAGCAGACATGGATCAATTATAATATATAGAATGGCTTTCTGGATGATTAGGGAGGTTGATGGACTGCCAGAAGAATGAACAAGTCTGTCTTGGAAGAAATATAGCCAGAGTGCACCTTAGAAAGGAGGAGACTTCGTCTCAGGTACTTTGGACATGTTATTGGGAGGAACCAGTCCCTGGAAGGACATCATGCTTGATAAAGTAGAGGGTCAGCAAAAATGAGGAAGACCCTGCAACAGTGGGCTCCAGCAGAGCAATGATCTTGAGGATGACACAGAAGTGGGCACTGTTTTATTCTGTTGTATATAGGGTCGTTATGAGTCAGAACTGACTTGACGACACCTAACAACAACCACAGAGATTGAAGAAGCAAACTCCTGGTTGAGCTCTCAGGAACAACTTAGAGAACTGGGCCACCCAGGAGCTCCTGCTTGTTTTCTGAACTGAAAGCCTCCTGCTGAACTGGGAAGCTGTTGCTCCAGCTGTTGGTTTCAGAGCCACTTGCCTCTGCCATAAATAGGAAGCCAGAAAGATCAAGAAGCAATCTACTAAATTGGAAGCTGCCCATACAAATATTGACTCAAGGGCCATGCCACCCAGGCATGATCAAGAAGACATGAGAGAAAAGTCAGACTCATCCAGAACAATGCTTGCCTACAGAAAGAGAAACATCAACAGAAATCACCTCCACTCCCCTTCCACCTTCCAGATCTCAGACAAGTACATCTAATCCAAATCATATCTGCGACCTACCTAGCTGCAAGGGAGTCTGACAATGCAGTGTGTAGCTTTCTAGACTCTGAAGTCCAAGAAGGCACTCCAGAGGGACATGGGCACCAATCCACTATATTAACCATAGGGAAACCTAATTTTCTTGCTTCTAATGTTTCCACGGGGAGGGACTTCCTAGAGAAACACTGCTGGCTACTCTACCCATTCATTACTTTCCCTACCCCATGGGAGTAGATGTGAAGTTCCTAATCCCTGATGTTGGGAGAAGGGGGCTGTGCAGGCATAGTCAACCCTTTTGGGTTCCTCTTTGGGCTCTGCCTGCCACCAACAACGGTGATGCTACCCACAGCTTGAAAGTCCTTCCCTTGCGCCTAGGGCCTGCAATTGACCAGCTATGATAGGACAGGGTGACTACATTTCTCTCATCCAGGGGGAAAGTGTTAGCAAGCCTACTTGCCTACAGAACTAAGCCATTTTCTGTAAATATATTTATCAGTAATAAAGCTCACATCATGACCTCCAACAGCCTGAATCCAGTGTCTATTTTTTATTTGATTCCAAACGTAGGCAGGAGATAGTGGGTGTTTACATATTGACCCATTAAAACACTAATATTTATTCAGAACATGGGCAGATAATTAACAGAAGAAATACAAATGGCAAATACGGAATGTTCAAACTCAGAAGCAATTAAACTCTAATTTAAACAATACAAAGAAAAAATTTAGCCTAACAAATTAAAAAAGAAGTTAATGCTCTGTGTTTGTGATAAAGTGGTGAAACTTATTGTCATACACTGATGGCGGGTAGATAATTTGATATATTTGGGGAGAGAAAATTTGTGATATGTGACTAGGAAGAAAGGCCTGGCCATCTGCTTCCAAAAATTAGCCAATGAAAACCTTATGGATCCCAACAGAACATTGTCTGACTTGCTTGCTTTGGACACGTCATGAGGAGAGATCAATCATTAGAGGAGGGCACCGTGTTTGGTGAAGTAGAGGGCCGATCAGGGTGTGAAAGACCCTCGGTGAGATGGATTGGCACAATAGCTGCAGTGATGGACTCAGACATGTTGGTGATTGTGAGGATGATGCAGGTCTGAACAAGGTTTTGTTCTGTTGAACGTGTGTTGCCGTGAATCAGAGCTGACTCAGCAGCCAGCAACACAGCATCAAAGCCGTACTGCTGGCCGAGCGATCCTGTGTCTAAGCACTTCTCCCAAGGAACAACTCAGAATTATCCATTTCTGTGTTATCTACCATAGTGAAAAATTAGAGACTGCCTCAAAATTCCAGAATAGGGCGTTTAGTAAATAGTTGTGGTACATCCCTAAATGGATGGTAAAAAAAAAAAAACTGGAACTTGTTGCTGTCAAGTTAATTCCAACTCATAGCAACCTTGTAGGACTGAGTAGAACTCCCCCCATACAGTTTCCAAGGAGTGGCTGGTGGATTTGAACTGCTGACCTTTTGGTTATCAGCCAAGCTTTTAACCACTGGGCTCCAAAATGATTGGTACTCTGCTATTAAACATGATTCAGCATATCAACGCTTAATGTCATCTGGAAATAATCATAATATAGTATTAAGTGAAAAGGATTATAAAACAGTGTGTATCCTATTATCTGAATTATATAAGAAGTTATATAAACACATGTGAAAAAGGTAGTTACAATATGTATCAAAGTGTTATTGGTCTCTTGGGTATGACTTTAGTGCACTTTCTGAGTTTTCTTCAGTGGATAGGAAGGCTGGGGTGACAAAATGTACCTGTGTTCTTGGGTTTGGGTAGCTGCCTCTTTCTAATATTTTCTACTCTTCCACTCGGCTTCTTGTTTCTGATCCAATTGCTGCCCATGAGAGGAAGTTTTTTATTTCGTTGCTTTCTTTATGGCTCTTTTGTAACTAGAAATCATGATTATTTTTTCAGTTATTATACAAACAACATTATGACCACTGCCTTAGTTCTCTAGTGCTGTTATAATATCAATACCACAATGGGGTGGCTTTAACAAACAGAAATTTACTTTCTTACAGTTTAGAAGGCTAGAAGTCTGAATTCAGCTCTAGGAAAAGGCTCTCCTTGTCTCTCTCTCTGTGGGCTCTGGGGGAATTTCCTTGCTCTTTGGTTCCTTGGCAATCTTCGTGTGGTGTGGTGTCTATCTTCCCCCATCTCTGCTTGCCTCTTAACCTGCTTAATCTGCTCTTTTTATATCTCAAAGTTAACTGGCTTAAAACACACTCTACACTTAACATAATAAAGAAAATCCATTCCCAAATGGGACTATAACCCCAGATACAGGGGTCAGGGTTTATAATACATATATATGAGGACACAAATCAATCCATAAGAGCCATATTAAAAAAAAATGAAAACCTTCATTGACAATCCTGTCATAGCTTCCTTTTATCCCTGTCTGTCCTCCTCCACATGCATGCAGTATTTGTTCGTGTAACAATGTATTCTTATAACAGTGTTCTGAGAATGTTCTTAAAACATTGTTTTTACAATGGTCTTAAACATTGAAACCATTTTCTACTTTTCTTTTAGCTATCTGAACACTCAAAGCATTTTTCCACTGTTGCTGCATAGCCCAACCATCTGTATCTGCCTAAGAAATGAAAGCCACTTGGGACTACGCAGAGGAGTCTGGGTCTTTTGAGCTCTTCCTGGTACTCTTTGGCAGCACAGGCAGGTATGGACACTGAAAGGCCAGCCCTGACTGGCTGCCAAAGCTGAGAGCCTGGTCCAATACCTGGACAACAGAGGGCTTCTGGTAAGGTGGTGCAAGGTTGGACCATCTTCTGGGTTGTTCCAATGCTGATGGCCCTGTACCTGTTTCTGTCAAGCTGATGTTTTCCAGAATCTGGTTTGGATGTTGGGCCTTGTCCAAGGATGTAACCGGTGGCAAATTACCCAATAAGTAAGGTACGGATGGGCTTACCTGTGTGTACTTATTAATCTGTAGTGCACAATTTCACCTGTTTTTCACTACATCAAAGATATGGTGAATGCCATGTGAAATTGAGCACTATGTATTAGTAAGTAAACACGATTAAGCCCATGTGTACCAATGTGTGACAGAGTTGAACTACCCCATAGGGTGTTTGAGGGTGTAATCTTTACAGAAGCAGATTGCCAGATCTTTCTCCCATAGAGCTGCTGGCAAGTTCAAAATGCCAACCTTTTGGTTAGCAGCTGGGCACTTAACTGTTGTGCTACCAGGGCTCCTTATCTGATATCTATTTGTTCCAAATTCATGAGGTTCATGACCCAAGGATGCTCACAGGCTAGAGGAAGATATAGCCCTGCAAACACCTGCTCTGACAGGATGGTCCTGGGCTTTGATAGAGCTCAAAGCAGAGCACCCACTCTGGATGGAAATGGGGTGACAGGAGGCCGGTAAGATGGTGATGGTGCATTTTATTTTGGACAAGAAGAAAAGAATCAGGTGAAGACTGGGAAAGGTAGAAGGTATTCCAGGTGGATGTAATAAACATACAAAGGGGAGCTGTAAGGAGTTCAACATGGCTGGAACATAATGTGGGTATCAGGCAAGGGGTGGGTCTTAGGCATCCATTTGCTATCAAGTAGATTCTGACTCAGGGCAACCCCATGTGTTTCAGAGTAGAGCTTCACTTCATAAGGTTTTCGATGGCTGTGACCTTTCAGAGGTAGACCTCCAGTCCTTTCTTCTGAGTTGTCTCTGGATGGTTTTGAACCACCAACCTTTCAGTTAGTAGCTAAGTGCTTAATTGTTTATACCATCCAGGGTCTTAGGTATATAAACTGTTACTGACTTGACAAATCTCATTGATGCTGTGGGCCCTGAATGTTATTCAGTCATACATGTGATAACATCAGATAATATGCATAGAGTCATTATGAGCTAGGCACTGCCCTATATGCTTTGTATATTTTCTTCCTTAATTCTCACTGCAGTCTTCCTGGGGTAAGTTCTATTATTCTCCCCATGTTATGGCTGATTTAAACTCTTTCACTGTCTGTGGTATATACAGTGTACCACCCACTTCTTCTGGCTCTCAGGCTCTTTGGTAGTATACTTTTACCACTGAGAGTATTTGCTGCCCTCCAGTGGGGACTTGAGGAATAGCAAAAGGTGAAAGAAACAGCTGAAGCAAAATAGCTGGGGTATGAGGCTTGCAAGTAAGGTAGTGCAACCAGGAAGTGTGATTGGGTAAAAAATTTGTCCCTTTTGGGTTTTATACCCCTAGATAAGACTTGAAAGCATATTTATGGTTTCCAGTGTGATAGCTAGGGAGCCCTGTTTGTGTGTGTGTGTGTGTGTGTGTGTGTGATGTTTGGAAAACCAGAGCTTCCCCATGTAACCTAATAGAAGGTGCCACGACAAACATCAACAACCAAGGTCCAGAGGCACAGATGGGTGCCTGCTAATTATGGGGTTCAAGAACCTTAAAAAGTTTCCTGATAGCCATGTAGTACCAGATAATATTTCTTAAAATCCATATTACCAAAAAAATTTAAAATACTCCATGACTCAGCATGCTTCCATTAATGAAAACACATGGTATTAAAAAAAAAAAAATTCATAATGGAAACGAATTGGATCTTGAGTGCAATTGTGTGATAGAGAGCTTTCCATCAAGACTTCTTAGGTGGAGATGATAGATGCATATGTGTCTTTTTGTGTGTTTCCAATAGAAGCCATAACCTTTGGCATATATATGCAAAAATTTGGAAATATCGAACACCCACATTTAAAATCCATGGGATTTTATTGACATACGTACCAAGTAAGCTTGCACGCGTATGCCTGTATGCATGCCGTGTGTCTATTTATAGACTGTTTCATGCCTGCAAGCATCTGAGGGAGCTATGATTCGGTAATAGACCAGACTGACCAGCAAATCAATGTGGGATGGGAGTGCTGGGAGGGCCCCAGGGCTTTTTTAATGTAACCGCTGCAACACTGTCTTCCACTTTCTCCACTTTGCAGCATAATCTTTTGCAAAGAAGACAAAGATGAAGATTCAAACTTAAAAGCAGGAGAATCAACAGATGTCATGGATATTTTTAAACCAATTACTGAGACGTTCCTGCAGAAGCAGGCACATGAAATATAGATGTGGCTTCCTGCACCAAACTTGATTTATTTCTGAGATCATTCCTTCATCACAGCTTGAGCTGCATCCCAATGTATTCCGAACAAGCCGATGAGCAATCAGGGCATTCCTGGTTGTTAGCAACCCTGCAGACAATTTACCAGGTGTATCATTGCCATCGGCTTTAATAACAATTACCACAGAGTGCTGTTTTCCCACCAATGGCGGGAAGCAGGAAGGGCAGTTCAGACACACCTACGTGACTGGTGAAGCAAGTAAATATCTCACCTATCTCCTTCTGTCCCTGCTCCTACTTCCCAACTTTCACCTAGGTCAGGCCTTAATGGAAATAGACACACTGTGGCAACGTTGCTCATGAAAATAGGCTGCAGCTTTGGGGAAGGGGTACCTCAGAAAATTTATAATCTGCAACTCACTATGGAATTTTGCTGCATTGCTAGTTACTCATAACAACCCCAAGTGACAGAGTAAGATTGCCCCATAGGGTTTTCTGGGCTGTAATCACTATGGGAGCAAATCACCAGGTCTTTCTCCTGGTGGTTGGTGGCTGCTGGGTGTTTCAAACCACCAGCCTTTCAGTTAGCAGCTGAGCACTTAACCAATATAGAATACTCTGGAATAGCATCCCATTGCCTTGTGGAAGGACCATGTGCTCTTGTGTGATTGAGATGCCCACCAATAAGCACAGGTGCTCAGTCTGACTCATTAGCACGTAATCACTGCGCTCCCAGTTTGTGTGAAGAACTGGAGACCAGAGCTTCCAACTGGTTCAAACCCCTGCTGAGAATTTGCATTTCTGACAAGTTCCCTGCTGTCTTGGTTATCTAGTGCTGCTATAACAGAAACACCACAAGTTTTAACAGAGAAATTTATTCTTTTACTGTCTAGGAGGCTAAAAGTACGAATGCAGGATGCTAGCTCCAGGGGAAGGCTTTCTTTCTCTGTTGGCTCTGGGGGAAGGTCCTTGTTATCAATCTTTTCCTGATCCAGGAGTTTTTCAGTGCAGGCACCCCACATCCATAGAACACGTGCTCTTGGATCTGCTTTCTTGGTGATATGAGGTCCCTGTCTTTTATATCTCAAAAGAGATTGATTTAAGATACAACTTAATCTTGTAGATTGGGTCCTGCTTCATTAACATCATACAGGCAGGATTTACAACCCATAGGAAAATCATATCAGATGACAAAATGGTGGACAATCACAAAATACTGGGAATCATGGCCTAGCCAAGTTGGTAGATATTTTGGGGGAAACAATTCAATCTGTAACATTCCACTCTTTGCCCCCCCATTCATGTCCTTGTCACATGTAAAACACATTCACCCCATCATATCATAACAAAGGTCTTAATTCAACTCCATGCCCCAAATCAAAAAATTCTTCCTGATCCGTGCAATCTAGAATGCAAGTTATCTGCTTCCAAAGTACAGTGGTGGAACTGGCACAAACTATACATTTCCATTACAAATGGGAGAAATTGGAGGGAAAGAAGTAATAACAGACACCAACCAAGTCAGCAGAGCACATTATATTAGCTCTCAAGGCTTGAAAGTAATTCCCCATTCCCTGAGACAATTTACACAATGGTCCTGCCCTCCAGACTCTGGATGCTGGCCATGCTCTCTAGATTCTGAGTGGAGGTCCCTCAGCATTTTGCTTCAGATCCACCTTCCAGGCCCACTGGAAAAGAAACTCTGTTCCTCTGAATTTGTGTGGCCCCATTCTCTTAGTCCATCTGAGTGGCAACCCCATCCTTAGAAACTGAGGCTGCTCTTGGTTCTTGTGTTCCTTGTCTCTTCAGCTTCTGCTTCCTGGTTCCTTGGCTTCTGGGCCCCTTGGGCCTCATGCCCACATCCTCCCTGCTGGGGTAAGTGTTCCAAAGCTCTGTAGCTCTACCAATAAATGCCTGGAGGCACTCCACTCTGCCAGTAAACTTCAGCTGGAAGGCACTCAGCTCTCTTGCTCCATGGGTTGGCAAGTCTAGCTCCACTGATAAGTGCCCAGGGGCACCCCGCTCTGCCAGGAAACCTGCTGAGCAAAACGCACTCAGCTCTCTTGCTCTGTGGGTTGGCTCCAGCACTGTCTCATGCTGGTCTCCTGGTTCTGCTGCCACCTGTTCTCTGCTGCTGCTTCTTGTGCTGGTATAACAAAAGTACTATATGTGGGTGGCTTTAAAGAACAAAGATTTATTTTCTTGCAGTTCTGAGGCCAAAAATCCTAATCAGGGTCTCGGGTATGTCAATTCTCTCTGTGAGCCTCTTTCCTAGTTTTTAGTGACTATTGACAATCCTTGGCATTCCTTTGGTTGCAGACAGGTCCTCACATATGTCTGTCCTTCCCCTGTGTGTCTGCCTCTATTCTGCTCTTTTTATAAGATACCTCTCAGAAGCAATTAGGTTTAGGACCCACCCTACTCCAGCATGGCCTTGTCAACATAACAAAGGAAAACCCCTATTTCCAAATAAGGTCATATTTACAGGTACAGCAGGATAGAGAGTTCAAGGAATTTAAATCCTCACTGCCCACCCAAAGGAAGACCTGATCAGGTCAGCTCACTCCAGGAGAGTGGGAGGAGGAAGAGGCAGGAAAGGCAAGCCAGAAGGAGGCCATGCATTGAATTAAATGGATGCTCTTAACACATTTGTCCCACCTCTTGGTGAAACATGGATGAGGATCAGTTTCTCACCAGTTTGTTTATGAGCTCTGGTGACACAGTGGTTATGCTCTTGGCTGTTAAACAAAAAATTGGAGGTTCGAATCTACCTAGTGTTCCCATGGGAGAAAGACCTGGTGATTTGCTTCTGTAAAGATTAGAGCCTAGGAAACTCTATGGAACCCAGTTCTACTCTGTCACACTGGGTCACTGTGAGTTGGAATCAACTAGATGGTACCTAAAATAACAACTTCTTCTTCTAGGGTTTAGGCGGGAGAGGGATGGAACAAGTGGGACAGAGAAGCTTGAGCTTCTTCTCCTCTTTTAGAGGCCAAGCCTGTTGCAGCTGAGTCAATACTGACTCATGGTGACCCTATAGGACAGAGTAGAACTGCCCCATAGGGTTTCCAAAGAGTGTCTGGTGGATTTGAACTGCTGACCTTTTGGTTAGCAGCCAAACACTCAACTAGTGTGCCACCAGGGCCCTTCTCTTAAAGGAGGGGGCAGAAATCTCACATGGAAATAAGGGATGGGGCTGAGGATCAAGGCTTCTCCCAAGAAAGGGAAAACAGAAGATGCCACAAGCATGTATAACAAAAGGGTCTTATGTATTCTGGGTTGGGGATAGGATCAGGAATGCTCTGGGGCTGCAGAGAAGACACTCAGTTTTGTTGATATGACTCTATTTTCCCCTGCCAATTGAATTCTTTCCATGATTTATTCTTTCTGACTTTTCTCTACCTCTCTACTTTTGTTTTCCAACTTCCTTTCTTTCTTTCTCATCATTTATTTCTCCTTAACCATTGCCCTCTGCCAGGCAACTGTTACTGATTGAGGCTTACATAACTTTGAAATATTGGATAATTCCATTAGAACTGTTTCAGGAACAGAGGGCTCTGGGTATGTCTCTGCTTGGGAAGAGGGAGAAATAGTGGGGACGGTTGCTACCTGCCCTGGCCAGCGATGGCCTTGGAAATTAACCAGATGCTTACCAAGGAGGTTTGCTGAGATGTCCAGGATGTGGTCTTGAATCTCATCAGGGGGCTGTCACAGAGAGTGATGAGAAAGGAGGATGGGAAACATGCAAATACCTGGGGAGGCAGAGAAGCAGGCTCACCAACTACAGGGTTATGAAAGCAAAGCCAGCTTATACGAAAAATCTCAGAAAGCAGCAGCTACTCCAGGAAGCCTCCAGGTTGAAACCATGATGCTTTCCGAACTGGAGGAAAGGTTTCTGTCACCTTTTGTATGAAGAATGTTATTTCCTACTCATGGCTCAGCTACCCTCCATGTATGATGTCTCTCATATCTACAACACAGACCTATTTTAGGAGGCTTAGACCTGCTTACTCAACTCCATTCTGTCCCACTTGAGCTCACCACCTTTCCTCCTTGTCACCCCTTCCCCTGTGCTTCCTAACACAAATAGATGCAACACAATGTGATGCATGCTAGACAGGCAAACAAAACGGAAAACCCTAGCAAGTAAATTCGCATACCATGTAGCCCCAGTACATCTATGTGATTGTTAGAGTACTTTGAAGTAGCTCAAAATGTAGCACTCCTCTTTCCCCACTTGAGTTCTTACCTAATTGAGAAATGAGACAGAACAGCCAGCAGATGGAAAAACAAAATATCCCTTTATAGTGGTAGAGCTTAGGTTGGAGGATGTAGCTTAATTTAAGAGCCAAAATGAGCTTGCTAATTCTTCCAGCCTAGACCTTGAGTCTGCAGAGGAGGCACTTACCCAGGTCACTGCTTCCCACTGGTTCAAACGGAAATGGAGGGAGGAGACAAAATCACCGATGCCCTTGGCCTTTGAAAAATTACCTCAGCCTTTTGTAGCCATATGTTGTTGTTAGTTGCCATTGAGCCGATTCTGATTCATGGTGATGCCATGTGTTATAGAGTTGAACTGTGCTCTATATGGTTTTCTTGGCTGTAATCTTAACAGAAGCGGATAGTCAGGCCTTTCTTCTGTGGAACTACTGGGTGGGTTCGAACTGCCAACCTTTAGCTTAGCAGATGAGCACAAACTGTGCCACCTAGGGACCTTTTTTTAGACATATAGGCCAATGGAATAGTCACCAACCGTGTAATTCAGTCCACCACTATGGAGAGAAGTGGAGGAAAAAGGCCAGGAGTATTTAGGGATAACCCTTTCATAGAGAAGAATACTCAAAGAGAAGGTTTCTTGCAATAGCGACTTTTACAGCCTGGTTCATTTATTCTTCTCTGAAGAGTGTGACATAAGAATAAGAATTTATGTAAAAGAACAAAGAGTTGTGAGAGCTCTGAATGGAGAATAATTAATTTGACCTGAGGATTTGAAGAAAGGTTTTACAGAAGAGATGAAGGCCAAGGTAGGTCTTCAAAGATGAGCTGGCATTTACTAGGAAGTGAAAGAAAGAATTCTCTGTAGAAGGATGGTGGGACAGTTCACCTTGCTTGAGAAATAGCAAAATGTCCAGAGTGTCTTCATGGGCCATGTGAGGCTCTTGGTGGTGGGGGGGGGGGGGATCTTTTGGTTAGATGAAGTGCAAAGGGAGATGTATGTTTGGGGGGATGGGTGGCTAGAGACAGGGGCCATCTTCTGGGCATCATCCTGGCAATGGCACATTAGGTCTTTGGAGAAGGTGCTCTGATGAGGGAATCTGCATCCAGTTCTACTTTGTAAAACACTAGGTTGCCATGAGTTGGAATTGATGTGCTGGCAACGAGTTTGGTTTCTTTGGTTTGGTGGTCAGTCTGCTCTCAGCCCAGCCACCAAACCCAGGCTTCTGCCCTCCACCATGTGGGGAAGGAATGTCTTGTTCTTTTATGGAGCAACATGACAATTCATAGAGAGCTTGGGTGAGAGTTGTCACTTGAAACCCTCATAGGCACTTACATTTTCTAAAGATGTGGGCAAATTGCCAGAGCAGAAATGAGAATTTTCTGAACCTGTAAAACACAGCTAAGTTTCATCTATTAGGGTCAAAGGAGTGAGTGGCTTTTTTTTTCTCCTCTAGAAATACTTCACAAAAGCCACTTTTCAAGGTCTGAAGTGCAGGAGTCATCACACGGAGGAAACTTTTGTTTTTGCCTCCCTTTTGTTTTAAAAAATGAGATATTTCTAGTGTTGTGAGAGCAGTGCTGGGTAATTTTCTCCCATGAAGCCCTTCCTTTTTTCAGAGATAGTAGGGAACAGAAATTTCTACAAAAGAACCGGGAAGATGTGAGCAATTATATAGTACATGTTCTTTACTGCAAAGGTGGCAACATGGGTTTGGAGGAAGACATCATTAGGGCCCTGAAAGTGCCAGGTTTAGTGCCAGGCACCTTAGGCACTTAAGGTATATGATACTGTTATTCTCATTATAGAGATGAGGAAACTGAGCACCAGAGCATTTCCATTTATGGTCCCAAGATTTCTGGTCTTTCCAAAGAACCATACTAGTTCTTTAGTGCATTGGACCAGAAATTAGGACATCTTAACTTTTGTTTCCTTTTTTTCTAGACCCAATCTCTGGATCTCTTCTGGGCCAGTCCTTCCGTTGTCCTTGGAAGACTTGGGGGAGAAATATTAAGGGCATGACTAAAGAAATGAAGCTAATGTTTTGTACAATATCCAGAGGATTGGTGTCCACGAGTGAGGTCCTAAGGAGCCTTGGTAGCACAATGGCTAAGCGTTCAGCTGCTAACCAGCTTTGCAGGAGAAAGACCTGGTGATCTGCTTCCATAAAGATGAGAGTCAAGAAATCCCTATTGGAGAGTTTTTCTCTGCCACATGGGATTGCTATGAGTTGAAATCGACTCAGCACACAACAACAGCAACAGTGAGGTTCTAGCTCATAACTGGTGGCACTATTACAGCATTTCCAGAACTTTCTTTAGAAATTTCTGTCTCGTGTATAAATCTCATCAGAAGCATCATTATATTATAGCTAACACTTCTCTTTAATGTTTATACTTAAATTAGTATTTCTTCCTTAAAGGTATTTCTTTCTTTTAATTATTCTGCAAAGTAAAAATTGAAAGGACTAGGAAAAAAAAAAAAAGTTCACCAAATTCCTATTAATACCAAAGCAATTTTTCCTTTTCAGGCTTGGCAGCTAGGCCATTTTTGAACTAAGATATTCAAATCCTCACTCCTTCATCATGAATTGTGTCCACAGACTAGTTATGTAGCTTCTCCAAGTTTAGGTTTCCGGCTACTCACATGGCTGGCATGAAGATGAAATGAAATACTGTGTAGAAAGGGTCCAGCACAGGGCCTGACACTGAATGGGCCTTTAGTAAATACTAGCTATCACCATCATCACCCAAGTTTAGGGATCTACACCTAGTTGATAGCGAACATCATTAGTTGAGTGGAATTGAAAGTGTGTGGCTCATCCACAAAACTGACAGGGGTTATGAAACCAGTTTGGACAAACTTTGCAGTCATCCAGAAGGGGGAAGAGAGACATTGGTTTGCTCGAATCATAAATTGATGGCTCATGATGTACTCTCTTCTTCCCAGAGACTCATCAACTTTCTGTTTGGGGATTTTGATGTTGAAACTAAACAAAACACACACACACATACACACACACACAAACAGTTGACTAGAAGATAAGCCAGATACGGGCAGGACTTTTGTCTTTTTTAGTCATTTCTTGGAGGTGCAAATATTTAATGAGCTTGGCAGCTAACCAAAAGGTTGGAGATTCAAGGCCACCTAGAGGCACCTTGGGAGAAAGCCTTGGCCATCAATTTCCAAAAAAATTAGCCAGTGAAAACCTTAGGAAGCACAGGTCTACTCTGGGCCACCATGAGTTGGAATCTCCTCAATGACATCTGGTTTGGTTTGTCTCCCTGTACCTAGCACTACTTAGTGGCCAGTAATAGTAGGTTCTCAATATTTATTACTGTGCCAATGAGGCACTTTTCATTCATTCACTCATTTGTTCATTCACAAACATGTGGTCAGTGTTTACCATATTCTTGGCATTATGACCTGCCACTGTGAAGGGGACAGGTGTGAACTGGGCATGGATCCTGCTTTGAAGGAGTTTGTAGGCTGGTTAAGGAGATAAATCATGTCACATAGAACTTTATTCCAAGGAAGAGGCAATAAATGATGAGAAATATACTTAGACAATGCTTTGTCTGGGATGAGTCATGGGTCAATCTCAGCTTCAACCACATAGTAGAACAGGAGTCAGAGGGGAAGAGAAAAGAAGGCAAGAAGTGGGGCTTAGTGGAGGGAGTCATGCCTTCTACCTGGCAGAACCAGGGTGACAATGACATTTGAACAGATTCTTCAAGGATGCATGTATACCCTATTTATTCAATTTAGGAAAATAGCCAGACAATCATTGAATAAATGACTTAGATTAAAATACACACAAAAACACACACACACACACAACAATATAGTTAACTCAATCGACCAGCTATTTAACTGAACTGACTAGATGATTCAATGAAAATAATCAATCTTGCTTGGATGCCAATGTTCCTGCATGTATTTCCGTGGCAAATGAGAAATTAACCAGGCTCAGCATCTTGCCTTAACTCTCCACACTGAGGGTTCTTACTTCAATAATTCATTAAAACTCTGCTTCTGTGCCAAGCTCTCCCTTGTTTCCTCTCCTCCTCTCCTTCATTAAAACAGAGCGATTATGCAATCCTATTCCTCTGCCCAGGGCTCATTCTAAAAATGTCCTTCTGCAAATGCTGCAGCTGCTGCTGACTGGCACTGGGAGACAACAGCGGCTGGCAGGAGCACAGCTCCTGAGTCCAGTCTGGCAAAATGCGTTGTCTGGGGTGGGCCATGCATCACTCCCAGCTCAACCACATAGAAAAGCTTGAGACAAAGTGGGAAGGGAAAGGAAGGCAGTGAGGGGAATCGAAGTAGCAGGTTGAATGAATGATTCAATAAATCATGGAAAATGAAATCTCCCCAGAAGTCTTGCTCTAACGTCTAATATGCTCAGGGTACAGGTAAAGAAGACACTGAGGTTCCAGAACAATGGCACACCTTGCCCAAGAGCAGAGAGTTGGCCACGAGAAAGCCACAGTTAGTACCAGCTTTTCTTTCCCTCATACCCCTGTGTCTGCACTCCTGAGCAGAGATGCTGAATGAGCAGGAATTGGAGTGAGACCCAGGAATGGTCTGTTCATGGGTGGGGTTCTTAGGCCATGTCCTGGCTGATGGAATGGAGGCACTGTGTGCAGAGTCTGGGAGGAAGTGTTGGGGAAGGAACTCGGATTTTTGCCTTTGAGAAACTAGTGAAGAAGAAAGGATGTGTGTATAGGTGTGGGGAGCCTGAATGAAGAGGTGGATCCAATGGTGAGAAGAAAATGTGCAGGAGAACATTTCCACCAGCAGCGGTAGTCACTATCTTGATGTTCCCCGTGTCTAAACTCTATGTTTCTGAACTAAACACTGATATATACCAAACTAAACTAAACAAGAAGTCATTGGTGGTGTCAATGGTTAAGGCATTTGACTGTTAGGCTAAAGGTTTGAGATTCAAGTCCACCCAGAAGTGGATAAATGGCCTGGTGGTCTACTTTTGAAAAATCGGCCATGAACACCCTATGGATCCCAGTTCTACTCACACACACAGGCTAGCCGTGAGTTGGAATCAACTCAACAGTGGCTGGTTAAACCAAACAAATGAAACGGCCTTTCAAATTCCAGCCCCTCCAGTCAATACCATCTCTCTCAAACAGCCTATATTCCTCTATTTTCCCAGCTGCCCAAAACCACATTCAAACTTCCAGCCCCAGCCATCCAGAAACCCACAACTCACACATACAAAAACAATCTTGTAGAGTTGTCCACAGTCTAGTTATGGTCTCCCGTCATGGGTCTATAAACTCCTTGTCCTTAGTGCAAGGCCTGTCCAGGCCAGATGATTCCATCTTCCCTCTTCACTATGCCCTTTGTGGGTCCTGGGGAAATTAGTAAGTTTCCATTTACTTCTCTGGGGATGCAGAGACCAGCAGGGTGCTCTCTCAGCCTAGTACTGCCCCACCATGGCTCAGAGTAGACAGCAACTTTGAGAACACACCCACTTCCTTGGGTGCCCACCTGGGGAGTGAGCACAAGTGCCTAGAAGTGAACCCAAGTCTCTTCTGAGATCTCTTCTCCACATTTTTTCCAGGGTGTTCTAGTATATATCTCCTTCCTCAGTCTTGGAGCTAACTCCAGACATGTGTGAGGGATAGGGTGTGGGAACATTTTTCCAAGATTCCACCAGCATCTGACCCTGCTACAACCTCTAATGCTTTTCTCCTTTTCTTTTACAGTCACCATTTTTTTTGGTTTAATCAAGTTGTGGAAAGCAAGAAAAAAAAATTCTTTTAGTCAATTTTCTTTCCTATAACATATGGAGTGCTTACTATGTACTGGGCACAGTTCCAATTGGTTTACATATTATCATTTCATATAATCCTTACGAATTTCTGAGGTAAGTACTCTTGTTACTACATACATGATATATGAGAAGTTGGATGTACAGAGAGGCTAAGTAACTTGCCCATGTGCTAGCTAAGTGGCAATGTCTAATGCCAAAGTGCATGATCCTAATGGGTTCCCCATCTTTCTGTTTTAGCCCTACGCTATGGCTTTGTAAATCTTACACAGTTGCCGTTGAGCCAACTCTGACTCAGGGCGATTCTTCATGTGTCAGAGTAGAACTGTGCTCCATGGCTGATTTTTCAAAAGCAGGTCACTAGACCTTTCTTCTAAGGTGCTTCTGGGTGAACTTGAACCTCCATCATCTTGCTTAGGATCTGAGCGTGTTAACTGTTTGCACTACCATGTCCGGAATGTGACATCCCTTGTTCCTCCAATGAAAATATCCTCATGTATTTTGGTCTGGATGGTAGGGGTCATGAGACAAATATGAAGGTTAGGTGGGGAAAAGACATCAACTAATCTTCACCTATTATCCAGGGACTTTGTACATCATCAACATTTTGAGAAAACTAAATTAAAAAGCATGACAAGATACAATTTTTCTATGGAAAGAGAGGTTCCTCTATAGAATATAGCATACACGTCAGGAAACCCTGGTGGTGTAGTGGTTAAGTGCTACGGCTGCTAACCAAAGGGTCGGCAGTTTGAATCTGCCAGGCGCTCCTTGGAAACTCTATGGGGCAGTTCTACTCTGTCCTGTAGGGTCGCTATGAGTTGGAATCGACTCGACGGCACTGGGTTTGGTTTTGGTTTTTTGGTCAGGTTGTGTTGCACAAATTATGCAGCTGAGTTATGGTAGAGATGCTGAAACAAGGCTGAACAGATCTAGGAAGTACAAGCCCATGGGCCCAGGTAGCTCTGCTCTCAGTCCTGTACACATGACAGATGATATTAATCATGGTCACATGTTCTGGTGAATCCGATACAGCCTCAGACTTTTTCTTGATTCTCTGCTAATAAGACCACTTCTACCCACAGACTGAAGTTGTCATACAAGACAAAATTCATTTACTCTGACCAACTTAAGGATATAAACAGAGAATAACACAAAAGTATGTGACTGAACTACTAAGTATGGAATGCTGTCTGAGACTCTTGAGGGCCCAACTCAGCCTTGCCCCACACCTATTCTTTGAGGTGGATTCCACCGAAGCCCGTAGCCCAGGAGGGAAGCTCAGACCTCTGGGCTCCTCAAAGTCCAATTCTAAGAAAGCCAAAAATCTACAGAGAAAAGGGATCCCTTCTCCTATCCTTGTACAGCTGGATTCTGATTCTAGACCATCTGTCCCCGCATCATGGAGGCCACACCCTCAGAGAGGATCTTACCTCACTCAGGTGTGTGCTGATAGAAACAAGGAGAGGGGTAGGGCATTTCAACAAAGCGTACCTTCATATAGCAAAAGTGCTTTTACGTGGGACTCACTATATATCAGGCACTGTTCTAGACACTTCTCATATAACTCATTTGGATACTCCCAGAAATCATAAATGACTTACAGATGGGGACCTAAGGCACAAAGAGGTTAACTAAATAGTCACAATTTATACATCAAGTGAACCCTGGTGGTACAATGGTTAAGTGCTTGTTACTAACCAAAGGATAGCAGTTTGAACCACCAGCCACCCCAAGGGAGAGAAGATGTGGCTGTCTGCTTCTGTAAAGATCACAGCCTAGGAAGCCCTATTGGACACTTCTACTCTTCTACTCTATCCTGTGGGCTTATGCTTAGGTTTTCAAAGGAGGATTTGGTGTTGGGATTGGGAAGGAAGGAAGCATTAAAAATTACCTGCTATATACCAAAATGAGCCCTGGTGGTACAGTGGTTAAGCGCTTGGCTGCTAACTAAAAGGGCAGCAGCTGGAATGTACCAGCCGCTCCCTGGAAACCCTATGGCGCAGTTCTATTCTGTTCTATAGGGTTTCTGTGAGTCAGAATGGATGTGAGAACAATGAGTTTGATTTTGGTTTTTAATCTTTATGGAAGCTGACTGCCACATCTTTCTCCCGCAGAGAAGCTGGTGGGTTTGAACTGCCGACCTTTTGGTAAGCAGCAGAATGCTTAACCCACTTGGCCACTAGGGTTGCTATGTCCCCCAAAAAAGGACTATGTTAAATGCCTTTACACGTAGCACCCCATCTTTCTTCCTCCTATCCCCACTATTAGCCCTCTCTTACGTATGAGTCCTGGGAGAATTGACTCTAGCAGGACCACCCAGCTGAACAGTGCTGGGGTTAGATTTCAAAGTCCACTCAGTCTCCCTCTGGACTCGGATTTTCTTCCATTCCACTTTGGAAGTAAAAGGACATTCTTCCCCAAAGGAGAAAAAGCAAGTTGGGACTCTGGTGCTTTGTGTTTGACAGAGCCCTCTGGTTTCCAAAGCAGCAGATTAGCATCAGCTCCAAGATTCACTAGGATTTGTGAAGGGATGGTAGGAGGCAGGTGGGGTGGGAAAGCTTGTGAAGCCTTCCATGATCTTTATCATTTTAGATTTTATATTTAGGTCTTTGATCCATTTTGAGTTAGTTTTTGTGCATGGAGTGAGGTATGGGTCGTTTCATTTTTTTGCAGATGCATATCCAGTTACGGCAGCACCATTTGTTACAAAAGACTGTCTTTTCCCCATTTAACTGTTTTGGGGCCTTTGTCAAATATCAACTGCTCATATGTGGATGGATTTATGTCTGGATTCTCAGTTCTGTTCCATTGGTCCATGTATCTGTTGTTGTACCAGTACCAGGCTGTTTTGACTACTGTGGTGGTATAATAGGTTCTAAAATCAGGTAAAGTAAGGTCTCCCACTTTGTTCTTCTTTTCCAGTAATGCCTCATTTATCCGGGGCCTCTTTCCCTTCCATATGAAGTTGGTGATTTGTTTCTCCATCTCCTTAAAGAATGTCCTTGGGATTTGGATCGGAATTGCATTAAATGTATAGATCGCTTTTGGTAGAAGAGACATTTTATAATGTTAAGTCTTCCTATCCACGAGCAAGGTATGTTCTTCCACTTATGTAAGTCTCTTTTGGTTTCTTGCGGAAGCATACTGTAGTTTTCTTTGTATAAGTCTTTTACATCTCTGGTAAGATTTATTCCTAAGTATTTTATCTTCTTGGGGACTACTGTAAACGGCATTGATTTGGTGATTTCCTCTTTGATGTTCTTTTTGTTGGTGTAGAGGAATCCAACTGATTTTTGTATGTTTATCTTGTATCCCGATACACTGCTGAGCTCTTCTATTAGTTTCAGTAGCTTTCTGGAGGATTCCTTAGGGTTTTCTGTGTATAAGATCATGTCATCTGCAAATAGAGATACTTTTACTTCTTCCTTGCTAATCTGGGTGCCCTTTATTTCTTTATCTAGCCTAATTGCTCTGGCTAGGACTTCCAGCACAATGTTGAATAAGAGTGGTGATAAAGGACATCTTTGTCTGGTTCCCGATCTCAATGGGAATGTTTTCAGTCTCTCTCCATTTAGGGTAATGTTGGCTGTTAGCTTTGTATACCAAAACAAAACACCAAAACCCATAGATGCCCTTTATAGTATTGAGAAATTTTCCTTCTTTTCCTATTTTGCTGAGAGTTTTTATCATGAATGAGTGTTGAACTTTGTCAAATGCCTTTTCTGCATCAATTGATAAAATCATGTGATTCTTGTCTTCTGTTTTGTTTATGTGGTGGATTACATTAATTGTTTTTCTAATGTTGAACCACCCCTGGTATGAATCCCACTTGGTCATGGTGAATTATTTTTTTGATATGTTGTTGAATTCTATTGGCTAGAATTTTGTTGAGGATTTTTGCACCTACATTCATGAGGGATATAGGTCTATAATTTTCTTTTCTTGTGGTGTCTTTACCTGGCTTTGGTACCAGGGGTATGGTGGCTTCACAGAATAAGTTTGGTGGTATTTCGTCCTTTTCTTTGCTCTGAAACAGTAGTGGTGTTAACTCTTCTCTGAAAGTTTGGTAGAACTCTGCAGTAAAGCCATCCGGGCCAGGGCTTTTTTTTGTTGGGAGTTTTTTTGACTACCTTTTCAATCTCTTCTTTTGTTATGGGTCTATTTAGTTGTTCTACCTCTGTTTGTGTTAGTTTAGGTAGGTAGTGTGTTTCTAGGAATTCATCCATTTCTTCTAGGTTTTCAAATTTGTTTGAGTATAGTTTTTCATAGTAATGTGATATGATTCTTTTAATTTCAGTTGGGTCTGTTGTAATATCACCCATCTCATTTCTTATTCAGGTTATTTGCTTCCTCTCCTGTTTTTCTGCTGTCGGTTTGGCCAGTGGTTTATCAATTTTGTTGATTTTTTTCAAAAAACCAGCTTTTGGTCTTGTGAATTCTTTCAATTGTTTTTTTTTCTATTTCATTTAGTTCAGCTCTAATTTTTATTATTTGTTTTCTTCTGGTGCCTGTGGGTTTCTTTTGTTGCTCTCTTTCTATTTGTTCAAGTTGTAGGGATAGTTCTTTGATTTTGGCCCTTTCTTCTTTTTGGATATGGGCATTTATTGATATAAATTGGCCTCTGAGCACCACTTTTGCTGTGTCCCAAAGGTTCTGATAGGAAGTGTTTTCATTCTCGCCGGATTCTATGAATTTCTTTATTCCATTCTTAATGTCTTCTATAATCCAGTCTTTTTTGAGCAGGGTATTGTTCAGTTCCCAAGTGTTTGATTTCTTTTCCCTGCTTTTCCTGTTATTGATTTCCACTTTTATGGCCTCATGGTCAGAGAAGATGCTTTGTAATATTTCAATGTTTTGGATTCTGCTAAGTCTTACTTTAAGACCTAATATGTGGTTTATTCTAGAGAACGTTCCATGTGCACTAGAAAAGTATACTTGGTTGCTGCTGGGTGGAGTGTTCTGTATATGTATATGAGGTCAAGTTGGTTGATTGTGGCATTTAGATCTTCCATGTCTTTATTGAGCTTCTTTCTGGATGTCCTGTCCTTCACCGAAAGTGGTGTGTTGAAGTCTCCTACTATTATTGTGGAGCTATCTCACTTTTCAATGCTGATAGAGTTTGTTTTATGTATCTTGCAGCCCTGTCATTGGGTGCATAAATATTTAGTATGGTTTTATCCTCTTGGTGTATTGTCCCTTTAATCATTATATGATGTCCTTCCTTATCCTTTCTGATGGACTTAACTTTAAAGTCTATTTTGTCATAAATTAATATTGCCACTCCTGCTCTTTTTTGATTGTTGTTTGCTTGATATACTTTTTTCCATCCTTTTGAGTTTTAGTTTGTTTGTGTCTCTAAGTCTAAGGTGTATCTCTTGTAGGCAGCATATAGATGGATCTCGTTTTTTAATCCATTTTGCCACTCTCTGTCTCTTTATTGGTGCATTTAGTCCATTTACATTCAGGGTAATTATGGATAGGTATGAATTTAGTGCTATCATTTTGATGTCTTTTTTGTGTGTGTTGACAGCTTCTTTTTCCCACTTGATTTTATGTGCTGAGTAGATTTTCTTTATATATTGTCCTTTCCTCATATTTGTTGTTGATTTTGTTTCTGCTGAGTCTGTATTTTTCCCTTGTATTTTATTTTGATGAGTAGGATAGTTTGTCTCCTTTGTGGTTACCTTATTATTTACCCCTATTTTTCTAAATTTAAAACTAACTTTTATTTCTTTGTATCGCCGTATCTTCCTGTCTATATGGAAGGTGTATGATTATATTTCTTAGTCCCTTTTTATTATTTTAATGTAGTCTTCTTTTATATGATAACATCACCGTTACCCTGTGCTGGGCTTCTTTTTTTTTTTTTTTAATCTTGCTTTGGTTTCTTTTTTTTTGGATTTCCCTGACTGGGTTGACTTCTGGTTGCTCTGCCCAGTGTTCTAGTCTTGGGTTGATACCTGATATTATTGATTTTCTAACCAAAGAACTCCCTTTAGTATTTCTTGTAGTTTTGGTTTGGTTTTTACAAATTCCCTCAACTTGTGTTTATCTGGAAATATCTTAATTTCACCTTCATGTTTAAGAGAGAGTTTTGCTGGATATATGATTCTTGGCAGGCAATTTTTTTCCTTTAATTTTTTAAATATGTCATCCCATTGCCTCCTTGCCTGCATAGTTTCTGTCGAGTAGTCCAAGCTTATTCTTATTGGCTCTCCCTTGTAGGTAACTTTTCTTTTATCCCTCGCTGCTCTTATAATTCTCTCTTTATCTTTTGTTTTGGGAAGCTTGATTATAATATGTCTTGGTGACTTTCTTTTGGGATCTACCTTATGTGGAGTTCGATGAGCATCTTGGATAGATATCGTGTCGTCTTTCACAATATCAGGGAAGTTTTCTGCCAACAAATCCTCAACAATTTTCTCTGTATTTTCTGTTATCCCTCCCTGTTCTGATATTCCAATCACTTGTAGGTTATTTCTCTTGGTAGAGTCCCACATGATTCTTAAGTTTTCTTCTTTTTTAAAAATTCTTTTATCTGATTTTTCTTCAAATATATTAGTGCCAAGTGATTTATCTTTGAGTTCAGAAATTCTGCTTGCTCAATTCTGCTCCTCTGACTTTCCATTGAGTTATCTGTAATTTTATTGTTAATCTTCTGAATTTCTGATTGCTGTCTGTCTATGGATTTTTCCAGCTTATTAAACTTCTCATTATGTTCCTAAATAATCTTTCTGATTTCTTCAGTTGCTTTATCCGTGTGTGCCTTAGCTTGTTCTGCGTATTGCCTCATTTCCTCCCTGATGTCTTGAAGGGTTCTGTATATTAAACTTTT
Source organism: Loxodonta africana (assembly GCF_030014295.1). NCBI lineage: Eukaryota > Metazoa > Chordata > Mammalia > Proboscidea > Elephantidae > Loxodonta > Loxodonta africana. Next base: position 80,656,305 of record NC_087355.1, on the reverse strand, counting down.
GTATCCTGCATCTGGTAATTCCAGGAATGCACTTTCATCTAAAAGATCCCTGGATTCTTTGTTTTGAGAGCTTGTTGAGGTGATCATGGCCTGTTTCTTTATGTGACTTGATTTTGACTGTTGTCTCTGAGCCATCTATAAGTTATTGTATTAGTTTATGCTTGCTTACTGTGTCATAGCTGCTTGCTTTGTTTTGTTTTGGTATACCCCTGTGGGTTGCTTGAGTGAGCTAGCTGGATTATTTTCACCTTTGGAGCTCTGTTGTCCTGTCCCCAGCTGGCTAGAGCTGTTATCAGGTATATCAGTCTAGGAGTCCATTCAGTTTTCTTGTATGAATTCAGCTCAGGTTTCCAGGTAGCTGATATCAAGTGTGTGGTACAGGCTCTGTCCTACAGTCTTCGAGGGGCAGGGGTGATTGGCGTATATACCTGTATCTGATTGCAGCAGGGGGTCACGCTCTGAACAAGGCAGGGGACTGAGAACCGACCCCCAAGTGTCTCTGAGGAAAACGTGTCTCTGTTCCCTAGAGTGTGCTGGTGGGTGGGCTCTGCAGAGGGACCATGGGCACCCAAAGTTTTTGGTTGTAAGGACTGGGAGGTACCAGTTATCCCTGGACCCCTGTTGTGGGCGGCTGGGCGACCCAAGTGGAGCCACCAGTCCTTACGTCCCTGTTGTGGGTAGGTGAGGACCTTGTTTAATAGGCAAAGCAATGTCAAACGTCAAACACCCACCTCTCCACCGCACAGCTGAAACGGTTGGAGTTTGCCAACAAGGGCTTATTCTCCCAAAATAGGCCCACGCAGGTCCAAGCAGAAGGGAAAGGTACTCAAGGTCCACAGACCGTTTATGCCTGGACAGGAGCTGCTTCTGTCCTGAGCTCCCCCAGTTAATGGAACTAGCAAATTATCTTTTCCCCTCAGTTGGAAATTTTTTCCTTCCCCAAGGCCTGGAAGACAGCTCCAGGTGCTCATCAGAGTCTATCTCAGGCCCAGGGATTCAGCCACTGAAGCCGGCTTGTGGCTGGCGTGGGGGGCATGGTAAAATATACACAAGTACTTAGCTTTTGCCGAGAGCGCCCTTCTCCTCAGGTTCCGGAGGTGTGAGTGGGCTGCTTCTCCCTGAGGAAACTGTGGCCGAACGCTAGGACCAGCCCGCTGCCACCGCTGCTGCTGCCGCTGCCGCTCCGGGAATGGTGCCTGAGGGCTCCCGGCGATTCAGGTCTGGCAACTCCTCTCCGCTTCTGAACAGTCTCTTTCTTTCCCTGCCCCTCAGTTCATTGTCTAAGCTTGCCTTTCATGCTCAGGGCTCCCAGCTTGTTACAAATATACTCGTTTCACTTGTTTTTTGGGGTCTTTGTTGTAAAGAGGGCTTGACGGAAGCGTCTGTCTATTCCGCCATCTTGGCTCCGCCTCAGCTTGTGAAGTCTTAGCTAACTTTCTCAGAAGCCAATAATTACTGTGGTCCTGGACTACTCTCTGTGTTCCATGACCTACAGTTTAACTGCTAGAAGGCAGTTAAATGTTGCAAGTTGAGATAAGTTAGATTTAAGAAAGAAAGAAAAGCTCTAGAAGGCCAACTCTAGATGATTCTTCCTGTTAAGCTGTTTTCTCCCACTGAGAATGAGATCAGTGTTGTCTTCCTATTTTATTTGGAAGTGAGTAATGACTTCTTAGAGGCTATGAAGTTCTGTCATTGTCAGGGCTACAACGTGAACAGGAATGCTGTTTGGAGAGAAAGCCCATGTCCCTGAGCACATATTGACTTATCTCTGCTTTAATAATCTCTCTCCTTCATGATAGACTCTAATTGCTGGTTGGGAAGATCTCACTATTTTCTCCTTTACCACCAAGCTAACTGGGGCTGGCTTTTTTTTCTCAGCATTGGATTCCCCAGTCCTCTGATTTCCTTTGAGTTCATTGATCCATGTTCCTTGAAGCTTCCAGTTCACAGACAATGGTACTTGGGAGAAAAACCCACAGAATTTAGAGTAAAAGGTCGCAGAAGGCCACTTTTTCATCCATCCATCCATCCGTCCGTCCATCCGTCCATCTCTCCGTCCATCCATCCATCCATCACGCATCCATGCATTCATCCATCCACCTATCTATCCATCCAACACAACACTTACTGAGTGTTTACTCTGGGGAAACAAAGAATCAAAGGCCTGAGGCTGGTATGAGCTTGCTCTTTCTGAGGAACAGAAAGGAGACCAATGTGAGCTAGAGGGTAGGGAACCAGAGGGATATCAAAGAGGGAGGCAGAGGACACCATAATAAGGATTATGGAATTTATTCTGACTATAATAGAAAGACATTGCAGAGTCCTAAGAAGAAAGATGCTCTGAGCTGTTTTGTTTTCAGTAGATTCTTTTAGCTTATTTTGGAGAATGAATTACAGAGGCAAGTGTGTCAATAGAGAGACTAGTTAGGAGGGTATTGCGGTGGGGAAGGCAAGACATGATGATCCGGCTTGGACTAAGGGCAGCAGTGAAGTTCGAAATAAGCAATTATGTTTGGGATATAATTTGTAGGTAGAGCCAACAGGGCTTGATGATGGACTGGATGTCTTATGAGGGTGGGTGGGCAAGGAAAAGAGAGGAATATCAGAATTTTGGCATGAGTAACTGGGTAACTGCCGGTGCTATTGCCAAGAAGGAGTGGCCTGGGGTTCAGGCCAAATTAGAGACTCTAAGGTCCTTCCAGATTTAACTCTCCTTGGGCTTCTATAGACGCCAAAAGCAGGTGTACTGTTGGCCCCCAGCTTAGCACAGGCTGCATTTTAGGCTGTTTTTTGGTGAGCAGCTGCAACAGTCACAGGCACAAAGCCTAAGTGTGAATGAGGTCCCATCAAGGGCTGAGAGGCGAAGATCTTGGCATCTCAGCCAAGCTTGGAGCAGACTTGCTGAGCCAGCACAAGCAGATGCAGTGATGCTCTCAGTGCCCTGGCTGGCTGGTCTAGAGCCATGTCTCAGAGTTGTGTCCTTTGCTGCCAGAAGGGCACACAGGGATTAATTAGGGGATGTCAAGTGGGACTTTTTTTTTTAACTTTTTATTGTGCTTTAAGTGAAAGTTTACAAATCAAGTTAGTCTTTCACATAAAAACTTATATACACCTTGCTACTCCCAATTACTGTCCCCCCAGTGAGACAGCCTGCTCCCTCCCTCCACTCTCGCTTTTCATGTCCATTTCACCACCTTCTAACCCCCTCTACCCTCTCATCTCCCCTCCAGGCAGGAGATGCCAACATAGTCTCAAGTGTCCACCTGACCCAAGAAGCTCACTCCTCACTGGTGTCCCTCTCCAACCCATTGTCCAGTCCAATCCCTGTCTGAAGAGTTGGCTTTGGTGATGGTTCCTCTCCTGGGCCAACAGAAGGTCTGGGGGCCATGAGCACCGGGGTCCTTCCAGTCTCAGTCAGACCATTAAGTCTGGTCTTTTTATGAGAATTTGGGGTCTGCATCCCACTGCTCTCCTGCTCCCTCAGGGGTTCTCTGTTGTGTTCCATGTCAAGAGGTACTTTTGATGTCTTGGAAAAATCTGGGCTAGAGTGACAATCACCATTTTAATCACTTCCATTTGTGCAGCAGTGTTGGGTTTACCACATATTTCGCATACCTCAAACCGTTTGCTTCTCACTGTCACACTGAAGAAGTAGGTTCAGTTGTCCCCATTTTATAGGTGGAGAAACTCTTAATGCCTAAAAATAGCCAGAAGTCTTATGAAGAAGTGGGAGAATGAAGAGACTGAGGGTAGATATAAACCTGTTCCATTGCCTTTGAGTTGATTCCGACACGTAACATTTAAAATTTTTTCGAAAGGAGTTGAGTGGAGGCCGTGGAAAGACAATTAAGATTTGTTTTCAAAATTTTGGGAGAGGCAAATATTAGCAAATGTATTTGGAATCAAATTGAAGGAAATAAGGAGCCCATTAATCAAAACAAGTGTGATAAGTAGTTGGAGCCTCCGTAACCTTGTGTGTGTGTCTGACCCTCCCACCTTCCTGCTCTTCTCCCTGTCCTCTAAGACTTTGTGGATGCCCATTTCTCCTTCAAAACTCAGCCAGGATGTGATAGCCGACTGGCTCTTGGGTGGTTTCCTTACCCCAGAGTCCCTTTCTTTCAGAAACTGCGATTCCCGGGGGAAGGGGTAAGTTTAGGACATGAGGCTGTCACCACATTAAAGTAAAAAAACAAAAAACCAAACCCATTGCCATCAAGTCGATTCCTACTCATACCTACCCTATGAGTTAACCTCCATAAAAAAAACCTCCATAACCACAGAAAATTTGAACTGCGATGGACACTCGATCCAGGGAGAATCAATCTGTGGGCTGTTGTTGTTGGCTTTTGTCAAGCAGGCCCCTGACTCATGGCCACCTCATGCACAATAGAATGAAATGCTGCCTTGTCCTGCACCATCTCCATGATGAGTTTCAGACCTGACCATTTGTGATCCATAGGGTTGTCCCTGGCTGATTTTCGGAAGTAGATTGCCAGCCTTTCTCCCCAGTTCGTCTTAGTCTGGAAGCTTTGATGAAACCTGTTCAGCTTGATGGCAACATGCAAACCTCCACTGTCAGACGAGTGGTGGCTATGCATGAGGTGCATTGGCTGGGCATCAGACCCAGGTCTCACATGATGAAGGTGAGAATTCTACCAGTCAACCACCAGTGCTTCATTTTACCTCCATAACCACGGCACATTGGAGCTGTGATGGACGCTTGACCCAGGGAGAGCCAATTTACTGGCTAGCCGACGGAAAAAAATCTCTCTCCTGAGAATATGAGCTAAGGGAAAGCAGAGGCTGTAATCTATTGGTGATGAGTTTTAAGAAATGAACAGTCACGTGGAGGTGGAACCAGAGTTATCATATAGTGAACCATAGGCCTGTCTCAACTGAGATTATTATGGCGATCGGGAACCATGAGCAAGGAAATGAAGTCAGACTATGTCCATTCATTTATTCAAAAACATCTGAGTGTCCGGGTTCTGCAGATGGCTCACTCAACATCTACCCTAACCCCCTTCTTGCAGGTCTTCCTGCTGTGTAGAGGTTTAGCTAGGAAACTAAAGGCCACATTTTCTGGACTCCCTTGCAATCTGCTTTTGATCTAGGCTCTAACAAGCAGATAAAACAGGCTGGATACTTGGAAGGAGGACGTAAGAAATGTGAGATTTCAGACATGGTGGGGAGATTGGATCTTTGGTTCTCCAGGACCTGAGGATTTATTTACTTTATGGTCTCCAGCATCATCGATGCTGAGTGATGGGCAGCTGAGGTAGTGGAGTCTCCAATAGCAGAACCCTTCATTTCTCCTGGCTTAGTTTTTCCTGTTAAAATAGCATCCACACTTGGATCCTAGGCCTTCTATAAGCTACATTGTGCTTTCTTTCTGCTTTAACTAGGTAAGTAAATTGTGTTCTTTTTAACCAAACACCTGACCCACTCAGGAATTAGTATCAGGAGTGACTGTAGATAACAGACCTGCACAGGCAGGGGAAGCTAGTTGACTTTGAAGGTAGTGAGGATATGGCTGGCATTGGAAGATGAAACACTGGTAGTTAAGGGTGCCCAGTGGAAAAAACAGGTGTTTTGCCACTATGGTGTAGCCTCAAATTAGTGCCAGTTAAGGGAAAAACAGACCCTGGGTGGCAGTGCAAACAATGCAATTGGCTACTAACAGAAATGTTGTTGGTTCGAGTCCACCCAGAGGTCCATCAGAAGAAAGGCCTGGTGACTTACTTCTGAAAAATCAGCCATTGAAAACCCTGTGGAACGCGGTCCTACACGAGTTGCCATGAGCTGGAACTGACTCAGTGGCAATCGGTGCTGGTGAAGGAAACGCTCTGCTGGACTTAGTGGCTGATGCTGTGAAGACCGCGTCTTGTAAGACCTTGCACTCCAAGTGTGGTCCATGGAACACTGATATCAACATCTCCTGGGAATTTATTAGAAATGCAATTGTCAGACACCACATTCCATCCGTTGAATCCTAGTCTGCAGTTTAACAGGATCCACAAGGTATTCATAAGAAGGGCTGGTGCTTGGCTACTTTAAACTGTACACTATGCTGTAGAGCTTAAGGAGCTCTGGTGGTGCAGTGGTTAAGAGCTTGGCTGCTGACCAAAATGTCAGCAGTTTGAATCCACCAGCCGCTCCTCGGAAATCCTATGGGGCAATTTTACTCCGTCTTGTAGGGCCGCTATGGGTTAGAATCAACTCAGCAGCAAGGGTTTTTTGTTTTGGTATAGAGCTTAAAGAAAAAAAAGAGAGATAAGATCAAGGCAGGGATGGGGTCTACAATTTACAGGAGTCAGGCTGCTCTCTTTAAGAAATGTGTACACAATTCCGAATACAAAATTAGGTAGGCAAATATATGCGTATTTAGAAGGAGCATGTGCAAGTGAGGAGCCCTGAGGCTTAAGTTTCGTTAACATCATTGCTGATGGCTCTGGCTCAGAGTTTTAAATTTTCTGTTCAGGGACTTTCTGTGATTGCTCTAAAAAAATCTTTTATTGATTTTAGTCACAGGGCTGAAGTAAGCAAAAAATCAAGCGTAGAGACTGATCCCATGGGTTGCTCTAGTAGAAATGAGGTTGAATGGACAGCGCTGATTGAGGGAGACTGAGACCTTGAAAACTGGGTAAAGAAATCACGATGGCAGGAATATTTACACCATGAAAATTGGCAAATGGTACAAAAAAGGTCTTCCTGTGTCCTCGCCCCATCGATTTATTAAACATTCACCAACAAATCTCTCAGCCTCCCATTACGTTGTAGATTTTTGAGGATAGGCCCTGAGTAGTATTCATCTCTGTACCCTAGTACTTAAAAAGGAGCATAGTAGGCACTTAAGATATTGCTATGACAGGAACAATTTCTGATTGGTCCCTTCCTTCTTGCATTCTTTCAGGAGTTATAACCCAGAAAAAGACTTCACTGTTGGCTTAAACGTAAACCAAAATAGATGATTTACCAAGACTCTGGAATAGTCAAGAAGTAACAGAAATTTCTTCTTCTTCTTATTTTTTAGATTGTGGTAGAAATAGACACAACAAAACACATGCCATTTCGGCAATTTCTATATGCATAATTCAAGGAGCAGCTGATGTATTCGAACTGCCAACCTTTTGTTTAGCAGCGGAGCTCTTAATCACTGTACTACCAGGGCTCCAAATTCTTTGATTACATTCTTCAAGTTGTGCACACATTCTTACTATCATTTTCCAAATTATTCCACCACCATTGATATAAACTCAACTCCCATAAGCAAAAACTCCTCCTTTCCTCCTTCCTCCCACTCCTGGTAACCACCAACAATTTTTGGTTGCTATAATTTTTTTTTACATATTTGCTGATTTCAAATAAGTGAGACCATACAGTGTTTGTCCTTTTGTGACTGACTTATTTAGCTCAGCATGGTGTTTTCAAGGTTCACCCACGCTGTAGCATGCATGAGGACTTTATTTCTCTTTATGGCTGAGTAATATTCCTTTGTGTGTATATATCACACTTTGTTTATCTATTCATCTGTTGATGGACATTTAGGTTGTTTTCACCTTTTGGTAATTGTGAAAAGTGCTGCAATGAACAATGGTGTACAGGTTTCTATCTGGATATTCCTGCCTTCACTCCTAGGTGAAATCTGGATTGAGATTCCTGGGTCATATAGCTGTTCTATGTTCAGCTTTTTGAGGAACCACCAAACTGTTTTCCACAGTGGATATACCGTTTTACTTTCCCACCAGCAATGGGTGGGGGTTCCAGTTTGTCCACAATCTCAGCAACACTTATTGTTTTCAGTTTTTTTGATCAGTACCATTCTAGTAGGGATGAGATGGTGTCTCATTGTGGTTTTGATTTGCATATCTCTAATAGCTAATGAGGAGCCCCGGTAGCTCAGTGGTTAAAAGCTTGGCTGCTAAGCAAAAGATCTGCTGCTTGAATCTACCAGCCACTCCTTGGAAACCCTGTGTGGCAGTTCTACTCTGGCCTATAGAGTCGCAATCGACTCAACGGCAACAGGTGGCAAATAGCTAATTACAATGAGCATCTTTTCATTTGTTTGTTGGCCAAACAGTCCTTTCTTAATGGGAAATTGCCAGACTGTTCATGTAGCTGTACAGGTGAGCCCTTCTGTTCATGTGCTGGGGAGAAAAATACAGTGAGGTATTTGTCGAGGTCTTCTGTCTCTATGTTGTTGTAAGAAGGCATAGTAGGGAAGGAAACACGGGAAATAGTGTGCTGCTCGGTGCTCCCCATGACTCCATACTGCATGTAGCTCTTTCAGGATATAGTTACCGACTCTGATCAAGGCCTTCATTATTATGGTGCATTACACCTCGAAGGTGCTTTTATTTTCATTCAGATTAACGAATGAGTAAACTACTCTGGTATTTACTTAACTGGTGTCTCAAAGAGTGCCCAGTCAAATAAAGCCAACTTGTAGTGCTATGATAGAAGCATGAGGGGAATCATGGGGGCTATATAGGGTAATTACCAACTTGACCTCAAAGCAGAGACCAAGGTAGGCTTTCTGCAAGGGTTATGGTTGAGGTGAGTATTCAAGGCTAATTTGGAGCTAGCCTTGTTGACAAGAGATCATTCTAGACAAGGGGTTGGTACATACTCAGACATGCAAGTAAATGACGGTATGACCCTTTGCAAACCTGTGAGTAGCTCAGTACTCACCTAGGTGGGCAATGGGGAGGCAATGGACAGTGGCTTCCTCCAGGACTGGCCCAAACAATATTCCATGAATTCTTATTTCTGTCCTCCAATTGAGTAAGCTGAGGCCCACATAATTTAAATAACTTGCTTGAGATCACACAGCTATGAAGCAGGGTTAGGATTCAAAGCTAGAACTACAGACTTCAAGTTCTAGTACACTCTATCCTGCTTCAATACAGACAACTCTACTCAATCCTGTTGGCACATTAGAATCACTTGGGGAACTTTTAAAAGCTACTAATGTCTAGGCCTCACCCTTGAAGGTTCTGATTTAATTGGTCTGGATTGGCATTTAATCTGCCGGACTTGAAAACGCTGGACTTAAGTATAATTAAATAGAGTGAGCAGAGTCCTCATGTGGAAAGAGGAAATTGCACGTTTTCAAAACAGTCCCTGGGTCATGATGGATAAGAACAGAACATGAATTGCAATCTCTGGTTGAGTATCCTTGGCCTGTGGGACAGGCATTTCCAGCAAAATTTAACACTATTATCATGAGAGACAAGGCCCTTAGTAGAAGCAAAACACTTGCATTCATACAGAGATAAAAACTCATATTTTATAGAGCAGCATGGAGTTACTAGAGGAAAGAGAGACTAGAGAAGCCAACACCTAAGAGTGGCTCTGGTCAATAAACCCACATGTTAACATTCATTCATTCATCCAAGATGAATTGAATACTTACCATATGCTGAGTACTTGGAATAAAGTCCCATCACTAACAATTATCAAATTAATATGTACCATAAATTACGTTTTTTATTTGAATGAAAATCTGCAAAATATAAAAGCTGATTGAATTTAATTATTATTACAGGCAGTCCCTGGATTACAAACAAGTTCCATTCCTAAGATTTTCTTTAAGTTGGATTTGTATGTAAGTCAGAACAATTAGGTACAGTTTGTATCTAACGTCAGTTAGTCTAATGTTTGCTTAGTATATAGTGTACTTTTCTACACATAAAAAACATTAAAGAAATACTTCCAGATACACTAAAGCATCTTTAACATAATAATACAGTAATAGTAATGATGGTAATGTCTTGATGTGCGATGCAAAGTAGCACCCGGTTGTTATTACAAACCATTGTACCTACCTCGAATTTTTAATATGTATTTTACCAGGTTGATTCATAACTACCAGTTGTAAGTCTGACGTTCATAACCCAGGGGCCTGCCTGTATATATATTTTGGTGTTGCATGGTTGAGCCAGTGGTATTTGATTTATGGATACATAATTCACAAATTATTATATGTTTATTCCATAATACTCCTTTTCTTATGTATTATAACAAAATCAACAATTGTATTCTCATTATCCAGATTTTCACATAATTTGTGTTCTATTGGTAATATGGAGCTCTGATAGCGCAGTGGTTAGGGGCTCAGGCTGCTAACCAAAAGGCCAGCAGTTCAAATCCACCAGCCACTCCTTGGAAACCCTATGGAGCTGTTCTGCTCTGTCATATAAGGTCACTACGAGTCGGAATTGATGGCAATGGGTCTTTTTTTTTTTTATTATTGATATGTCAAATTAAACAAACTTTCTTGAAGGAAAAAAAATGGATCTGGTCTTGACCTCATGCTCTAGGGACTTTCATAAGATAATCTGCCCTCTGTCCACCCTGGTTATTTTTCTCTGTTTCTCTGACTATCTCCATGTGAAGAGAAGATGGCTTCTGGAAATCCCAATTTCGTATTCTTTCAGCTCTGTGACTTGAAAGGCTAGGCCCCCTTTCTTGCAGCTCCAAATCAATCAACCCCGAGGAATGATTCTGATTTGCTTCGCTCAGGTTACATGCTCACTGTAGACCAAAAACGGTGGTCAGGTGAACTGGTTCCAATGCTTGGCTGGTCCAAGGTCTTGTGCCCAACCCAGTGGCCAGGGAAGTAGATTATTTTTACTGGAATCACAAGACTGGAAGGGTATGGGGCGGGAGGGAAGCAGGGCTGCTGAAATCAGGACAAAAACAACTGCTGTTCTGTGCAACCAAAATTGGGTCTGCCTGTCTGATTCCAGAACATAAGCATACCCCACTTTATTAAATCCCACTACATACCCTCTCCCCCCTAAAAAGGGGACATGGTAGGTGGGCTCCAGAGAAAGTTATTCATGAAAAACAAAACAACATATGTCTGCTTTTTATTAGATTTGAAATCCAGTTTTTCACTTACATGCTCTTTAATCCTAAAAAATATCGCAGCACCTTACCTATAAAATAAAGCATTGTTAATGTATCTATATGGTTTCCTTTAAATTTGCTGAATCAAGATTTGATAGATTTTTGGAGGCTATAAAGTTTTCTGCTTTGCCTGTGGGTATGATCTCCTGTACATTTTGGAGGAGCCATACCATTGACATTGTTGGTTGCTTATGTGCTCAAACTTTTATGGACGGATGTTTGGTGCCAGTACTTGGACTTGTGTTGTCCTTTCACCCATGTGTGTTGGTGAGACCATTTGGGTACCAGGAGCAGACTTTTCTGCAGGTTACCGTAGAAAAAAGAGAGGTCACCGTAAGTATGCTGCAGACTGGAGTTTTGCTGACCTGGGATGCTGTTAGGAGCTGCCTGGACGCAGGGAGTGCTATTCTCTCTTTTTCCTGAATTAGATGGTCTTGCTCAAGGCACCTCTATTTCTTTCTGTGTCTCTGCTCCATTCCCTCCTCATTTTTGGCTGGCCAGTCTTCTCAGTGGGGTTCCTGGGTGGTAGAAATGGTTAATGTACTTGACCTGTAGGTCAAGTATCTGTGCAGTTCAGTGGAGGAGCCTAAAGCCTCTTCTTCTCTCCCAACTACTTTTGGCTTTCATGCAAGGGTAGAGGGAACACAATTCTTTCTTATAACTTTGTTCTCCCCCTTTTTTCTTTCTTGGTTGGCTTCTTAATCCTATGGAAAAATGCTGTAAGTGTTTATGGATGGGCTGTTGTTTTTAGATGCCATGAAGTCAGCTCCAACCCATAGTTACCCCATGTACAACAGAATGAAGCTCTGTCCAGTCCTGCGCCATCATGATAATAGCAGGTATATTTAAGCCCATCATCATAGGCACTGTGTCAATCCATCTCACTGAAGGCCTTCCTCTTTTTCACTGACCCTCCCTGTTACCAAGCATAATGTCCTTCTCCAGGGATTGGTGCCTTCTGATAACCTGTCCAAAGTAAGTGAGATGAAGTTTCACCACCCTGGCTTCTAAGAGGCATTCTGACTGTAAAATAAATACAGTTATAGGTAAACAAAATTTGTCAAATCCTGCTGCAGCAACCTCACAATGAAAGGAACTCTAAATTAGATAATGGGATTCATGCTTCTCCCTTTAGAGATGAGGACACAGAGGTCCAGAAAGGGGAAGTAGCCTACCCAAGGTCACAGGCAATTAGTGGCAAAGCTGTGAGTCAAACCTAGATCTGCTGACTCTTTGGGGTCCTGAGCGCCTCATACTTGGAGGGTCAGATGGCACTGATGAGGGAGGAATCTTGGCCTGAGTTGTTTGCATTTGGCAGACTCCCCTGGTTTCTCTGTTGACTCAGATCTAGGACAAGTCTCATACTGCTTTCCTCTGCACTGGCTGGGCCAGCCACTGGTACCTACTGTGAGGTGGCCACGTGGAGCAGGTGGGCAGATATTTTCATTTCAGAGCCCATTAGCTCTTGGCGCGGTAACTTTCTCAGTACCTTGGCCTCCCAGGTCTTATATCACCTGCTAGGTTGGCGGAGGAGGCTATGGTCTGGGAATCTGGATGCGTACAGTCAATTAGTGGAGTTGAATTTGTCTGGCTGAAAACTTTCCACCAGCTGCTGAGAACCTCACCAGAGATGCTCTGTCCTGGTTTTGAGTTTTTTGCTCCCACCAGATCCTTGTTCACACATTGCTCTCTAAGTGCGTCTAAAATCACAATGAGGCAAAGAAAAACTGAGGAACAGAAATGGAGAAATATGTGAGAAAGAGAACCACAATCTGTGAAACATAGAGACTGTGCAAAATGGGAGAGAGACAGAGGGACCAGAAAGACAGAGGGAAAACTATTCAGTGACAAGGGGAAAAGGCAAAAGAGATATAGATGAAGGAGGTAGAGAAGAGAAGATGATGCCACAGACTGGACTTTAGAGATTCCAAACAAACCCTTTTGTGGTGTTAATGAGGCTTGGGGAATCAGTGCAAGAAGACGATGATACCCTGGCTGTTGCTATTGCTGTGCATAATAAACTCTTTGGTCTTGGACTTGAGGAGTCTCATGTATTCTATCCACATCAATGGAACTGCGTCAGGCTAACTCATTAGCTTGTAAATACAATAAAGTCTCATACCCTTCAGAGTTATTGGCAATTTCTATTAGTTACCAGAGAATACGGCAGAAGTTTATTTTTATTAAACTGAATTTACTTGTTATCAATAATCAGCATTTCAGAAACCTCCAACTCTGCCTAGAATTTCTCTTTCCCTGGTAATTGTAAGGAGAGTTGGTTTTGTGGCGTGCTAGCGACCATTGTTTGACGGAGATGGACTGTGAAAGATGCTCTTCTCTCTCCCTTTGATGTCATGCATGGTTTCAATTTCTAATATTTGAGAAGCTACTCTGAGTAGCTGAGCATTGTGCTAAAGGCTATCATATCCATTATACAATCTCATTATCATAACCACATTGTGATATAGATAATTATCTCTGGCTTACAGGTTTGGGATATTGGGGGAAGACACTGAGGCTAAGAGAGGCCAGTTAACTCTCACAAGCTAGTAAGTGGTAAAACAAGAATTAGAGCCAGGGTCTCTCTGTAGCCAAAGCTCACACTCCATTGCACTCATAATTTTTTTGTGAAGCTACACAATTCACTGAAGATAACACTTGAGTTTTGTTGTGGGACAAGGAGGAAGCCAAGGGGTAGGATTCCGGGTGAGCATCACCAACTCAACCAGAGAAACTCTGCTTTTTCTCTTTATATATTGGGGTTCTGCTGCTGAAAACCAATTTGTAAGCTAGTGCATTCTAGCCCACTCACCCAATAAAAGGCACAACTTTTAGAATAGAGTTCCTGACTCAGAGGAGTAGTGACTCAGAGAATTGAGGAAGCTGATTTTGGAGCAAGAATGAATGACCTTCATTCCCTCATTCATTCCCTTAGTAAACATTATCAAGTCCCCTCGGTATGCTGTGGAAGAACTCAAGAAAACAGAACAGAGCTTACCAACTGGGGGGCCATGAGTCATTGGGTTTGACCTATACATTTGTTTTCCCTGGGTTGCAGAGTGTTTTAAAAAATGTGCTGTTGTTGTTAGGTGCTGTTGAGTTGGTCGTGACTCATAGTGACCCTACGTACAACAGAACGAAATACTGCCTGGTCCTGCGCCATCATTACAATCGTTCTTATGCTTAAGCTGATTATTGCAGCCACCGTGTCCATCCATCTCATTGAGGGTCTTCCTCTTTTTTGATGACCCTTTACTTTACCAAGCATGATGCAAGCCAACACTTAAAAACAGAGCAATTTCACAAAATATGGATTTTCAACTTCTTTGGAAGAGCTGGAAGTTCTGGCAGCACTGGCTCTGCGTTCTCAGAGTGCAGCAGTTGGCCGATGGGGGCTAGCAACTGCCTCGTTTCCTCTCAGTTTCACAGTGACCACCACATTTTATTGCTCCCCAGCACTGAGGCCAACTCCCAGCTGCCGTTTTTTGTTGTACATACAGAGTCAGTTTCTCTACACCCGTGCCTCTAGCATAAGTGGGAAAATGAAAGTGTAAGGGCCACCTGATTTTGAAAATATGCCAACATACTTGACCATTTAGGGGACCTGTCTGATCCTAGCATTTGTATTTCTGACTCTTAAAATAGAAGCTACGATGTCTCCTCTGGAAACTTAAAATGGAGCAAGAAATGAAACTTGGCCCCAAATTTTCCTTTTATTGCTTGCCTTTTCCTCAAATGAACTAGACAAGGTGAAAGTCAAATTCTTTAGCAGGAGGTCCACCACACTCTTCCCTGTGCCTACCGCTCCAGTTCCTTCTCCGGCGGTGCTTCATTTCAGATTTTATGTGCCAGCAAAATTGAACTGCTTATAGTTCTGAGGATGTATCACCACTTTTCGTACTGTTGCTTATATGGTTCCCTGCTTCTCTAATGCCTTATCCTCTATTGCATGATGCTCAATAACATTTTATGCCAGCTGCTCTTTATGGAAGTATGATTTGCATATGGTCAAATGTATAAATTATAGGTTCCCAATTTGATCGCTTCTGACAAATGCATATAACCAGGTGACCATCACCCACATCAAGATTAAGAACATTTTCATCACTCCAGAAAGTTCCCTGTGCTCCTTTCCTCTCAAACCCCCTTCAACCCCCTCCACATATTTGCCATTCTCTGATTTCTATCACCATAGATTAGCCATGTTTGTTCTTGAACTTCATAGAGTGGAATCACACAGTGTGTACTCTTTTGTGTCTGGCTTCTTTTGCTCAGTGTAATCTTTGTAAGATTCATCCATATAGTTGCATGTAGCAGTAATTTGTCCTTTTTAATTGCTGAGTTGTGTTCTCTTCTATGAATATACCACAGTTTGTTGATCCATTCTCCTGCCACTGGGCATTTAGGTTGTTTTCGGGTGTGGTTATTATGAGTAATGTGGCCGTGAGCATTCTTGAACAAGTCTTTTTTTTTTTAACATTTCCATTTATCACACGTGCAGTTGCCATGAGTTGGAATTGATACGACGGCAGCCTAGGTGAAGAATAGCTGGAACATAAAATAGGTGCATTCCACTTCATTAGAAATGGCCAAACAGCTGGCCGAAGTGGTTGTACCTCAGTAAACCTTAACCACTACCATATTTCCTACTCTTTTCCTTATTCTGTCCTGTTACAGTGGAGGAAATGACCCTCCTTCCCATGGCTCATCCATTCAAATGTGCTCCAAATAATTTTCCTTCCCATCTTCCTTTGGATCTTCCTTAAAAAAAAAAAAAAAAAAAAAAATTACCCCTTCTCTTGCATGTATCATCAGCTTTTTTCTCTCAACTGGCTTCTACCTATCAGCATGTAAACATGTTTAAGTCTCCCTCTTTAAAAAAAAGTAAATTACCAAACTGCCCTCCATCCACATCCTTCACATATTTCTCTGTCTGTCTCCCCTCACCATTACTGCCTACGGCACATGGCAGAACACTGGGTAAAAGGAAGTTGGGCAGCAAAACTTCTTGAAGGAGTTGTGTAATTTTGCTGTGTCCAATTTCTTATCCTCTTATTACCACCTAAGCGACTTTGTCCTGTGATTACTTTTACCACTCTCTAAATGTTCCCTTTCTGAGGTCATCGGTGATTTCTATACACACTAAATCTTGTTCTTGCATCAACATTTGATACTGGGGATCATCATTTCCTGTTTTCCTGATGTCTTATTTTTCTTCCTACCATACTTTCCCTTCTCCTCCTCTTACTTCTCTTCTTTATCTCTTCCTCCTCTTTCTCTTTATTCTTCACTCTGTTCATCTGCCATCAGTTAAGTATTGCTGTGCCCAAGTTCTGTTCTGGGCTCTCTTCTGCTTTCCATGATTGATCTCCTCCTTGCTGCTGACTCCTCAGTCCATGTCTTAGCTATACCTCTCTTCTGAGGACAAGGTATAGAGCTCCAATTGCTGCCTGTACATCTCCAGATGAAGCTTCACAGGCACCTCAAACCAAGAATATACAATATTGAACACAATGATTTTGCGTGAAGGTTCTTATGTCAGATTGTCCAGATTTGAATTCCATCTCTCTCCCTTACTATTTCACCACAGGCAAGTTACCAACAGCATAATGATGAAATCGTATGCTCTGAAGCCATATTAAAAAAAATATATATATATATACCCATTGCTATTGAGTCGATTCCGACTCATAGCGACTCTCTAAAAAAAAAAAAAAAGACTCTATAGCCAAGGTTAAATTCTCAGATCTACAGATTTTGTCATGATTTACCACATTAAAGCATTTTCCATGCTTCTTCAGAATTCCATATTTAACCATCTCCCAGCTACTTCGTTAGAAGCTAAGATCTGTGAGAGCAGGGATCATAGTATTATGTATTACCAAGGTCCAGCATATGACCAATGTCAAGCATAATGCCTGTGACATAGAAAGCATTAAAAAAAAAAAAACCTAGGTGATGGAAAGACTGAATGGATCAATAATTGAGCTGAGCTGGCAGCAGTGGACACCTATGGGGAATTAGACGGTTGACGTGATTGCAGTTTGACTTAACTGTTAATGAACATGCAGTTACATTGATCTATCATGTGCAGGCATTTGAATTATTTCGAAGTTTTCACAAATATACAATATAGGCTGTTGGGGCATCTTTGTACTGCATTCAAATATTTTCGTTTGCAATTCTTCCTTGGTATAGCAACACCAAGATGGAGCACACTAGTCAAGGGTTCTAGAGGAATTTCAATCTCTTGTTACATAATCTAAACAATTTCCCAAAAGATTGGTCCATTATTTTGCATGGACTTTCGGATCTTTGGCTCTTAGAGGGGCTGATTTAGAGGTCAGAAGGGCTACCTTGCTTTCAAGGACATGAAGATTTACGTGCCGGACCCTGAGAATATTTTTGTCATTGCTGGACCTAAGAGTTTTAAAAGGACCTTAAATTAAAGTTTAAGCATCTCTTCTTGAAAAAGAGAAAAACTGACTTGACTGTAAAGGAAATAAATTATTAGATTTGTAATTTGGGATCCCTGGACAGCTTAAATAATAAAATTGAGGCGCATCTGTCATTATTCTGTATAAAAAAGGGAGCTGAACCAGATGTATCTTTAAGGTTTCTGAGAGACTGCCTGGTAAAATAATGACACTGACTATAATTGATTATCATTTATTACATTCCAGGAAGTGTTAAACATGCTTAACACACTATTTTATTTAATCTTCACAAAATACACATGAAGCAAGAGTATTATTATTTCCATTTTTATGGATGGGGAAACTGAGGCACAGGAGTCTGAGTAACTTCCCCAGGTTTGCTCTGTTAATAAAAGGATTGAGTGTAGAACTTCAGTCTGCTTAAGTCTAAAGCCATTGCTCTAGTACCCACAGACCCATCAATAAAGAGAATACTGATGTACTTATTGCTGTTGAGTTGATTCCGACTCATAGCTATCCTATAGGACAGAGTAGAACCGTCCCTTAGGGTTTCCAATCTTTACTGGAGCAGACTGCCATATCTTTCTACCACAGAGCAGCTGGTGGGTTAGAACTGCTGACACTTTAGTTAGTTAGCAGCTGAGTGCTTAATCACTTCACCACCAGGGCTCCTTTTGATTACTAATGTCATCAGATAAAAGCTACAATCAAATTAACTTGCCTTAATTATATGTAATGATATGAGTATTCATTATTTAATCACAAGCAACCAAATTGTCCCCGTACAGGAGAGCGAAGAAGCGAGGCCCAAATGTCCTCTCCCCTGAAGGCGGGGTGTTAGAAGAAACTTAGAATCATTCTGATCCCTCTTTCCAACCCATGTTAGGGTCTCCCGAAGGGTTATTCAGAGGAGTCAGTGTCTGGCAACTATCGGAATGATGTTGCTCCCCTAAAAGGCACTGTCTATTTGTGCACAATTCACTGGGGGAGATTAATTGGCCGTCTTTACCCATTTGACTAAATGACTTCATACAGGCTCTGCAGATCCTTCCCTTCGGTCTCCCTCTGCTAAAGGCATATATGAGAACATGGGAGCCAAACTGTTAATCATAAATGGGAGTAGGAAGCCCCTCTTCAGCCACAGGGTCTTCAACTCATTCTCCAATGTAATATTTACCAGATTCTTACTTTCGACTTTTGGTCATTTGCTTGGTCAGCAATAACACACATGGAGTACTTCTTTTTGCATTTGGTAGTAGATGGTTGTATATGTGCTCTCTCAACATCAAACCCTGGGGGAAAGGGGTGAATGGCAGATTCTGGGCATCAGAGGAAACCCCGGTGGAGTAGTGGTTAAGTGCTATGACTGCTAACCAAAAGGTTGGTAGTTCGAATCTACCAGGTGCTCCTTGGCAGCTCTATGCAGCAGTTCTACTCTGTCCTATAGGGTTGCTCTGAGTCAGAATCAACTTGACAGCAATGGTTTGGATTTTTGGGGGCATCAAAACCACTTTCTGGCCCCCTAATATTCCTGGAAGTTCAGTTGTTGTACTTTGGTGCTTACACACTTTGGTTGTCTGTTCTTAATTTAGAAATCATCTAACTCACATGTAGGAAGCAATCTTGAAGATTGTCTATTCCATCTTCTCTATTTTCCATGTGTGAAAATGATCTGCATAGGACAACATCAGTAAGTCCTTGGCAAAGCTGAGACCAGGTCTCGGGCCTTCCAATTCAAAGTTGGAACTCTTTCTCTCGAGTATACCCCTTTCAAGATGTCTGATCCCATGAGTCCCAATGGCTTCTCACTTCCCTTTATTCTCCTTGTCTCTAATCTGAAGCCAACTCTTTGAGTGTAGAAGCAGAATCATTGAACAGCATCTTGCTCAACACCTTGCTCATCTCTTTAGATAAACTCGTATAGAACTTACACTATGCTAGGAACTATTCCCAGCATGCCACAAATATTTATTTCTTTAGTTCCCAAATAATCCTCATGGAGTCGTTCCCACTATTATTCTGATTTTGCAGATGAGAAAACTGAGGCACAGAGAAGTTGAACGGTTTGCTCAAGGTCACAGAACTGGTAAAAGTTGGAGTCGCGATTTGAACTCAGAAACATTATGCCCCCAGAGTTCCTGTGATAGACTACTATGCTCTACAGCTCTTGCTTTGTGGACTAGGGAACTGGGGCCCACACTGGAGAAATGACTCCCTTAATCATTTGGTGAGTTTGGGAAGAGTGTTCAGAGGCAGAGTAGGACTCCTGAGACACGGGTCCAGGGCTCCCTCTTTGGCATCATGCCTTCTCAGGCTATTTTCTGCAATTGTTCAGTTTTTACTCTTTAAATTCCAAACAGAATTCAACCATCAGGAAACTCAGGGTCATTTTTCAATGTCTCACCTTTATTTATGTTTTCAGGGAAGATTTAAAGAGAAAGTCAGCAGTCTGGAAAATGAAACATTCTGCTCTTGCCTCCCGAGCACGACCAGGCCAAGTTGTAACTCAAATTGCTCTTTGTCCTGCTTGGTCATAAATCCGTCCAAACTGAGTCGGTGTTAAATTAATGGGAGAGCAGAGTCTGGTCTTGAACCACAGTGAACCAACCAATCAGAACGCTGTAGGAGCCTCCACTCCTGTTATTTCTTCCTCTGACTTACAGGGAAATGAGTTATTGCCACTGTACAGGCCCCACACCTCAGGCCCCTGCGGCTGTCTCCTTTGCTCCACATAAAAGGAGTTGTTTGGCCCTTCTCATGTTTGTGTCTTGCTGAAGTTGTGCATCAAACAGAAAAAGGCATCATCCTGAGTGTGATGGAGAAAGCTTGGACTTCCGTGGTCAAGGCCTAGGTTCTCTCCTGGCACTGCTACTCACTCATTCACTCACTCATTGTGTGATCTGAAGAATCTCAATGCTGGTGGCTCAGTTTCTCATTCATAAAACTGGGAGTAAGGTACCTGAGCCACACTTCTAGGTCCTAGGGAGCACGTTCTTAGATTTCCTGACGTCTGGCTCTGGCCCCATTATTTCCATAACCCATGGACCCATGACTAATCCATGCTCTGGACCCCAGCACAGCTAAGCCTGATGAGGTGACTTGGCCAAAATCACTAAGTGATATGATGGTGGGGCAAAGATGATATCCCCACACTCCTTGTCCAATTTTTTTGTTACTACAGGAGGAATGGATGAGATCACAAAGAAACCTAAATCAGAAATGTTGAGAGCTATTTTCAACTGAAGAATAATCAAAATTAGTAAAAAGAAACCTGATATTTGCATGGTGCTTCTGACAATGAGTGTTTTTAGGTATCACTTTTTTTCTGATCTCAACAACAGTATAATGAGATCGGTAGGGCAAGTGTTATAATATCAATTTTACAGATGAAGAAGTTTAGGCACATAGATTGGTTACATACATCTACCAAGCACATTCGTGTGGGAGCTCCTGGTGGGGGGATTGGTAATGAGAGGTGAGATAAAAGTAGAGGAAAAAATTCTAAGATGACATAAGAGAAGGTTCTTGTATGAACTGGTGATAAGAGAGTGCAAGATCTGAATACTATGATTACCCCAACTATCTTAGTTCCCTAGTGCTGCCATAATAAAAATACCACAAGTGGGTGGCTTCAAAGAACAGAGATTTATTTCCTCATGGTCATGGAGGTTAAAAGTCCGAATCAGGGTCTCAGTCACATCAATTCCTTCCTTGTTGGTAGTCCTGGGTGTTCCTTGCTTCTTTGGCTTGTAGATGGTTCTTACATGATGTTTCTCTCTGTGTGTGTGTGTCTCTGTGTTTATTCTGGTCTTTTCACAACTCAGAAGTGGTTAGATTTAGGATCCCCCCCGCCACACACATTAACATCAGGGTCACATCCATGGGTTAAAGGGCTGGGAATTCAACACCTATTTTTGGAGAACACAATTCAAACCATAACATTACCTATCTGGTTCTGAGTGCCAACTTCCACCTCCCAAATGAACCAAACAAAAACCTTCTGAGACTCAGAGTGACTTCTCTAAGGTCAACTAACTAATAAGTAGTAAAACCAAATTTTGACGTAAAATTTCTAGACTGGTCCTATTCTAGCATGCAAAGACCTGTAATTCAAATGTGAATCTCTGACAAAACCATACTGGATTTGCAAATATCCCTTTCATGAGATGAGCCTTTAGGTAATTAGACTGGTTTTTCTTAGAGACCTCATTCCTTTATAGCCACACCAATAAGCAAAGCTTTTGCAGCACATCTGCTTGCTAAACATGATGCAGCTGGACTCCTCTTACTCAGATCTCCAAGGCTATATAATTACCCTCTAACTCAATGAGGTCAAGGACAGTGCTGCTGCCACTGCACTTTTGCTTACAAAGATCTTGTGAAGTTCCAGAGACAAGTCTTCTGAGTCTGGGCCATGCTGGTTCTCAGCCAATACCAACAGCATCCCTCCTGAGGGAAAGCCTTGTGCAGAAATGATGAAGCTGCTGTCCTTAGAAAAGCCATTTTGCAAGGTGGGCCCTCAGCTGGTATCTGGGACCTTGACTGCTAAGCAGTTTCCTACACTGATATGAAACTTTTCCTGAACAATAAGGGCGGCTCATGTGACTGTTTATGCAAACGATATGAATTACGTGAAACGCTTGATTCCAATCATCTGGAGTCTAAGATTTTGGTACTTGGTAGGTAAAGGGTGCCTATCAGCCCCCAATAAAAACTTTGGGTGCTGAATTTCTTATGAAAGTCCCTGGTAGGCAACACTTTTTAAGTGTGGTCACAACTCATTACTGGAGGAACCAAGGGTATCTTATGAGGCTCCACTGGGAGATGACTCCTGGAAGCTTGTACCTGGGTCCCTCTGGACTTTGCACTATGTACTTTTTCCTTCTGCTGATAATGCTTTGTATCCTTTGTATCCTTAGTTGTGAGTACAACTGTATGCTGAGTCTCGTGAGTCATTCCAGCCAATCGCCTAACCTGGGTGGGGAGTACTCTTGGGAACCCCTGACATGGGTCTTTCTATTCCCAAACCATCTCTGCCTAATGAAAATTTTCTCTTCAATGCTCTATTTTTCCGGAAGATCTTTGAGGAAGAGATGGATCAGGCTGGATTTTTGCCACTACAGATGGTATCTGACAACCTAAAAAGCTTTAGGTGTTCTAGTTACTGATGCCTCCAGGGCCTGGTCATTTCATCCGGTATATTTGTTTTTGCAATCTACTGCAGGGAATGTTTCCTTGAGGAAATAGAAAACTGCTCTCTGCCTCTGATCTTAGTTTGGTTGAGAAGACAAATATGAAAACATTTTGATGAACAAAATCATTTGAGAAATATTTTTTTTTTAATTAAAAAAAAAAAAATCCTCTATTACACCCACCTTCACCTCTAACTCCATCATTAAGGTTTGACTCTTCCCATTACCACCATCACATACACCTTCGTCACACACAGTCTCTTCCACAACTGTCATCATCTCCACCATCACAACTGTAGCATTATCATGACCATAGTGTATTAGCTCCCCAGGCTGCTGAAAGAAACGACCACATACGAAATTTCTTCTCTCACTGTTTTGGAGGCTGAAGCCTGAAATCAAGGTGTTGGCAGGGTTGGTTTCTTTTGGAGGATCTGAGAGAGAAACTGTTCCATGCTTCTCTCTTAGCTTCTGGTGGGCCCAGGAAATCCTTGGCATTCCTTAGCTTGCACCTACATCAGTCTAATTTCTCCTTTGTCATCACATAGCCATTTCCCTTTGTGTCTCTTCTTCCTCTTTTATAAGGACACCACTCAGATTGGATTTGTGTGTATCAACTTGGCTAGGCCATGATTCCTAGTATTGTATGGTTGTCCTCCATTTTGTGATGGTAATTTTGTGTTGACAGAATTAGGGTGGGATTGTAACACCACCTTTGCTCAGATCACCTCCCCGATCCAATGTAAAAGAAGCTTCTCTGGGATGTCACCTGCACCACCTTTTGCCTCTCAAGAGATAAAAGGAAAGAGAAACAAGCAGAGAGTTGGGGACCTCATACCACAGAGAAATCAATGCCAGGAGCAGAGCGTGTCCCTTGGACACAGGGTCCCTGCGCCTGAGAAGCTTCACGACCAGGGAAAGATCAAGGACAGGGACCTTCCTCCAGAGCTGACAGAGAGAGAAAGCCTTCCCCTGGAATCGATGCCCTGAATTTGGACTTATAACCTACTAGACTATGAGAAAATAGATTTCTTTGTTAATGCCATCCACTTGTGGTATTTTTGTTACGGCAGCACTAGGTATCTAAGACAGGGAACGTCATTTACCTCGCTTCACATGCTCCACAGCTATTACCACCTCTATCTCCACCCTAAGCCCCACCATCATCAACAGGATGATGTTGTTATTGCTGTTAGGTGCTGTCAAATCGGTTCCGACTCATAGCGACCCTCTGTACAGCAGAACGAAACACTTCCTAGTCCTGCACCATCTTCACAATCGTTGTCACACTTAAGCCCATTGTTGCAGCCACTGCATCAATCCACCTGGTTGAGGGTCTTCCTCTTTTTCACTGACAGTCTATTTACCAAGGATGTTGTCCTTCTCCAGGGACCGATCTCTCCTGATAACATGTCCAAAGTATGTGAGATGCAGTCTTGCCAACCTTGCTTCTAAGGAGCACTCTGGCTGTACTTCTTCCAAGACGGATTTGTTCGTTCTTTTGGCAGAGCATAGTATATTCAATATTATTTACCAATACCATAATTCAAAGGGGTCAATTATTCTTTGGTCTTCCTTATTCATTGTCCAGCTTTCACTTGCATAAGAGGTGATTAAAAACACCATGGCTTGGGTCAGGTGTGCCTTAGTCTTCAAAATGACATCTTTGCTTTTTAACACTTCCTCCACCATCTCATCATTTTCCTTACCTCCATCACCTCACCATGCACTACACAACCGTGCATCCACTCTGTACCACAGTTCAAGTTACATTGTTACTGCTCAATCAATCAATCATTATTTAATAATTGAAACATCACCATACCTTTACTATCAAAATCACCACCATTAAAAAAAAAAAATTCAGTTAAATAATAAGTTTTTTCTTTCCCTCCCACAGAAAAATCAAGATGCTAAATGGTAACTTGACCTGGGCCAATTCTTCTATATAATAGTAGCAGCAGGCTGGTCTCCAGTAGCTGATGAAGGAATGGCAAAGTACTGAAGGAAACAGAAAGAAGAAATCAACAGCTCCTCTCGGAATAGAAATTGGGCCCAATAATCAGTGCAGTGTTCCCATACTTGGACATCAAAGGTCTTGGTCAGGAGAGGTGAACATCACACAGTAGGTGGCAGAGAATTTAATCAATCCTTCTTTATTCCCCACCCACTATTTGGTTTCTTGACAACTTACATTTGTGAAGGAAACTTCACCACTGTTAGTGGTAACACATATGTTAGCCAAAAGATTGGGAAGTGAAGACGTGGTGGGAATGGCTGTGGTGAATAAGTACCTGACTCATGTACATTTTGACAGACAAATAAGATATCCTAGTTCAAGCACCTCTGGCCACCTGGACTTGGCCCCCTTCAGAACCCTTTAGGGCCCTTTGTTGCTCTGAGATAGAGAAAAGCAGATCTGGTTTACAGAATCTCAGGAAATTTACTTATCTCCCTGTGTCTACTATGGGGGACATTGATGGTTCAGTGGTAGAATTCCTGCCTCCCATGTTGGAGACCTGGGTTAGATTCCTGGGCCAATGTACCTCATGCACAGCCACCACTCATCTGTCAGTGGCGACTTGTACGATGCTATGATGCTGAACAGATTTCAGTGGAGCTTCCACACTAAGACGGACTAGGAGGAAAGATCAGTCGATCTACTTCTGAAAATCAGCCAAAGAAGGCCCTGTGGATGCCAACGGTCTGATCTGCAACTGACCTTGTGGGTGGCTCAGGACTGGGCAGCATTTTGTTCTGTTGTGCATGGGGTCATCGTGAGTCAGGAGTTGACTCAGTGGCAGCTAGCAACAACAACAGAGGGAAGAGACCTCTATCAGGGCCATATATCCTACCTTTAGGAAAATGGGAATAGCTTCTCAGAAAGAGAAACTAGGACCCTTTCATTTTGCCAACAGTGAAGTGGGAGAAGCTTGGGCCAAGTGTTGAAGGCCTAGGTCAAGTCTTTTCCTGCCTTGAGTTTTGTCCTCATTGAGTTCACAGTTTTCTCAGTCAGCTTCTCACTGCCTGACCTCTCTTGAAATTACCTAAGCTCTCCAGCCTCTCAAAATAGCTTAAGCATTTTGTTTTACTGCTTTTGCCACAAAGGAACTGGTATGACATTCCCTCTTGGCAGGACTTGGGGCATTTGAGGACAGTGGCAGTGATTCTGCAGGGCATTTTTCCTTCACAGAAGTCCCAGAACTGCACATCTAGCTTAGCACCCTCTCCTACCCCAGGGCTTCTCCCCGCTGTTGCCCTTCTGGGCATTCCCACACTGGCCCAGTGTATTGGGTGGTCTTGTCTCTCTTGCTTTGGTGCCTGACATACCTGTGTTTCTGAGACCTGCTCAGCCGCTCCAGGCATTTCGTCACTATTTCCAAAGCAGGTCTTAAGGACTCCTTGCACACAGATGTCCTGAGTGTTTCCCCAAAACCCCAGAACTCCTGTGTTAACCATCTATATTAGCATCCTCTCTGTTACCCAGGATTCTGCCTTTCCAACTCGGGCTGCAGCAAGGTGGATCCAACCACCTACACTCCCCCATGCAGAGAAATCTCTGCTGGAGAATGAGAGTCAGAGACGTTAGCTGTTAGAAGCGCTCTTCCCGTATGGTTTTTGGAGACTGCGCCTGAATTTTCACGTTCCACCATATATATATATGCTCATTGCCAGCCCAAAGGAGTCGAATTAGGGTGCATCCAGGGGAGAGCAAATGGCATGGTTCCAAGGCTGAAGGACTGATTTGTGAGGAAAGAGTAAAAGAGCAAAGGATGCCGGGTTTGGGGAGCAGCGGTAGTGGCTTGCAGTGGTCACAGGAGAGTCGTCTATAAACTCGGGGCGAGGGGCACGTCTGCTACAAAGTGGGATCTGTAGCTGTGTGGCTGTAACTCCAGAGAGGGGAAAGCTCTTGGGGACAATAAGACAAAGTTCCAGAAAGAGAGGACTTGGGTACTAAGGGTGATAATTTATTGGGTTTCTAACATGTGCCACACACTCTATTTACCTTTTTTATATTATTATATTTTATAATAATATATTATTATATTTACACTACATTTTTATATGATTATATTTTGTCCTCAAAATAACTGTAAGATATGTTACTATCTCCACTTTACAGCTGAAAAAATTGAAGCTCCAAGGATCTCACCCAAGTTCATTTCCTAAGATTTCACAGTCTGGTTTCTAACTCTAAAACCCATGCTCTTTCTTTTCCTTTCTGCTTCCCTCCCTCTCTCTTTATCTCTCCCTACCCCATTCCTGTTTCTCTCCTTCTCTCTTTCTCTTTTTTTTTTTCTCCCCTTCACCATGCTGCACTGTCTCTGGTGTTGGTGAATCAAGAGAAGATGTCTTAGGAGTCCTTGAGCACTCTTTCTGGTGGCACAATGGTTAAAGCACTCAGCCGCTAAGAGTGGTTAGAATTCACCAGCTGCTCTGTGGGAGATAAGACCCAGTGATCTTTTCCCATAAAGATTGCAGCCTAGGAAACCCTATGGGGCAGTCCTATTCTGTCACAGGGGGTCGTTCAACAGCACACAACTAGAGCACTGCTTAGGAGACTTGGCTGTGCAAAGTTTAAGCACTTGGCTGCTAACTGAAAGGTTTGCAGTTTGAACCCACCCACCCACTCTACAGGAGAAAGACATGGTGATCTGTTTCTATAAAGATTAAAGGCTAGAAAACCCTATGGGGAAGTTCTACTCTGTCACGTGGGGTCACTAGGAGTTGAAATCGACTCTACAGCACCTTTGACTTTTGGGTGTCCAAGGGACTAAGTTTAAGATCCCAGGCTTGACAGACAACTGTCCTTAGCACTCAGATCCCAAACCATCTCTCCTGTATCATCTCCCTACACTCTCATGGGGACTTGTCCTTTTGAGCCCCTGTGTGGTTACCAACTTAAATTTTTCATCAGTCCCTAAACAGCAATGGTGAATCCCATCCTGATTCTGGGCCTTTCCACATGCCATTTCCTCTAATGAGATGTTACAAAAAGACTAAAAATAGAGTCATTCGAACAAGACAGTAATTTATTTTTCCTCTCATGAAATAGACAGAGACAAGTGGTCCAGAGGTGGTGGACCTCAGGGTTCTCCCATCTTCTTGCTCTACCATTTCCTAGGCTGTTGTCTTCCTGCATGGTTGAAGCTGCCTCCTCCTCCATGCCCATGCCCCACCCTACGGAAGGGGGAAAGAGTGTCCAAGTCAAGTGGGCTCTTTTTTAAGGTGATGGCCAGGAAGTTGCTCTCATCACGTGAGCTCACTTAGCATTGTCTCATGGCCACCCATAGTTGCACGGGAAATGTGATTACCTCTAGGTGGCCTGTCACATTTCC
Organism: Loxodonta africana; assembly: GCF_030014295.1. Classification (NCBI taxonomy): domain Eukaryota; kingdom Metazoa; phylum Chordata; class Mammalia; order Proboscidea; family Elephantidae; genus Loxodonta; species Loxodonta africana. The sequence goes on along the minus strand of NC_087355.1, from coordinate 80,628,423 downwards.
AGCTAAAATCTTGGAGGTTCTGTTACTAAAAGGAAGATGAGGCTAGTGGACTCTGAAGGATACTTGGGAGAAACTGCCCACTGCAATTCTCTTCTTCCATCTTTTTCATTTGCTATCCATCCTGCAGAGATGTCACTTCAATTAAATGAAGCTTTCTCTGACCATCTGACCTCTGCAGGAAGACCTGCCTGCTCCATCTGTGTACTTATATTCCCTTGCTTCTACTCCTGAAGTAAAAAACAACAAACCAACCTGTTGCTGTCGAGTTGATTCTGATCATTGCGGCCCCATGGTTACAGAGTAGAACTGCTCCATAGCATTTTCTGGGCTGTAATCTTTAAGGAAAGGAGCCCTATTGACACAACGGTTAAAAGCTCAGCTGCTGACTAGAAGGTTGTTGGCTTAAAACCACTCATTGGCTCCATGGGAAAAAGGCCTGGCAATTTGCTTCCTTAAAGATTACAGCCAAGAAAGCCCTAAGACATAGTTCTATTCTGTCACATGGGGTCACAGAAAGTCGACTCGATGGCACCTAACAACAATCTTTACAGAAGCAGATCTCCAGGCCTTTCTTCCATGGAGCTGCTGGGTAGGTTTGAACTACCAACCTTTAGGTTAGCAGTCAAGCACAAAACTTTACAGATTGCTTCAGAACTCACCTATTTACTGCCTCCCTCTCCCTCTACCCTGTGACCATTTTGAGAGTAGAGACCTTGCCTTATTCATTTTTATGTTCCTATTCCTCTCTCAATCTCTGGCCACTGTAGGTGGTCAATGGGTTTATATGAGAGAGAATGAATAATTTAAAGTCAGCTTAGCAACAACATTAAACAGAGGACTGCTGCAGGATTTCAAGAGATGATGAAATGTTAGTTCAAATGGACTTTTGATAATAATAGTAACTCACACTCATATAATGCTTGAATGGTTACTAGGCAATTTTACCCATGTATTTCGTTTTGATTCTGATCTCACCGCAAACAATGAAGTTGATAGAGCATGTAATATTGCTACCTACAGCTGAAGAAACTTAGGCTTGGAGAGTTTGATGTTTGTGCAAGCCTCACAGTCAGGAAGTGAAGGGCCTGGACCGGAAACCAGATTTTCTCATTCTAAGCCCAGTGTCCCTTGTCATCAAGGGCCTCTCTCTTACTGGGTACATCGATACACCAACACTCAGAGAGTTCAAGTGACCTTTGTTGTTGTTGTTAGTTGCTGTTGAGTTGATTCTGACTCACGGTGACCCCATGTGTTTCAGAGTAGAACTGTTCCATAGGGTTTTCTTTGTGGTATTCTCAATGGCAGCAGGTTTCCAGGTCTTTCCTTCTGCAGTACTGCTGGGTAGATATGAACCACCATCCTTTAGGTTAGCAGTTGAACAAAAAATGTTTAGGCCACTCAGGGACCTTTAAGTGACCTAGGCAACACTGAAAGGAAGGCTGTCAGGGATGTTGTTCTCACTCCTTCAAGGCAAAATTCATAGATGTAGACTCTAATCAAAGAGACCTGTGTTCAAGACCACATTCTGCCATTAATCTGAGGTCCTTAACCCTTTCATCTGACCCTAGATTTCCTTTTTCATAAAATAAGGATAATGATCTTCTCAGGTTGTTGAGAGGATTAATGAAGTGTGAGGAAAGTACTGTGGCAAACAGGAAGTCTTCTATGTGTTAGTGAATAATCACACTATTACTATTTTTGGAGGGCAAGAATTCAATTTTGGGTCCCCTCAAAATAGTAATGATTACCATTTATTGAGCGCCAATTATGTGCTGGGAAGTTATATGCACTGTTATAACAAGCTTAACCTCTGGTACACTTGGAAGATTACTGTTAGGCGCTATCAAGTCAATTTCGACTCATACTGACCCCATGTGACAGAGTAGATCTTCCCCATAGGGTTTTCTAAGCTGTAATCTTTACAGGATCAGATCGCGAGGTCTTTCTCCCATGGGTGGATTTGAATCGCCAACCTATTAGCAGCTGAATACTTAACCATTGTGCAACCAGGGTCCTTTACTTGGAAGCTAAGTTATGATTGTTGGAACACCCACATTTCCTGCTGAATACGTTGATCCTTAATTGTTCCTTGAACAAGAGGGACTGTATTCTGAACCATTTTCCTTTTTTTCCTGACTACAGTGGAGATGATGATAGTCAGGCATGCTAGTCAGATTCTCTTTCTCAGGAGTTTACACTGGAAACGTCATTAAAAAAACAGCAGTCTTTCATGGCAAGAAAGGGCAGATGTGATACCCAGGCAAGCAGACAGCAAACATAGCTAAGACACATTAAATTGTCCCTGGTGTGAGAAGCCATGAGCTCTTGCTCTGGATGGGACCACAATCACATGGGACCCAGGAAGGAATGGCACTTCCTTGGATTCCGAATGACCTTTCCATTTGGGTCTCAGAGGCTACGGGACTTTGGTTACCCTTGGCTTTCTATGAGAAAGCTTCCATCCCCACACCAACTTTCTTAGCCTGAGGGCATCTCAGTTCTTTTAAATTAAAAGACAAACACAAGTAGCCATTATTGTTTTTGCAGATAAGGAAACTGTGAACCACAGAAGTCAATAATTGTCCTGAGGTCATAAAGCCAGCAAGTGGCTCATCTGGGACTCCATCCAGGGTTTGCCAGCAGCTTTGGCCATTCTCTTCTAATTGCTCTATAAAACCAATGTTTGGTGAGTATCCCTGGATGGCACATTGTCTCTGTTTTTATGTTTGGTGAATTTTTAAAACAATAGGTCTCATTTCTATGTTGTTCAGAACGGGTATAAGGTTGTATATGTGTGGGATAAAACTTTTATGTAAGAGAAGGACAGGAATTTGTCCCCTGTGTTTTGGGGTTGTACTTGACCTTTCCAATACAGAAGCTGAAAAAAGAACTATCAATTTTATCACAACAGAGTCCTTGTTTGGAGAAGCTGTCAGAACTCATGGAGTGTTAAGGTGCTTTGACAGGGCTGCTGGGACCTGACTTCTGTACAAACGATGGATAAGTAGATTGCTCACATGGAATCCCTTTGACTTGTCAGGGAAGTAAGTGGTCAAGTTTTAGACATTTCATTTCTTGAAGAAATTGCTTAATAATTTACATGGGAAGATTTTCATGTACAACCAAGATAAAAATGAAGAAAAATCCGAGTTTAGTCAGAGAGCACTAATATCAGTAAAAGCATAGTGTCAGTTGGGGGTGGTGGCTAGGGGGTGGAGATGCCCTCTCACATTGGTTGGGGATGGAGGGGTTAAGAGAGAAGGTTGGAACAAGACTTCCTAGGACTAAGTCCCAGCTTTGCCACTTAGGTGCATGACTTGTGGAAAATTATGTAACTTCTCTAAGGCTCAGTTTCCTCACAAATAAAATGGGAATAATAATAGTAACTGTCTTGTAGGTGTTGAAAATAAAAAGCTTAGCCCAGCGCTTAGCACTGAGTACTACCCTGCATAGTTCTTTACCGAAGTTGTTTTTCTGCGGTATTTCCATTATTTCTTCGTAAATGCAATTCTCTGAAAATAATACCAAACAAGCCTTCATGGAAATATCTTACGACTGTGCGTTTCTTACACCCTCTAACCATTTCTGTGCACTTCATCCCTTCTCTCTCTTCCCCTTGCTTCTGCTTTCTACTAGTTCAAATTTCCTGGGCCTCATGCCTGTTTTCAGTGTTGAAAATAGTCAGGACCATGACCAATGGCAGTCCTGAACTGGCCTCTTGATTTTGTCTCTATTCCACGGTCAATTCCTAAAGTAGCTTAAGGCTCCCAGGATCTGGAAATAAAAACCTAAGATTGCCTCTGAGAATTGAACATGAAATCAATATTTAATTAATGAGAGAAAACATATGCAAAGCTATTTTACAACAACAGAACGTTATCAGGACAGAAGATCTCGACTCCAACCTAAATGAAAGCATTGATATAACATTAAACAGACAATATGTCTCAGAAACACAGCTGGTCAGTGACCCAAAACATAGAAAAGGGACCATCAAGGAAGAAGCTGTAGGCATTGTCCATTCTAACCCTGATCAGTGGAGAGGGACATAGTTTCAGGATTATTTCTGCTTTGTTCTGCGAGCAGATTTAAGGGTATTTTTATTGTGAAGGTGGAGCCCCACTGGCACAGTGGTTAAGCTCTTGGCTGCTAATCAAAAGATTGGTGGTTCGAACCCAGGAGCCATTTTGCAGGAGAAAGACATGGCAGTCAGCTTCCGTAAAGGGCACAGCCTCAGAAACCCTGTGGGGCAGAGCACCACCCTGTGCTCCATCTTATAGGGTCACTATGAGTCAGAATTACCTTGATGGCAATGTGTTATTGTGAAGACCTGTACATGGTGGTCTATTCTGATACCATTAAACATTCACTCACATAAAAAAATTCCTTTGATATGCTTCCTTGTCCCCCAGGCAATGTCATTTGACTTTGCATGTAGCTTGTTTAGAGAAAGAAAATACTCTCTTTTGTATATATAATTTTCATAGTAAGTTAATAATGCATATACTGAAAGAAATGTTGAAATATTGAAAGGAAGGAAGGAAGCCCAGATTATCTATTGAGAGTAATGGTGAGAGGGAACATTTACTTCCAGGCCTTGGTTCCTAGACCTCTGTATTCTAGCTCTAGGTGACCTAATAATACACCTCATTGGTTCAATGCATGTACTCACTCTGAAGAACAGTGTCCAAACCACAGTAGGTGTTGCAACTCAGATGGTGCCTTAGCTGAATATCCAATAGGCTGAGTTTTTCCGAGGCCAGAAAAGTAAAATTGAATGGAGTGTGATAGGCACCACCTTTTCTGGATCTTACAAATCTTTGAAGGGTGGTGCAACCTTTGTGATTCCTCTAGGATGGCAATATTGCTTCTGATTCACACTCTCAGCAGGGAAGTGTCAGGATCTTCCATGTGGACATGTATACCATTATCAACATCATTACATAGACAAAGGGGTTGCTATGAGGGTCCTGCCATCTGCTAATTATCTCTATCCCAATTATACATTTGGGAATCAGGGAAATAACTACATGGTGGGTCTGGGGATCCATTTGGCCAAAACTTCATTTTTCACCTGGCCTTCCACCTCTACTTTATGGACCATTTGGGCCTGGTATCAGTGTCTGGACAGATACTTTGTCTAATAATTATGGATATCCCTCTCCCCGAGGCATAGCTACACTTACAAATGGCAATACGTTGCCCTAAGTAGAGGATGGGGGGAGTATTTACTTAATATACTTGGGGTAGAGTTGTAGAGTTTTTGCTTAAGGAGACTCAGCTTCCCCTTCCACTAATGGCTCTGTGCCTGTGAACTAATTTAGATCTAGAAATTGGTAGAGGAGCTGCAGTTTTCTATTTCTTGAGCTATTATTAGCCTTTGGCTCACTGTCTCATGATTTTTCTGATTGTATAAATTGATAACACGGTAGTCACCACTCTATCTATCTACCTTGTAGGAACACCATGTTCTTACAGGTCAAGGCACCCTGAAAACCACTCCAGCCTTCCCGCCCATTACAGTAATTACATCCATTTGGCCTCCAACTGTTAAGTGCCTCCACTTGCTTCGTCTCTGCTATCCTGATTTCCTATCATCCCCACTGATGTTAGGGAACCCATTTGCAGGGCAGCAGCCTCCCAGCTGACTGTGGCCTCCAAGTTTCTCACCAGTGCATTTCTTGCCTCCTGTGAAGTCTTGAAGGTGTTCAGAAGCAAAGATGTCTCTTTGAGGACTAAGGTGCACCTGATCCAAGCCATGGTATTCTCAATCACCTTGTATGCGTGTGAAAGCTGGGCAATGAATAAGGAAGACTAAAGAAGAATTAATACATTTGAATTATGGTGTTGGTGAACAATATTGAATATACCACGAACTTCCAGAAGAACACACAAGTCTGTCTTGGAAGAAATAGAGCCAGAGAGCTCCTTGAAAGTGAGGATAGCAAGACTTCATTTCATGTACTTTGGACATGTTATCAGGAGGCACCAGTCCCTGGAGAAGGACATCATACTTGAGGACATCACACTGGCCCCTAGAGGGTCAGCAAAAAAGGGGAAGACCCTTGACAAGATGGATTGACCTAATGGCTGCAACAATGGGCTCAAACATAGCAACAATTGTGAGGATGGTGCAAGACCAGGCAGTGTTTCATTCTGTTGTACACAGGGTTGGTATGAATCAGAACTGATTTGATGGCACCTAACAATAGCAACATGAAAGCAGTGTACTCTGGATTCTCATAGGGAACAAAGTCAGTTGTGGACTGGCAGACTTTATATCATAAAATTTATTCTAGCGTTTCTACTTTCCTGATCCTTCTCATATTCTCTTCAGTTCTGTGTCAAGGATGTCTTGTTTCTCCATAGGATTTACTAGAAGCCACCATCAAGTCCAGGCTTTAAGACTCTATCCCATAAAACTGTTAGAACTAACTTCCAAACATTAAACATTTTGAGAAATGTGTGAAAGTAGGTACACCAATAATTTTTTTATCTTGTTTTTTATTTCCCCCTCTAACCTGGTGGAGTAGTGGTTAAGAGCTATGGCTGCTAACCAAAAGGTTGGCAGTTCATATCCACCAACCACTCCTTGGAAACCCTATGCAGCAGTTCTACACTATCATACAGGGTCGCTATGAGTTGGAATAGATTCGAAGGCAACAGGTTTGGTTTGGTACTCCAGTTCTAACTGGCATATATGAGCCCTCTATTTCCAAGAATCTTGTAGACATGTATTATTAAGTTTCTGCTATTCTTTTGATATGTAGGAAATTTATTCCCAGAAAAAAACAAAAAAACAAACCCGTGGCCTTCAAGTTGATTCCAGCTCATAGCAACCCTATATAACAGAGTAGGACTGCCCCATAGAGTTTCCAAGGAGCAACTGGTGGATTCAAACTGCAGACCTTTTGGTTAGCAGCAATAGCTCTTAACCACTGCCCCGCCCAGAGCAGGGCGTTTGCTTGTCATTGGCCTGGGGGTAAGGAGAATCTCAGCAAAGTTAATGGCATGGTTTAGGATGCAGGTGTCTTCCTTGGGGGTGGGGAGGAAAAGGTAGGTGAGGGAACAATAAGAGGTGCAAAAAGCTTCCATCTGGTATATCTGACACATTCTAAGTTTTTTCTGATACAAGTTGAACTTCATCTAGCTTACGAAATGACTCTATCCTCAAATATGGAAAAGGTAAAGGGTAACAGTTAAAAACAATAAAATTTATCTTTAATGGTATTTTCATGCTTTCAGTGATAAAAGTATAGCATTTCTTTGGATTAGAAAATGTATTTCTGTCAGTCGATCCCAACTCACAGAGATGCTATAGCACAGGGTAGAACTGCTCCATAGGGTTTCTAAAGAGTGCCTGGCAGATTGAAACCACCGATCTTTTGGTTAGCAGTCGAGCTCTTAACTACTGCACCACTAGGCTCCTGTTTTGGATTAGAGGCAACTTAATTCAACCTTTCTTTACATTACAGAAATGGTCATTGTTCTAGATTATTCCACGTCATTGATACAAACTTGCAGGTCCGGGTTGCCATTTTTCCAAAGAGATCTTTTTCTTCTTATTCCCATCCAGGGATGGATCCGGGTTTTGTGGATCTTGAAGTTTATGCAATATTAGCATTGAGAAAAAAGTAAAGAAAGAAAGAAAGAAATCAAACCCATTGCCATTGAGTCAATTCTGACTCATAGCGAACACATAGGGCAGAGTAGAACTGCCTCACAGGGTTTTCAAGGCTGTAATCTTTACGAAAACAGACTGCCACATCTTTCTTCTGTGGTGCAGCTGTTGGGTTTGAACTGCCAAACTTTCAGTTATTAACTCTTGAAGAAAAAGAAAACTAAATTACAGATAGAATATTAGGTACAGAGTCTTGGAATGGGCCTGTCAAGTGAGAGGCCTTAAAACTGAAACTTTATCAGCTTCAGGGTTAATCTACCTCCACTCCCATCCTCACAGAAGAGCACACCTCTCAGGTTTCCGGGGAGGGGGGCATACTGAAATCTACGTAACTTGTATTCTGTGCATGTGGCTGCTAGTATATTTAAATATGGAACAACTCCATGACCATAGTTTGAATAAGGATCTTGTTGAACTGCATAACATTCCAATCATGCTACTACAATACAATTGCTGAAGAGCTACTTTTCAGTTGAAAGGGGTTTGTAATACAACTGATAAGTATTTATAGTTTCCTGAACTACAGTGTAATTTATTTCCATACTTGAAGTTGGCTTGTTGTTCAAATGGAATTCTGTTTCTCCTAGAGTCTCCCGACTCATGCAAGTTAATATTCTTGCTCAAGGATTGGGATTCTTTATTTTAGGTTCAGCCAAGATTGCTCTAAAACTTTTATCACAGTTTTCTAATAGTGTTGTGTAGGACTTCAATATCATAACAAATATTCCTGTTAGCTCTTCCTTTTCAGCATCTCAGTGGCCACCAGTTGATCTGGCCTGTTCAGCAAAACTCTTGATGGACTTGGACTCATTGGGGCTGATGCACTGGCCATTTCCTCCACAGCTTGCTAGTCTCCGAGCTGCAAGGGAACTAGACAAAGACAAGACCCTTAGATTTCTTGCTCTGGTCATCCCATACCACTCAAAAGTCCTGTGTCTCTCTGAAAGTTGAGAGCCATTTCCTCAGTAAGATAAGAGGTTACTGAAGAGCTTCGCGAGACCGTTCTGGCCCATGTATAACTGTCAGTCACATTACAATTTCCAGTTTCATGCCTGGCAGTCCACACTGGGACTGGAGCCAGACTCAGCCCCCTCATCCTGATTGCTTCTGCCATGTCCACCCTCCTGTAGGTGCAGACACTTCTACTGTAGGGCTTGATTCCATGGTTTGCCCTTGATCCTCTTTGGTCCAGTTTCACCACTCACTTACCAAGACGAACGTTTCCAGACAATAGCTAGAACTCACATTCTTTCCTGAAATGGTCATCGAATGACTTGCTGAGTAAAATGTGGAGGGTTGGTGATTGTCTTATCACGTCAGCAGGAATTAAGCAACCATGTGTATACATTCACGGGCAGCAACAACCATGTCCTGACTACTGTCTGACTCTCAGAGATAGTAAGATTGCTGAGTTGACACAAGCAAGTTACGGGCCAAGGACTCACACCTAGGTTTTCTCATTTCAATTCACGTTCATTTTCATTATCATAAAACATCTCCTGCTGTTTTGAAGGTGATGGATGTGAACAGTAGGTGCTGTGGATATCTGAGAAGGGAAGAGGTTTGTCTGGCAGAATTGGGAAGATTTTCTCAGCAGGCTGAGTGAGATCACACTCACCCACCACCTGGAGGGCAAAGAAAAGAGCTTTATATTTTGGCTGTTTTCCAGTTAACTTAAAGCCCTGGGATTCCCGACCTCTTATCCCTTCAAGCCTCTTTTCCTGAAACTCCAGCCATTGACGATGCTCCTATTTCTGGTCATAACTTTGCAAATCTCAGTTTGGCAAAGGCAAATATAACTGTGCTCTGATGATGGTGGAATTAGTGTGGGAGGTGGGAAATTACTTCTTCATTATTGTGATGGCAGTCCTGAGAGGGAGCCAGAAAATACATTACTTCATAGACTTTGATCTGCATGCAATTTTAGATGTCTTAATACATCTCTAATATTTTGATTCAAATGACGTTTTCATTTGGAGTCATATGATTTTCTGTTGAGGGAGTTAAGAAGGAGGAAGGAAAACCAGTAATCTGCAAGGCATTGCCTAACCGTGACACTCAGTAGGGAATCGGATAGGAAAAGAGCCAAGTCTTTGAAGATTCAGTCCAGTTTCACCACTCACTAACTGGAAAAGGCTCCCAGCAAACTCCTTAACCCCTTCACACTTTAATCTCCCACACTGTGAATCTGACTCTTGTTTGTGTTTTTGGTACAACAGTAAACAATCAAAAAACGTTGCCATCATGTCAATTCTGACTCATGGCAACCTCATGCGTGTCAGAGTAAAACTGCACTTCTTAGGGTTTTCATGGTGACCTTTGGAAGCAGATCATCAGGACTTTCCCCCAACGTGCCTCTGGGTGAGTTTGAACTGCCAGCCTTTTGGTTAGTAGCCATTTGCACCACCAAGGGATTTTGGTATACTGGTGCTCGCTGATATTTTCATGTGAAGAAATATAGGTATGTTTGTTGTCACACTACTGTTGCTTCAGTATTTAAAGGAAGGATAACCTGATATTTGAATTGTGTATGTCTTGAGAAATACACAAACAGTTATATTCCACTTTAAAGTTTTAGAGCAAACACATGTATCTTTGTTTAGGGAGCATTCTGGCCACTTCCCTCCCCATTTTAAGCCCATTGTTGTTTGAATTCCCATTTCTCCAGTTCTTAGTGATATTGGGAATGTTTTCAATGTTTTTCAGTCACCAGAGCCAGTCAGGCTCCATCTACTCGTAGATACCTTGATGGAGGAGTCCTCAGTGAGAGAGGGGGTGGTGTACTGTTCAGAGAAATAGGAGGAGGGTGGCATAGGGGGTTACAGGAGGAAAGTGAAGGGAAGGAGAGAGTGGGTTTCCAACAGGCTTCATATCCAGTTATTTCTCTGGAGCTTGGCCACGTCCTTTCCCTAGGGCTACATTCATTCTGTTTCCACTATTTATTTCCCTTTAGGGCCAGATCCCACTCCTCCCTTAGGATGATTTATTGTAACTAGTACCTACTTCCACACTCATCCTACGTGGAGATACTTAAGCCCAAAGCAGGGAGCATCCTCACCTGGGGTGTGATTCTTTCTCAGTCTCTGAGCACACAGTTCAGCAGATGGTGGCGGCCGCCTCTCACTTTGTAGCAGAATACTGGTAAAGTCATTAAACAGCTGCAAACATCCATTAATAATCAGAACGTGGAATGTATGAAGTATGAATCTAGGAAAATTGGAAATCATCAAAAATGAAGTGGAATGCACAAACTTCAATATCCTAGGCATTAGTGAGCTAAAATGGACTGGTATTGCCATTCTGAATTGGACAATCATGTGGTTTACAAACACTGAATGACAAATTGAAGAGGAATGGAGGCATGTTCTGTGTCAAAAAGAACATTTCAGTCAAGACCTATCCTGAAGTACAATGCTGTCAGTAATAGGATAATATTCATACACTTACAAGGAAGATCAGTTAACACAACTATTATTCAAATTTATATACCAACCACTAAGGCTAAAGGGGAAGACACTGAAGATTTTTAACAACTTCTGCAGTCTGAAATTGATTGAACGTGTAATCAAGATACATTGATAATTATTGGTGTTGGGAACACAGAAGTTGGAAACAAAAAAAGAAGGAGCAGTAGTTGGAAAATATGACCTTAGTGATAGAAACAATGCCAGAGATCACTTGATAGAATTTTGCAAGTCCAACAACTTCTTCATTGCAAATACCATTTTTTCAACAACGCAAACAGTTACTATGCATGTAGACCTTGTCAGGTGGAATACATAGAAATTAAGTCGACTACATCTGTGGAAAAATATGATGGAAAAGCTCAATATCATCAGTCAGAGCAAGGCCAGGGGCCGACTGGAACACACCATCAATTGCTCATACACAAGTTCAAGTTGAAGTTGAAGAAAATTGGAACAAGTCCATAAGAGCCTTGAGTATATAATACCTGAATTTAGAGACCATCTCAAGAAGAGACTTGATGCTTTGAAGACTACTGACTGAAGACTAGACAAGTTGTGGAATAACATCAAGACATCATACATGGAGAAAGCAAAAGGTCACTAAAAAACAGAAAAGAAAGAAAAGGCCAAAATGAATGTTGAAAAAGTCTCTGAAACTTGCTTTTGAAAGTAGAGTAGCTAATGTGAAAGGAAGAAATTATGAAATAAAAGAGCTGAACAGATTTCCAAGGGTGGCTTGAGAAGACACAGTAAGATATTATAATGAAATGTTCAAAGACCTGGAGTTAGAAAACAAAAAGGGAAGAATATGTTTGGTATTTCTCAAGCTGAAAGCATTGAAGAAAAAATGAAGCCTTGAGTTACAATAATGAAGCCTTGAGTTACAATCTATGGGGAAAATATTAAATTGCACAGATAGCATCAAAAGAAGGTGGAAGGAATACATAGAGAAACTGTACCCAAAAGAATTGGTTGACCTTCAAGCATTTCAGTAGATAGCAGATGATCAAGAACTGATGAGATTGAAAGAATAAGTCCAGGCTGCACTGGAGGCATTGGTGAAAGACAAGGCTCCAGGAATTGACAGAATACCAACTGAGATGTTGCAACAAACTGATGCAGCACTGGAGGTGCTCACTCTTCTGCGCCAAGAAATTTGGAAGACAGCTACTAACAAGAATAGATCCATATTTTTACCTATTTCAAAGAAAGGTGATCCAATAGAATGTGGAAATGACCAAACAATATCATTAGCATCACACACAAGTAAAATTTTGCTGAAGATCATTCAAAGGTTATTGCAGCAGTACATCAAAGGAAAGCTTCCAGAAATTCAAGCCAGACTCAAAAGAGGACCTGAAAAAAGGGGTATCATTGCTGATGTCAGATGGATCCTGGCTGAAAGCAGAGAATACCGGAAAGATAATTACCTGTGTTTTATTGACTATGCAAAGGTATTTGACTGCATGGATCATAATAAATTATGTATAACATTGCAAAGAATGGAAATTTCAGAACACTTAATTGTGCCCATGAAGAACATGTATTTAGGCCACGAAGAAGTTGTTTGAACAGAACAGGGAGATACTGCAAGGTTTGAAGTCAGGAAAGGTGTGTGTCAGGGTTGTATCCTTTCACCAATGTGTATGGTGCGCAAATAATTGAAGAAGCTGGACTATATGAAGAAGAACAGGGCATCAGAATTGGAGAAAGACTCATTAACAACCTGTGATATGAAGATGATACAACCTTGCTTGCTGAAAGCAAAGAGCACTTGAAGCACTTATTGATAAAGATCAAAGATCACAGTCTTCAATATGGATTACACCTCAACTTAAAGAAAACAAAAATCCTCACAACTGGACCAATAAGCAACATTACAATAAATGGAGAAAAGATTGAAGTTCTCAAGGATTTCATTTTACTTGGATCCGCAATCAACACTCATGGAGCCAACAGTCAAGAAATCAAATAACGCATTGCATTGGGCAAATCTGCAGCAAAAGACCTCTTCAAAATGTTAAAAGCAAAGATGCCACCTTGAAGACCAAGGTGCGCCTGACCCGAGCAGTGGTGTTTTCAGTTGCCTCATATGAATGTGGAAGCTGGATGATGAGTAAGGAATACCGAAGAATTGACACTTTTGAATTATGGTGTTGTCAAAGAATATTGAATATACCATGGACTGCCAGAAGAAGAAACAAATTTGTCTTGGAAGAAGTACAACGAGAGTGCTCCTTAGAAGCAAAGATGGCAAGACTACATCTCACATACTTTGGACATGTTAGCAGGAGAGATCAGTCCCTGGAGAAGGACATCATGTTTGGTAAAGTAGAGGGTGAGCAAAAAAGAGGAATAGCTTCAATGAGATGGATTGACACAGTGGCTGCAACAATGGGCTCAAGCATGACAATGATTGTGAGGATGGCACAGTAAGGGGCAGTGTTTGGTTCTGTTATACATAGGGTTGTTATGAGTCGAAACTGACTAGGTGGCACCTAACAACAACAACAAAAGGCCTTTTACATGTGGTCTCAGTTAATCTTTACAATACCTCTCTGTATGTTTTGTCTTAGGACCCTCCTTTCACAGATGTGGCAATTGAAACCCAGAGAGATTAAATGGCTTAGTTAGGGGTCTCCTAGTAGGCAAGGGTCATACTAGGGCTTGAACTCAGACCTGTCCTTTCCCAAAGCATTTGCTCTCTTTGTTCTACTAAGGGGAGTAAGTTTACTTTCACCAGATGACAAATGAGCAGGATGGGCAGAAGCCTTCTCCGTCTCTTCAATGGCCCTACTTCTATTGAATGAGGTAGAACTTCTCCAACTTTGCTACCTTTTCCAAAAAAGTGCTGGGGTGGGTGTTTCTACTCTTCTCAATACTCTTTACAGACTATAAATTTCCTTACCAAGGTTAAAACCTTGAGGAAAAAGTCATGTCCAGAAAACACTTATTTCGAGTAAGAAAGAGTTGAACATATATATTTTCTGAGGAAAATGTATCTAGATTTTATGGACAAACTTATACATGGAGGTCTTAGCCAGATGCAATTGGGTAATGATATGAAGTCTCTTATTCATTTTGCACACAGAAACAGCACCAGGTGAATTTGCTAAGAACCTGAAATTCTGGAGTAAATAAATCAGGAGTTTGCTCTTTGATTAAAAAGGGGCCTAATACCAATGTGGAGGCAGCCATCACTCAGTAGTAGAATTCTCACCTTCCATATGAAAGATCCAGGTTCCATGCCTGATCAATACCCCTCATGCGTAACCATCACCCATCTGTCAGTGGTAGTTTCTGTGTTGCCATGACGTAGAACCGGTTTCAGTGGAGCCTCTGTTGGACTAGGATGGACTAGGAAGAAGGATCTGTTTATCTATGTCCAAAAATCTGCCAATGAAAACCCTGAGCAGTGTTTCATTCCACTGTCAGTGGAGTCTCCATAAATTGGGGGCTGACTCCATGACAGCTAAAAACAACATTATTAAGTGAGAAAGCAACACTAATCTTGACAGGTACTTGCCCTTTCCCAAGTAACTGTACTTGTCTGTCTCTTACTCTATTCACAAAATGTTGTTGTTGTCGTTAGGTGCCATCAAGTCAGTTCTGACTCAAAATGACCCTATGTACAACAGAATGAGACATTGCCCAGTCCTGCGCCATCCTCGCCATCATCGCTATGGTTGAGCCCATTGTTGTACCCACTATGTCAATCCATCTCATTCGGAGTATTCCTCTTTCTCGCTAACCCTCTACTTTACCAAGCATGATGTCTTTCTCCAGGGACTGGTCTCTCCTGATAATGTACGTGAGACAAAGTCTTGCCATCCTCGCCTCTAAGGAGCATTCTGGCTGTACTTCCAAGACAGATTTGTTTGTACTTCTGGAAGTCCATGGTATATTCAATATTCTTCACCAACATCGTAATTTAAAGGCATCAATTCTTCTTCAGTCTTCCTTATTCATCGTTCAGCTTTTGCATGCATATGAGGCAATTGAAAATACCATAGTTTCGGTCAGGCACACCTTAGTTCTCAAACTGACATCCACAAAATAGACACAATTATTCCTAGCTTTATAAATTACACCAGCCTTTGGCAAAGACACATTTGGAATACATGTGGGAAAGATTATTATATCCTTAGGAAGGAAGGCAGTTTGTAACTCCAAGGTATTTATGCTATTAATTTTATTCAAAAAATAAAAATGGTTTAGAAAGGCTACAAAGGCATTTTATTGCTCTAAGCTGTAGAAGGTTCCAGCTGAATGGACACATCCAAGATTTTCTTCAAATGAGCAGAACTAAACTTTTATTTTTGTCAGTCTGGATGGTTTCTTCATCCTGCACAATTCTTAAAACCTGATTGTTATTCATTTCAAACTCTCAAAGCTTATGCTGAAAATATTTTAGTAGTGAGGTAGACTAAACTGACATTTTGCTAAAAATTAGATGAGACTGGTTTATAAAGCATGCAGAAAATAGGGGTGGTGACTGATTTGGTTGGTATTTGATGCCCATGTCAGGAAAGTTATGGATTTGCCATCTTTGGTAAACAGCCTCTTCTTAGAAAATAAGGAAATAGTAAAAGGAAGACTTACTTCTCCTAAACATATATAAGCGTAAATTTAGGTATGCTTCTATTTTTCATGTTGAATCTGGCTTCAGACAAAGAATATGGAGGCTGGATTGCCCAGCTCAGGACTGGGTGCCAGTGTTTCCATGGACAAGCTTATGAGCTTGTCTATATTGTTTTACTCTTCAACTTTAGGTTCTGCATTTGCGAAATGAAGGTATTATTACCAACTCTATTAGGTTTTCTTGGAATGTGGCAAACACTCTTAGATGCCTTCCTAATACTCATTTCTCCTTCTTTCTGGATAATAAATTTGCTTGGTTGGTGCAGCAATATGCCCAGCTAAGTCCTCAAAGCTTTCTCAGCCTTCTGTGTACTAAACCAAACCAAACCAGACAAGACCAGACCAAACCAAACCAAACCCACTGCCCTCAAGTGGATTCCGACTTGTAGTGACCCAGTAGGACAGAGTAGAACTGCCTCATAGGGTTTCTAAGCCTATAAACCTTTACACAAGCAGACTGCCACATCTCCCAAGAAGCAGCTGATAGGTTTGAGCCACTGACCTTGCAGTGAGCAGCCAAGTACTTTAACTACTGAGCCGCCAGGGCTCCTTTCCTGTGTTACCGGGGTTGGACAACGGGGCATACGTGGAGTTCTATTTTGGGATTCTGAGATAGCTTTTGATTTCCTGAAAAAAGAGTGGAGAAATGAGGGCACACCTTTCCACACATCTTTCTGCTTTGAATGTGGAAGCGTTGCCTGGAGCTGTTGTTGCCATCATGCAAGCATGGGAACATGTTAAGGTTGGCAAAGCAGAAAGATAGCATGTTCCCAGGTCTGTAATGGCATCAACAAAGAGTAGAACTGAAGCCAGAAACTGACTACATCTGAACTGGGAGAAAAATAAACCCTATTTGTATAAGCCATTCTTAGTTGAGTTTTTGATTATATCCAGCTGAATGGATTCCTTCCTCCTAAAAAGAGTGGACAACAAAAGCAGGTATGTTATGAACATACTGTGGAAGTTCATGAAATGTTCTTCCTGCCTTCTTGGGTTACCCAGAGAGGGTTTTGAGTAATGTAGGGGTTAATCAATATTCCTTTTTTATTAATTTAATGAACGTCAAACATTAACAATGTGCTACACAGTTTGCACAGTACTGGAAATTCAAAAATAAATAAGACAGAATCGTTGCCCTTGAGCAGCTTAGAATCCTGATGGAAAGCCTCCAATTCAGGTTTATAAGAACTGTCATGGAAAAATGTATATAATGCTTTAGGAGCATAGAGTAGAAAACTGAGTGCCAATAAACGCAAAACCAATGCAAAGGGGAAAGTTTGCCATCCCAGGGAGAGAGTGGTGATGCCCAGCTTGTGGCAATGGGAAAGTCCACCTAGAGGTTGCTACGGTTGCCTATATCAAGACATCAAGTAGCACAAATATTTGAACCTGGGACTACGGAATATGATAACAATAGCTTACATTTTGGATCATTTATTTGATGCCTGACAAGTATCATCTCATTTAATACTCACAACTCTGAGCTATGAACTATTTTTACTTTACATTTTATAAAGAAACACTCAGTGAGGTTAAATAACTTGCCCAAAGTCATACGGGTGGTATAAAAGATGGAGCCAGGATTACGACCCTAGAGTTCTGACTTTATATGGTATCAACGAAGCCTGCCCTCTTAGATGCTTTGGCAGCTTCTATGGCATTGGCCCCTAAGGTTGCCAAGATGTACATATGATATAGTTTGTGATATTATTACCCCCTTGGTTCAGGGGTTCTTTATGATCTGGCATCTGCAACCACTACCTGTGAAAGTCATAGCAAGTGGAGGCCAAGAACATATTTTTATTTCAATATTTTTCTATTTTGTCTTGTTTGGCTTTACGTCTCAAAGATAGTGATCATCTTGGGGACAGCTGGAATCCTGGTGGTGCTGAGGTTGGGAGTAAATTTAGAGAAATCCGAGAAGGCTTCAGAGTTTTTTGTGTGTGTGTGTGGTTTTGGGGACAGTTTGAATCACAAAAGACTTCATGAAAGAAGTGGCATTTGAGCTTCACCCAATTGGGTTAGTTTATATTAATATCGCCTTGGGCTAGGCATCAAATATAGCGTGGTGTGATGGTTCAAGTTAATGTGTCTACTTGGCTAGGCTATAATTCTCATTGTTTTCTCAGACACTAGGTATCACCTCCCACTTTGTGATCTGATTTGAGTAGCCAATCAATTGGAAGAGGAGTTGTCTTGGGGGTGTGGCCTGCATCCATGATAATCTCGGCATATGATCCAGGTTCCTGGAATGTAAGCTAGCAGGCACCTCCAGCCTGTTGTCTGACCGGCAGGTTTTGGATTTGCCAAACCCTGCAACCCTGTGAGTGAGGGGAAGCCTCCAGCCTGCTGCCTGACCTGCAGATTTGGGACTGGCCAGCCTCCGTAATTGTGTGAGCCATTTCCTTAAAATAAATCTCTCTCTAAATATTTAAATACTGCATTTTACGCAAACAATGCACACCTTCTGCATTTGTTTCCCGGCTGTACCCTCCCTGCTGGAGGCACTTTTTTTTTTTAATTTTTTTTAATTTAAAGCAACATGTGGAAGAGGGTTACATATCGGCGCTTGTGAGGGTGTTTTGGGTGGGGGGGCGGGGTGGAGGACAAGGCCAGCAAACAAACGCAGAGAACCCAGACTAAGACACATGGTGATTTAAGGTTTGTAAAAAGCCATTTTCAGAATCATGGATTCATGTGGGATAAGCTGGTTGAGTCTGAAGCATGAATCATACTTAGTAAAAGCGAGGAATTATGAAAGGGAAGACTCTGATGGGATATTCCTTGACTTCCATCAAATATTTGCAGTGTTCTCTTCTACAGTGTTCTTTGTACAATGAATTTTAACCTCATATGCGTGCATAGCCCTTTACATCCCAAGAAAACCAAACCAAACCCATTGCCCTCGAGTCAATTCTGACTCACAGCGACCCTGTAGGATGGAGTAGAACCGTCCCATAGGGTTTCCAAGGAACAGCTGGTGGATTAGGGCTGCCGAACTTTTTGGTTAGCAGCTGTAGTTCTTAACTGCTGCACCACCAGAAGACCTAGCTAACGTATTGTGCGTCCTGCCAAAGGGAGAACCTTTGAGTATTTGGTTAAGGAGCTTGGGCTTTGTGGAAACTGAGTATTCGATGAATGCATTATCTTTGGATCTCCAGTGCCAAGTACTTTGCCTGCCACTTCATAGGCCCTGATTAAGTATCTGGTGTTTGGAAGATTGAATCTTTTATTGTTAAATTCAGACCCACCTTGTTTCTCATGACTAGTGAGCATTCTAGGTTACGAACTGGATCTTTCTAAATTTCTTTCTTTCCTAGGACCTTATTATGTTGTTGGTGTTATGTACCACTGAATTGGTTCTGACTCATGGAAATCTCACGTACAACAGATGATGGAAACACTGCCCAGTCCTGCACCATCTCCATGATCCTCGCTATGCTCTGGTCCATTATCTTGGCCACTGTGTATTTTGAGTGCCTTCCAACCTAGGGCACTCGTTTTCCAGCACTATATCAGACAATATTCTATTGTGGTTCATGAAATTTTCTTTGGCTAATTTTCAGAAGTAGATCACCAGACACTTCTTCCTACTTTGTCTTACCCTGGAAGCTCCACTGAAACCTTCCACCACGGGTGACTTCCTGGTGTTTGCGATACCAATGGCATGGCTTCCAGCATCACAGCAACATGCAAACCACCACAGTACTGGACAAGCTGACAGATGGCGGAGGACCTTATTATAGCAGATTAAAATTTTTAAAAAGGCCTCTTGGGCTCCCCAACATAGTCGCAGGTCAAGCACGTTCAATGCCTTGGCTGCTTGGAACACCCAGGATAGAGTTCCTTCTGATCTGTAGAGAATACATTGGTTGTCGGGGCTCCCAATTTACTTCCCCCCGAAGGTTTCTTTCACTTTTCCAGGAACTTGCTGGAGCAGACAGGAATTATTTTTAGCTCAGACCCATCTTGTCAAGTTCACTGCCATTTCCAACTCACAGGCTGGCAGACGTGGTGTAGCCAGTGAAGCCTGGTGCCCTGTGGGCAGCTATTCTAGGATGTTTGTGCTTGACTTTCTCGAGGGTTTCCTAGCTCACTCACTCCCCAATTGACCCCACTTTGTGTTGGGCCAGGGAAGCTCAGCAGCTTGTTTTGAAGCCCCTAATCAAAGAGCAGCATCCTAATAGCTTGCAGCCAGCCACGCAGACTGGCCTGGAAAGCAATTGTAGGCCACTGAATTAAACCACAGCCACTTAAGGAAATGAGATGCTGGGGGATTTTGACAATGGGACCTGGGGATATTCTTTCTTTTTCTCTTTGATTTTTTATTTTGATGTTTGAATCAACTGACTGAATTTAAATCCTGGCTGAGCTATTCCTGACTAGATGTGTGATCTTGAGCAAGTTGCTTTACTACTCTAAGCCCTAGTTCTTCCCCCACCCCTGTCAGATGAGAATACTAAAATCCACATAGTAGGGTTGTTTAAGGATTCAGAGTAATACAGAGCCTGGCACCTTTCTTGATAACCATGTCATTCTTACTTCTTATTAAACTCCCAGTATCTCGCAAAGGGCCTTAATACCTGGTAGGTGCTCATTAAATGCCAAGAGAATAAATTAATAAAAGAAAGAATAAATGAATGCTGACTCATAGCCCTTGTCATTTCTATTCTGTCCCACTTTAATCCTTTACATGGGCTAAATGGTCCACATAAATGCTTACTGAAGGCTTTAGACAAACCCCTGTCTCTGAAAATCTCCAGGGCCTTCCCTGATACCACCCCCTCAAAAAAACCCAACTAATTCTGGTAACTGGCCCTATTTGGCTTCTCCACTGACGTGCAGCCTTACCTCATGCTCTCTGACCCTTTCCCCATGGGCTTACTGCTCTGAGGACCTGTCTTGCACATGCTACCCTGGCTTGTCCTGACACCTTCCTATGACTTTCTTTCAGACTCCCCTCTGTTGAAAGACATTTCCTTTGCCATCCTGGAATAACCCTAGGGACTTATCCTGTCTCCCCTTCAGGTGGGGAGATAGTACTTCCCCTGGGCCACACACTTTGTGACCTTCAGTTCAGGATCCTCTGCTGGGTACCAAAGCCCACTAGAATGAGGCTTGCCTTCTTGCCCTGAACCCCCTCATAATGAACATTGTCTTCCAGACACTGAGCTCTAGTCACTCCGTAAACACATTGCTGGGCACAGGGTAAGAGCCATCTGTTTATTGTTATAATAATATTATTATCAGTCTTATCAGCTTTCTTTGAAACATTCTTTATGTTCTTCCAGATTACATTTTGCCTGGCAGCTCACCCACTCATTAACAAAAACAAGCTACAACAATGACAGCACAGCAACAATGACAACAACAACACAACAATTAAAAGAATCCTAATAGCCAGCTTGTGCCGGACCCAGGGTACAGGGTTTCCATGCACTGACTCCTTTGATTCTCAGAGTGCCCCAATAAGTCAGGTGCTCTTATCTCTCCATTGAACAGATCAGGAAACAGAAATTTAGAGAGGTTAATAAACGCCACACAGTTACAAGGTGCAGAACTTGGATATGAACCCACAAAGGCAGACTCCAGAGCCTGAAAGCCTAATCTTTCAGGACCTCAGATTTTTCATCTCTGTGTTGAGATAACTGTACCTTCTTCTTAAACTTAAAGAGAAAATTAAGTAAAATAATAACGTCTGGCACACAGTAGCATTTAATAGATGTTTGAGAAGATGATGGTGATGATGATGAAGATAGTGATGATGGTGAAGTTGATGGTGATGATGGTGACAGTGAAGATGATGATGGTGATGATGAAGATGATTGTGATGATGGTAAAGAGGAGGAGGCGGGGGACAAATTGCCATCTGAAGTCCATATTCACTCTTAGGATTGTTCATGAGCTTCCCAACCTAAAAGGCCTGAAATATTTATTATGCTGTGATGATGGTAAAGAGGAGGAGGCGGGGGACAAATTGCCACCTGAAGTCCATATTCACTCTTAGGATTGTTCATGAGCTTCCCAACCTAAAAGGCCTGTAATATTTATTATGCTGTTGCTTAGTTTTCTCTGCATCTATGTTTTGTCTCCCAGGAAGGACCATAAAATCCTTCACAGCAAAGAACACAGTCCAGGTCTTAAACTCCACTCCTCTTGGGCCTCAGTTTCCCTCTCTGTAACTGGAAGGTTGAGGTTTCCCAAAGCCCACTCAAATACGATGTTTTCTGATTCCATAAACGTTACTTATTCTGGCCTCCCCACAGCCTGTAATGCCCCACATGGCACACAGTAATCACTCAATAAATATGTACTGAGTTGTTAACCTCTAGAGCTGAAATCTCAGGTAGAGGGGAGGTTTATTTGATTTCCACTTCAGTGAAAGAGAAGGAAAACACGTGACTGAGTTACAAGGTGCATTACAGTTCATGTCTGGAGATCTCTGCTGAGGGAATTGGAAACTGGGGTATTTATAGGTGGTAGAAATAGGGTGAGCTTTGAAAAATCAGGAAATTGCTTCCACAGAGGGCACCCAGTTCTGACTTTGCTTGTTTTCAGTCAGTTCTGCAAATGCATCTGCCTTTGGTTTTTATCAGTCCTGTTGGCTGGCTTTTGCTGAGAGGGATGAGAGAGGGAAAGTGAGTTAAATTTAGCGAGCTGGCACAAGGCTTCAGGCAGGAACTGCAGGCAGCTCCTACTTACCTAGCCTCCCCCCGGTGACAGGAATAAAGTTTTCCTGAAAATAGAGGATAAGGGAAGAAGGAGAAGTGGTGCTTTATGGCAGATGTGCCAGCTTCTTCTTTTCACTCCATCCCTTAATCGAGGCCTGCAGATAGCTGTAGTCAGTGACCATTCAGTAAGCATTTATTGGGCACCAGCTGTAAGCATTGGACAAATCTGCTGCAAAGGCCTCTTTAAATTTTTAAAAAGTGAAGATGTCACTTTGATGACTAAGGTGAACCTGACCCAAGCCATGGTCTTTTTCAGTTGCCTCATATGCATGCAAAAGCTGGACAATGAAAAAGGAAGACAGAGGAAGAATTGACGCATTTGAGTTGTGGTGTTGGTGAAGGAGGTTGAACTGTGAAATGAAGACACAAATCAGTCTTAGAAGAAAGACAACCAGAATGCTCCTTAGAAACAAAGATGGCAAGACTTCAGCTTGCTTACTTTGGACACACCATCAGGAAAGACCAATGGCTAGAAAAGGACACAATGTTTGGTAAAGAAGGGGGTCAGTGAAAATGAGGGATACCCTCAATGAGATGTACTGGCACAATAGCCACAACAATGGACTCAAAGACACCAACGATCATGAAGAGGGCATAGGACCAGGCAATGTTTTGTTTTGTACATAAGGTTGCCATGAGTTGGAGCCAACCCGACAGCACCTAACAGCAACAACAACTATAAACCAAGCCCCCATTCCCCCTTAGGCCCTGTGATGCAGAAATAAACAGGACACAGCCCATGCTCTCATGAATCACCACGTGATGGGACAGACAGACACCTAAATCAAACGTCAAAATGAGCTGTGATACACTGTATGAGGGAATTACGTGCAAAAAGTGTTGGCATCACCAAATACAACCAGCTCTCCTAGGGGCAGGGATGAAGACAGGAGGGCCTCACAGGAGAAGGAACATCTGAGTTAGTTCTTGAAGGATCGGCAGGGGTTTGTTGCGACTGGAAGAGGTGTGCCAAGCATCACAAGTACAGGGAACAGAACTTACAAAATCACAGAGATGGGAAAGGCCACAGCAATTTAATTGAAGTTAGTCAACTACCTGGGGAAATCAGCTTTCTTCCCCTTTGGAAGATGCTGTGTTATTGAAATAAAGAATTTTCTTGCGCTCCTGTGTTTGTTCATTTGCTTCCCTTCATCTTTCTCTCTCTGTCCCTGTTACAGTTATATCTCAATATTGTCAGGCGAAAACTGGCTGCAACTCCTCAGTTGCCTGGGCTTCAAATACTGACGACTTAGGTTTCTCCTTCTCTGTCCTTCTTTTTCTTTTCCTAGATTGTTCTTCCTTTTTCTTTTCCTTCTGGCTAATTGTCATCATTCTTGGTTCCAGCTGTGTGAAGTCAGGGAACGTGGCTACCTTGCCTATGCTTATATTCTGTACCTAGCATATGCCACAAGTGACCCTTAGTAAGTGTTCCTTGAATGACTGAATATACCCCATACATTCAGAAACCATGGAAGGTCATAAAGGGAAAGATCTTTTGCTAAGTAGGGTCATTGGAAAACCTCCAATTCAGTCATTAGGCAGCCACTCAGTTGGTCTTGTCCTTTAAGGAAACAAGCTTATTGAAAGTTAAATGAACCTTAAGCCCAAACAGCTCCCTTCAGTTTTCCTTTACATCAGATAAGCTATATAATTATTGATAACGATGAGTGTCCAAATATTTATTTATAGAGCAGTTTAAAGTCTCTGATTTATATTCATGAGTTATTAAATAGCTGCCTAGCTCCTGTGTACCCTTTTCCCTTGGCATAATGACTAATCGAAGTTTTAATGCAGATTTAAAAGATATTTTTCCCATTTTGCCTGGAATGCTGTCTTCTGCTGTCCAGAAATAACAATTATTTCTTGCAGGGCTTTGTGAGGGGAATGCAAAGGTAGAGGTTCTGGGCCTCTGACCACACTTTTTGGATGCAGCTGTGTGATCCAAGTCACGTTTCCTAAAAAGTGCGCTGCAATTGGGTTATAAGGAACTGAGTAGCTGACTCCTCAGCCCTTGAGGCAGCTGGGTATGGATAAGGGCAGCTGGAGTCCCTAATCCAGTTGACTCCGGGTATATCACCTCATTCTACACTTTAGTGGCCTACAGATACTATTATTTTTAGCCATATCATGGCATGAGTAAAGTTGAGAAACGCGACTAGGGAACTCATCTGCTTTCTTATTCGAAGGAAGCTAGGCCATGTACAGGTGGTGAATTTTTTAGTGCTCTGTGAGAACATTTGAAATGCTTGGAATGTAGGTGGTACATGAATGCACAGTCACATATATTCACATACACATACTTGCCACTATAAGCTCCTAATATGGCCTTTTGAGTAATTGGTCATTGAAATCAGGTTGTTGGTTCAAAGAGTTATCATATAAGTAACTCAGCAAAAGATAAAGAGCAGAACAGCAAAGTCTTGTCCTCCTGAGGCCTTTGTAGCAAAGACTAGCTAGATGCTCACAAAACTCTCTTTCTTCCTGAGCATATAACTGGACTACATTTCCAAGTTTTCTTTGCAGTTAAGGCGGCAGGGATAGGGTTGAGTTATGCAATGGACTGAAGGAAAGTGATATATGCCTCCTCTATGGCTGACCATAAAACTCATGTTTTCACATTCTTTCTGCCACTTTCAGGCAATCTGACACCTTGGAGGATGATGGAGCCGGTGTAAATCAGACATTCTGTTCTAAGCCCCATCTCTACTTCTTTGGGCTGTGACATTAGCAATTAATACATTTTTTGTGTTCGTTAAGAATATGAGTTTGTGTGATGTTAATGCAACTGCTTTTGGGATAATCTTGGCCCCTGACACCCTCAACTGCAGTGAAGTTAACCAATGTTTTGAGTGGCAATAGCCAATCCCAGACTTTCCCTGATGTGTGGTCTTTGACCAACAGTTGGTCTCAGCACCTCCTTTTTGGTTCCTAGTGATTTCAGGTGTGATTTTATCACACACTTGGAATGATTGATGAATAAGGGGCCAGAGGTTATTCTGAGGGTCAGTGGAATTATAAAGTTGGCCCAAACAAAATCCTGGAATTATTGGTCTCATTGGTCTCTAGATTCCTAATTTACACTACCATAAGCACTAGTCTACCATGCTTTGGGGCTACAATTTGGGAACTAAATGCTGGACCAAGGTCCACTACAGCAACAACAAAAGAAGATGGGTCCAGTGAGTCAGTGGGTTAGTGATAGATGGTGAAGGTTTTCACGTACGAACCCATCACTACTCATACAAATAATCTAGCTATTTCTTGCAACCAAGTTTTTGTTATTGTAAAATTTTCTTTCTTTTTCTTTTTAGTTAAAATTAATTTTTTTTTTTCTTGCTTGGGTGGCAGGTTCTGGAACAGTAACATTTGCTTTCTGAATAGACACCAGACGAAGAGTGAATGCCCATAATCGGAAGGGGAGGCAAGAGATGGAATGTTTGGACTTTAGAGAGGACTTACCTCTTGAGGACCACGAGAAGACATGCATCCTGCGAAGCTGAATCACCTAAGACCATCTACGTCTTCTGCTGGAAAGTCACAGCCAGAAGCCCTAGATTTGCACCGGAAAGAGGGTCTCCAACAATGATGGATGGTTGATCAGATATCCTTGCCACCATCTACAAAGTTTCACCTTCCCTTTGGGGCTCTCTTCCTCATTTCTTTATGCTGGCCTTTATGGGAAGAGACGTTGCTCTCCTTTAGTGCTCAAGTATAGGTAGCTATTTTTCTTAGCTGAGATAGGTGGGAATTTCTAAAAAAAAGTCTCCCAAATTCTTAGAGCAGGGAATTCATGGAAAATATAAAACTTAAAATACACCAAGCAACAGATTGCAGAGTCAACAAATACTAACATTTCCTTGCGTATCATCTAATTAATAAATATTGTTTGAGTGCCTTTGTGACAGGCACTGGTCTAGAAGGTTCCCATTGCATTTACTTTCAAAGTTTCCAGAATCTGACCACTTTTCACTAATTCTATCACTACCACCTGTTCCAAGCCACTGTTGTCTCTCTTCTCGATTGCTGTGGGAGCCTCCTAGCTGTGCTCCCTGCTTCTGCTCTATGCTAGTTGTTAACATGGTCTCCATCAGGGATCAAGGGTGATTTTTCTCTGATGTATTTTGAAGAAGATTTAATCTCTGAATTTCAGGTCAATGCAGGAGGGTACTTAAGAAGATGTTGTGGTAAAGTTGCTTATATCTGTTGATGATAAGACCGGGTACATAGCAAAGCCCATTTTTAAATTAATTTATTAAATTTTTGTGTTAACCAAACTATTTGCCGTGGAGCTGATTCTGGCTCATGATGACCCCATATGTGTCAGAGTAGAACTGTAATCCACAGGGTTTTCAATGGCTGATTTTTTGAAAGTAGATTGACAGGCTTTTTTCCTAGGTGTCTCTGGATGGACTCAAACCTCCAACCTTTTAGTCAGCAGCAGAGTGGAGTTAATGGTTTATATTACCCATGGACTCTTCTATGAACATAAGTACATCTTTTATCCTGAAAGTATATAATCATTAAAGTGTATCTGTACTAGTTAATTCTTCTGAACTCATATTCTCATTTTTTTTTCTTTTATCTTCATTTTGGAAATGAAAGAGCTCCCATATCGCTTTTGAATTAATCAGAATTAAGTACTTTTTTTTTTTTAAGTACGTACAAACAAAAGTATTTCTATTATCCTTTTTTTAATATGGTAAAGGAGCAAATATTTGTGTTATCAGATGTTCATTTAAAAAATCAAAGACAGTTGAGAAGTAACAGGCATCTGAAAAGTTTTATTATTCTGAGTTTGAGTGTGACTTGGAGAAAGGTGAAAGGAACAAGAGTTGTCGGAGGAGACAAGATATGCTCATGGCAAGAAATAGTTACAGCCAGGGATAGTAACCCGTCCCTGTCAGGGACTGTAAATTTGAAAAGAGGCTTTGATTCTGTAGGAAGGTGCTGGGGGTTTGAGAGACAGGTGCCAGCCGTACCTAGCAGCAGAATCTTTGATGTGGTGAAAAATGTGAAATGGTTCATTACGGATGATCTGCTAAGCGAGATAAGCAAAGTGCTTACCTTGACTGTTGGATAACCCACCCCGATTACAGTCATTACTTTTTAAATGATAGCAATAAGTGACAGCAATTATTAGGGACTTTGACTTTTATCAATAATAAAAAACATTGTCTATGCCTTCTATATGTAATTGTGGGGTGGCCTTGGCCTTGTCTACGTCTTGTTGTGACCAGTGAGCCTTATTTATGGTCTTTTGGGAGCATCACAACCTGGCTTTCAGCTATTTTTTGTTTTTAATTGCCTCTATTCCTTTTTCTACCATTAGTGAATATAAGAAGGCTGTAATTATTTCATTTGATTGCAAAGTGATAATTATTTTGGAAAACATACAAGTCAATTATTACCTTATAAATATAATCTGTATACATTATAGAAAATTATATAAAATATGGAAAAGCCTCATAGTTTGGTCTTGCATTGACAAACTATGTTCCTTGGTTTCCTTTCAGTCTTTTTTACTCTCTACCAAACCCATTACTCTCTACCAAATGGACATTGACATTTGTTTGCATAGTTTGTATTATCCTATACATACATTTTGCATTCTAAATTTTATGACAAAAAAATTTCAAAGCATTGGTTTTAGGGTGTGGAGGGACCTGATGGGGAAAAGCTTAGGAGTCATTGAATTTATGTGACCCTTAGTTTATTCATTTGCAAATAGAAAACCAACAATTCTGTATTATCCAAAAAATTGTTCTGGCAAGAAATAGCCACAGAGTTGTATAATCTAATATGTGTAAATTTGCTTTCTGATCAGGAATATGTTGTACTTTTTCAAAGGGATATGATTGCTGTTATAGAGATTGGAAGAAAGAGACTAGAGGATTCTGGAGAATTCCAATTTGCAGGCTGATTAATGCAGAATGCTTAACAATGTTTAGGTCAGCCTTTACAAATAATTACTCCAAATGCGCAGCCCCCCAGCCCTAGGGGGCAGACAGTCAAGCAGTGTGTCAATAAATGAAGCTGTTCTCTGTTCTAGTCTTGAGCAATACATTTTTTTCCAGCCTTTGGAGAATGGATGGATGTGTATTTGCTAGATGGGGGTTACACTCAATCTGTCAAGGAGGAACTTGCACTTTTTTCCAACAATGGTGCTAATGGGTATCAAAGTCAACGGAGCAGACAGAATGTGTCCAGGTAAGGGCACAGGAGGAAGCAGGTGGGGGGACTTTCTCCAGCTGGGTAGATGGTGTAGTCACTGGAGCAAAATGGATATTTTCAAGTCCCAGGGGAAAATCTCAGTGGCTTCAAGAATTAGTGCAGTGGACGGAAAGGACTCAGAAGAGGATGGATCCTTTCCATGCATCTCATTGGAAATGTACCTTATTTATCATGTGAGTTCTGGTGCCTAGCATGGAAGCTTGGCAATCAATAATTGCTTGTTGAATAAATGAATGAACTGATAGGACAATGAATGAATGATATTTAGGACAGACCTGGCAGTAGGGAAGAGAAGGATCTACAGTTTTTTGAGTGTCCATACTGGGCCAGATACTGTGCTAAACATTATACAATGCCCAGAACGATTTTGTGGGCCTAAGTATTATTATCCCCTTTTATGGATGAGGCAACTGAGGTTAAAAATCTTCCTTCTTCATCTCTTTCACAGGTGTGTGTGGTATATTTTATGAGTGAGAATCTTGCAAACTATGAAATAAGTAGTTAAGAGCTATGGCTGCTAACCAAAAGGCCAGAAATCTACCAGGCGCCCCTTGGAAACCCTATGAGGCAGTTCTAATCTGTCCTATAGGGTCGCTATGAGTCAGAATCAACTTGACGGTAACAAGTTTTTTTGTTTTTTTTTGTGGGGGATTAAGTAGAACTACTTGAAACAGAATAAATTTAAAAAAACAGATACAATCAAGGCATTGGGATTAGGAATAGATTGAACTTAATTGACCCCCTGTGTAATGCCTATCATGTGCTTGTTGCGGCAGTCCCTTGGTGGCACAAATGATTGCATGCTTGGCTACTAACCAAAAGGTTGGCAGTTCAAATCCACCCAAGGGCACCTTGGAAGAAAGGCTTGGTGATCTGAAAGATTACAGCCACTGAAAATCCTATGGAGCACACTCCTATCCTGACATACATGGTGTTACCATGAGTTGTAACTGACTTGATGACAAATAGGGTAAAAAAGGTGCTTGTTGTACGACTGGTATTTTCATTCTGAATAACGTTTTCCCACTTTGTGACCACGGCTAAATCACTGTGTTCTTTGTTAAGCTATAGTTTAATGAAAGACTCATGATATCACAGGCAATTTTCATACACTGCCCTACTTCATCCATAGAACAGAGTTACCTGGTAGGAACACTTATCTTCATTTTACAGAGGGACAGATTGAGTTGTGAGGTAACAATCCCAAATTCTCATAATTTAGTGTGAAACTCACCACCATCGAGTAGATTCCGACTCATGGTGACACTATAGATTAGAGTAGAACTGCCCTATAATGTTTGCTAGACTGTAATCTTTATGCGAGCAGATGTCCAGGTCTTTCCTCCTGCAGAGCAGCTGGTGGTTTCGAACTGCTGATCTTTCGGTTAGCAGCTGAGCATTTAACCACTGTGCCATTAGGACTCTTAATGTAGTGCTAGGTAAGGCGAACCTGAAACTTTGATCTTTTTGCTTTCAAAATTCTATTCTTAATTATTACACAACTCTTGCTCTCTAAAAAAGCCCAATAATAGCCACCATGTGAACACTCATGAAGTTCTGGGCACAGTGGTTGACTCTGTTCACACATTGCCCCAGATTGTGAGAATTCAGCTGGTTATCTGCACTTTACAGGGCAAGAATCAGAGGGCAAAAGAAGCAAAATGACTTTTCAGGGTCATTCAGCTGGAATTTGAATTTACATCTCTGTTCAAAGCTTTTCCAATAGCTTTAAAACTGTGTCTTTTGAAACCCTAGGAACCCCGGAGGGTAGCTGATATGCTTCGCTCCTGGAATCTGCTGGGAATGGAGAGATCCCAGGCCAGTTTCTGGGGAAGGGGCAGTCACTGATTGGAATAGGATGTTTGATTTAAGGGCAGTAATCCAGGGTGATTTTTTTGAATCCAGGGGATTTATTAGATGACCTGAGGGGGAGGCAATTCTAACCAAGGGGGGCAATGGAGAATTGCTACTCAGTTTTTTTTTTTAATTTGTCATTTGAATGAGAAAATGTGGGAGATTCAGCCAGTTAGTAGAAAGAGCAATAAAAGAGCCACAAAAAAGTATAGGCAAAGAGCTCATGACAGTCACATTGAAGGCAGAGCAGCAAAGCAAGATCCATGAGCTTTTCTTGATAACAAGGCAAAAAAAAGACAACAGGCATTGTGAGTTCTGGGTGGCTCAGTGGTAGGCTTCTCACCTTCCATGCGGGAGACCTGGGTTCCATTCCCAGCCAAGGCATCTCATGCACCGTCACCACCCTTCCTTCAGTGGAGGCTTGCATGTTGCTATGATGCTAAACAGGTTCCAGCAGAGCTTTCAGACTAAGAACCAGGAAGAAAGGCCTGACCATCAATTTCTAAAAATCCATCTATGAAAACCCTATGGATCACAATGGTCTGATCCACAACCCATCATACGGATGGCAAAGGATCAGGCAGCTTTTTGTTCTGTTGTGCCTGGGGTCGTCATGAGTCAGGGACTGACTCCACGGCAGCTAACAACAACATTGTGAATCCTGGGTGCCCCTGAGGTGTCTGCCTTGAGGACTGCCTCCAACCTCTTTACAATAAACTCCCATTTCTCCAGGTAACTTGTATGAATCTTTGTTTCTTGCATTCAAGAGTCAAAAATACATACATGATAAGGTATCGTCTTTATTGCATTTCATAATGAGCAGCTCAAAACTGAGGGAAATTTATATTTTCTTTTCAAAGACAAAGGAAAGCTATAGAAATCAAGAAATTTGTCACAAAATCAAAGCAGCAGAGTGGCTGAGTAACAACTTGGAGGACATACACCCTGGAGTCACCTGGAACCGTAATCGAATTTGCATAGAGAACAAACTTTTGCTGTGTTAAGCCAGTGAGATTTGAGGCTGGTCTAAGACAGCAGCATGTTCTGTCATGCCCTGCTAATATAAGCATTTAGAGCTCCTTGGTGGTTGCAAGCAACAGGAACAGACTGGCTATTTTAAGCAGAATATAAATTTGTTGAAGAATACATAATGCCTAACAGAATCTTCAGGGCCCTGGTAGCACAGTGGTTAAGAGCTCAGCTGCTAACCAAAGGGTCAGCAGTTCGAATGCAGTAGCTACTCCTTGGAAACCCTATGGGGTAGTTCTACTCTACTGGTCACTATGAGTCGGAATCGAACTGATAGCATTGTAGTTTTTGGTTAACAGAATCTTCAGTGTCAACTATACTTCAACATAAAGAAAACAAATATTCTCACAACTGGACCAATAAGCAGCATCGTGATAAATGGAGAAAATATTGAAGTTGTCAACGATTTCGTTTTACTTGGATCCACAATCAATGCACACAGAAGCAGCAAATAATCAAACGACATATTGCATTGGGAAATCTGATGCAAAAGACCTCTTTAAAGTGTTAAAAAGTAAGGAGTAAGGTGCTCCTGACCTGAGTCATAGTATTTTCCATCACCTCTTGTGCATGAGAAAGCTGGACAAGGAAAAAGGAAGGTCGAAGAAGAAGAACTGATGCCTTTGAATTACAGTTTTGGCAAAGAATATTGAATATACCATGAACTGCCAGAAGAAAGTACAAATTTGTCTTGGAAGAAGTACAGCCATGATGTGCCTTAAAAGAGAATGCAAGACTTCATCTCTCCTTACTTTGGACATGTTATCAGGAGGAACCAGTCCCTGGAGAAGGATATCATGCTTGGTAAAATAGAGAGTCAGTGAAAAAGAGGAAGACCCTCAACAGGTGGATTGACATAGTGGCTGCAACAATGGGCTCGAACATAGCAACGATTGTAAGAACGGTGCACTACTGGGTAGTGTTTCATTCTGTTGTGCATAGGGCTGCTATGAGTTGGAAGTGACTAGAAGGTACCTAAAAACAATAGCAGTGACAGAATCATAGAGGTCCTGGGTGGTTCAAATGGTTAACGAGCTCAGCTGCTAACCAAAAGTGTGGAGGTGCCATTCTACTAGTAAGTATCTTGAAAGAAAAGCCTGGTGATCTACTTTTGAAAAGTTAGCCGTTGAAACTCTATGGAGCAAGTTCTCCTTTGAAACACATGGGGTCACCATGAGTCAGAGTGGACTTGACAGCAACTGGTTTTTAAACGGGACCACAGGAAAATCCGGACAGCTAGCCTTCTTAATGAAGAGGATTCAGGTCGGCCCTGAAGATGGAAGCAGAAAGTAATGGGAAATTCCAGTAGTTTCAGCCATTTCTTTCCTTTTTGCTGTGCTGAATATTGAGATTCCCAAGAGGGAATGTTAGACTGGCCTGTTCTGGGGTCATCTGTCTACCCTCAGCCAGAAAAAAGCAGACATCTTGGTAAGAGTTCCACTACCTGTTGATGGTATGCAACAGACTCCCTGTTGATTATATGCAATAAAGGAGGGAGAATTCCCCAGAGGAAAATCAGGGCACCCTTACAAAACAGATAAGCAAGGAAACAATAAACTCTAGAGAGGAAATAATAGATGCCCACCACACAATTTTTACTTGACTCCAAACTATTCCTTCTGTCTTGATTCTGTTTCCACCCTCTAAACTGGTATTGGTACTTGCTTGCTCATCATTGGGTATTCAACTTTTCTTGAGGGGCACTGAATGTGCTATCAGAAACCTGGAATATACAGGATAAAGCCCTAATACCATCAGTTGACCTCCTTCTAGCCTAGCTGGCTATTTCATCTTCTGCTTAGAGATGGTAGGAGTGTAAATTTAGACGTCGGGTAGCTCAGGACTAAGTTTATGAGGCACGAAAATGTACTGCCAAGTTCCATTAATAAGGTGCTCAGCCCTGTTGTGGACTCAGGGGCTTGGAGCATCTTTATCAGCTTGATATCAATTACTAAACACACAGAGTTAAGATCCCAGCCACATAACCGTGAAACCCAGGAAAAACATCTCAAAATAATTAGAATGAAAAATTAGTCTGTTTTCATATTTGACAGCTAAGTATGGTGCTCATTAGGAAGTTAGAAAATTGTTCCTTCTCTACCTTCCAAGTTGGAAGTCTGTTTAACTGTGATTGTAATTTTTGAGATGAATTTTCTATTTGAATGTTTTCCTCCTTTGTCACATGGTTAAGCCCTCTCCAGGAATTCTTGGCAAGGGCTCTTTATGTTGCGGGTACACCTACAATGCCCGCTTACATCAACTGAGAGGTGGGAGCTTCGAGAAAGAGCAAACACAGGGAGATTAAATGAACCTGAGAGTAAGAACAATTCCTCCAGACTCGCGGTTCTCAGCAGATCCCTGGGTGGCACAAACTGTTTGTGGTGACTGCTAACCTAAAGGTTGGTGATTTGAACCCAACCAGCAGGACCACTGAAGAAAGGCCTGGCTTCTGTAAAGATTACAGCCAAGAAAACCCTACAACACTCAGTTCTACTGTGTAATAATACTTGGAGTCACCATGATTTGGAATTAACTCTATGCCAATGGGTTTGGTATTTTCGGGTTTTGTGTCTCTCGAGTCCAGCCACACATTGGAATCACCTGCAGGCTGGGGGAGGGGAGGGGTCTTTAAAACGATATTGGTGCCTGGGAATAAGTATTTTTAAAAGCTTCACAAGTGGTTCCAATATGCAGGCAGGATTAAGAAACACTGGTCTAAAGCAAACAGGGACTTGGAAAGAACGCTGTCCCTGGGAATCAGCTAACCTCTCCTGGTGCATAAAGGAGTCTTTGGATCCTACCAAGTCTTTTGAAAAGTAGAGCCCAGGAACAGGGTTATAGGTGGTTATCAGTGACCACCCTCCCCCCAGCCCCAGCAGTTACTCCCAAAGAGATGCATTCATCATGGGAAAAATAGAGCTATATTTACTACAGCCTACTGTGTGCCTGGCACAGTATCGGGTGGCTTTACTGTGGTGGGAACTGGTTGCCCAGCTCCTGAACATCCTTTTTAGGTTAAGGGCCTGACTTCGACCATCAATTTCAAAGGTGGAGAGATAATTCCTCCTCCAGGTCTCAGTGGGTAAGGGACCTAAGATTGGCCTTTCAAATTAAATGTTGAATTGAAGGCCCTAGAATTTGAGTCTAGGACAAATGACACCAGAGGCAGGAGGCAATTGCGAAGTTCATTTCCACAGTGGTGGCTGCATGGAGCAGAGAGGTCAGTGTCCAGGGCCAGGATACCAGGCTCCTCAAAGGAGCCAGTGGCAGCAGCACGCAAATTACCACTTTCACGCGGCCCGGCCTGGACCTTTGTTCTGTCTTTGTTCCTGCCTGCTTCTGAGCCACATTCTCCAGCCTTCTTTTCAATTCTGTGGGCCCCGAGATAGTCTTCCAACAAATTCCTTTTTTTTTTTTCCCCTGAGTTAATCAGAGCTGACTTCTTTTTTTCTTATATTCATTTAATTTTTGAAACAACAACCTTATCTGGTATATGACCTTGTTGTAATAGTAGTAAGAAAAAATAAAAATATTTTTTAGCTCTTTGCTAGCTAAAACATGCTTTCGTGGACTCACAATGACCCTGTGAGAAAACAAAGCACATACACACACGCACACACATATGTATAAACACATTATATATAGGCTATCCCTGGGTGGTACAAAAGGTTAAGTGCTCAACTCCTAGCTGAAAGTTTGGAGGTTCTAACCCTCAGAAGACAGGTCAGGTGATCTGTTTCCGAAAAATCGCAGCCATTGAGAACCTTATAAAACAGTTCTATTCTACACACATGGGGTTGCCATGGGTTAGAATTGACTCATCGGCAACTAACAACAGCATATGTGTGTGTGTATACACTGTTGTTGTTGTTAGGTGCCGTCGAGTAGGTTCTGACTCATAGAGACCCTATGCACAACAGAACGAAACACTGCCTGGCCTTGCTCCATCCTTACAATCGTTGTTATGCTTGAGCTCATTGTTGCAGCCACTGTGTCAATCCACCTTGTTGAGTGTCTTCCTCTTTTCCCCTGACCCTGTACTCTGCCAAGCATGATGTATTTCTCCAGGGACTGATCCCTCCTGACAACATGTCCAAAGTATGTAAGACGCAGTCTCTCCATCCTTGCTTCTAAGGAGCATTCTGGTTGTACTTCCTCTAAGACAGATTTGTTCGTTCTTCTGGAAGGACATGGTATATTCAATATTCCTCACCAACACCGCAATTCAAAGGCATCAATTCTTCAGTCTTCCTTATTTACTGTCCAGCTTTCACATGCATACGATGTGACTGAAAATACCACGGCTTGGGTCAGGCGCACCTTAGTCTTCAGGGTGACATCTTTGCTCTTCAACACTTTGAAGAGGTCCTTTGCAGCAGATTTGCACAAAGCAACGTGTCTTTTGATTTCCTGACTGCTGCTTCCATGGCTGTTGATTATGGATCCAAGTAAAATGAAATCCTTGACAACTTCAATCTTTTCTCCGTTTATCATGATGTTGCTCATTGGTCCACTTGTGAGGATTTTTGTTTTCTTTAGGTTGAGGTGTAATCCATACTGAAGGCTGTGGGTTTGATCTTCATTAGTAAGTGCTTCAAGTCCTCTTCACTTTCAGCAAGCAAGACTGTGTCATCTACAGAATGCAGGTTGTTAATGAGTCTTCCTCCAATCCTGATGCCCTGTTCTTCTTCATATAGTCCAGCTTCTCTTATCATTCATTCAGCATACAGATTAAATAGGTATGGTGAAAGAATACAACCCTGACGCACACCTTTCCTGACTTTAAACCAATCAGTATCCCCTTGTTCTGTCCCAACAACTGCCTCTTGGTCTATGTAAAGGTTCCTCATGAGCACAATTAAGTGTTCTGGAATCCCCATTCTTCACAGTGTTATCCACAGTTTGTTATGATTCACACAGTTGAATGCCTTTGCATAATCAATAAAACACAGGTAAACATCCTTCTGGTATTCTCTGCTTTCAGCCAGGATCCATCTGACATCAGTAATGATATTCCTGGTTCCACGTCCTCTTCTGAAACCGGCCTGAATTTCTGGCAGTTCCCTGTCGATATACTGCTGCAGCTGTTTTTGAATGATCTTCAGCAGAATTTTGCTTGTGTGTGATATTAAATGATATTGTTCTCTAATTTCCACATTCGGTTGGATCACCTTTGGGAATAGGCATAAATATGGATCTCTTCCAATCAGTTGGCCAGAAAGCTGTCTTCCATATTTCTTGGCATAGACGAGTGAGTACCTCCAGCGCTGCATCTGTTTGTTGAAACATCTCAAATGATATTCCATCAGTTCCTGCAGCCTTATTTTTCGCCAATGCCTGCAGAGCAGCTTGGACTTCTTCCTTCAGTACCATTGGTCCCTGATCATATGCCACCTCTTGAAATGGTTGAATATTGACTAATTCTTTTTGGTATAATGACTCTGTGTATTCCTTCCATCTTCTTTTGATGCTTCCTGCATCATTTAATATTTTCCCCATGGAATCCTTCACTATTGCAACTCGAGGCTTGAATTTTTTCTTCAGTTCTTTCAGCTTGAGAAACACTGAGGGTGTTCTTCCCTTATTAGTGTATACAGTAATATATATAATTTTAGACCCACTCAGATGGCTAAAATAAAAAAAATGGCAGACAATATTAGTGTTAGCAAGAATGTGAGAAATTGGAAATATAAGTTGATGCAGGCTTTCTGGAAAACAGTTAGGCAGTTCCTCAAAATGCTAATAGACTTACTGTATGACCCAGCAATTCCACTCCTTGGTATATACCCAAAAGAATTGAAAACCTATGTGTCTTAGTTATCTAGTGCTGCTGTAACAGAAATACCACAAGTAGATGGCTTTAACAAAGTGACATTTATTCTGTCACAGTCCAGTAGCTAGAAGTTTGAATTCAGGGCATCACTCCAGGGGAAGCCTTTCTCTCTGTGTCAGCTCTGGAGGAAGGTCACTGTCATCAGTCTTCCCTTGGTCTGGGAGCATCTCAGTGCAGGAACCTCAGGTCCAAAGGATGCGCTCTGCTTCTGGCACTGTTTTCTTGGTGATATAAGCTCCCCACCTCTCTCTAATTGCTTTGCTCTTTTATATTTCAAAAGAGATTGGCTTAAGATACTGCCTAATCTTGTAGACCTCATCAATATAACTGCAGCTAATCTGTCTTATTACATCATAGTGATAGGATTTACAACATATAGGGAAATCACATCAGAAGATAAAATGGTAGACAATCATGTAATTATACAACGGAATCATGACCTAGCCCAGTTGACAGGTATCTTTGGGGGATACAATTCAATCCATGGCACTATGTCTACACAAAAACTTGTACATGATCATAGCAGCATTGTTCATGATATAGAAAATAGTGATAGCAACCCAAATGTCCTCAACTGATGAACAGATAAACAAAATGTGTTAGATCCATAAAATGGAATATTATTCAGCCATGAAAAGGAATGAAGTATCAATACATGCTACTAAGAGGTCGAAGCTTGAAAATATTATTCCAATTAAAAGAAGACAGTCACAAAGATCACATATTGTATGATTCCATTTATTTAAGATGTCCAGAATAAGCAAATCTGCAGAGACAGAAAGTAGATTTATTGTGGTCAGGGTCTAGGGGAAGGGGGAAAGAGTAGTGATTGGTACATGGGTGCAGGGTGATTGGGTGATAATAGTTTTCTAAAATTATGTAGTGGTAATTGCTGCATAACTCTGTGAAGATTCTAAAACCCATTAAATTATACACTTCAAAAGGATAGATTTTATGGTAAATAATGCGTTGTATAGGAAACATACGTATGTAGTAAATCTGTCCCTCTTTTTCGCTGGCCCTCTGCTTTACCCAGCATGATGTCCTTCTCCAGGGACTGGTCTCTCCTGATAAGATGTCCAAAGTAAGTGAAAGGAAGTTCTGCCATTCTTGCTTTTGAGGTGCATTCTGGCTGTACTGCCTCCAAGACAGATCTGTTTGTTCTTCTGGCAGTCCACGGTATATTCAATATTCTTCACCAACACCATAATTCAAAAGTGCCAATTCTTCTATGGTCTTCCTTTCTTATTGTCCAGCTTTTGCATGTATGTGGGGCTATTGAAAATGTAAGGTAGAAATAGACATTAGACAGGAAGGCAGGAGGGCATTCCAGTCCTTGGGGATGGATGAACCATGGTTTGCACTGGGCAACTGGAACCCATGATGACAAATCATTGATGTTCACGATTAAACTCTATCCATTGGGCACTTCCCTGAGCTAGTCTGAAAAACCTCACCCTCAATTCCCTTATGCCCAACTCACAGGAATGTTGTGAACACAGGGACTAAGTTAACATCAGCCAAAATTATTTATAAAATGCAGAGCAAAATAAAAATTAAGCTTTTGACTTTTTGAGACAGGTGGTGACAGAGAAGAACAGACTCTGAAGTTAATGGATGGGAATTTGAGTCCTGAATCCACTGGTGACTTGACAACCAAATTCCTTGTGGAGAATTAGTGTCCCAGAGTCTCATTCGTGAAGTGATGATAGCTAAAACATCTCCTTTGCAATGAAACCAAAACCAAGCCTGTTTTGTTGAGTGTGTGTATATCCTTTCTAAACTGTGGTTATATTAATATTTGCTGACTTCATCATCTCTACCTGTTCATATTTTTTCTCAGGATCTAAAATCTTAAAAAAATAAGTTAGATCCACCTTTGTGTTGGTTATGAAATCTGACTAGCTCGTGTTAGATTTCAATGCTTCAATTCTATGTATATTCATGAACACTAGAGAAGAGAAAATTGCTTCCTGCCCAACATATTCCAATGAGGATTTTGATAACCAGAACAATCATTTAATTGGTATGTTTCTATTTCTACTAGTGTCAGGCTGGGACAAGAGGCTCCTTATGCAAATCAAGAGGACTGGGGAAATTGATGCTGATTTGTGAATTCCCCAATGATAAGTCAACACATTTTTCTGACCTTGGGAATTTTGCTCAAAGAATAAGGTCAAAGGCATCAGTTCCAAAATGAGAAGGGACAACATGGAAAGGAGTGGAGCCAGGCTGAATTGATGATATTTTAATCTATTTATTACTGAGATCTAGAGTGCCACTGGTGCCACAGTGGTTAAGAGCCAGGGCTACCAACCAAAAAGTCAGCAGTTCGAATCTACCAGCTGCTCCTTGGAAACCCTATGGGGAAGTTCTACTCTGTCCTATAGGGTTGCTATGAGTTGGAATTGACTCAACAGCATCTGGTATGGTTTTCTTGGCTTAGGGTGCTACACTCTGTGATTCATTTACTCAGCAAACATCTATTTTGTGAACATACCAGTATCCGTTTCCATCAAGTCGATTCCCAATATGTGACCCAATATGTTTCAGAGTACAGCCGTGCTCCACAGGGTTTGCAATCACAGTGATCTCTCATTTTGAAAGCAGATCACCAGGCTCCTGAGGCACCTCTGGGTGGATTTGAACTGCCAACCTTTTGATTAGTAGACAAGTGCTTAACCATTTGGGACACCCAGAGTGCACATAATCTGTGCCCAATACTGTGCCAGTCTCCGGGGTTAACCAAGCCTATTAGAACCCGGCTTTTGCTGCCCAGTGATTCAGAGTTTAGTGGAGCTTACATATATGACTGAATAATTACAAATCACAGTTACAATAGAAGTAAAAGCAAAGAACAACTGAGCATATTTTGGTGTTCCTGGAAGGGTGAACTTATTATAAAATGTGAAGCTTATTTTAAAAGCTTATTTAAGCTAAGACTTGAAGGGTGTCTTGAAGGCAGATTAGGACTTCCCAGGAAGAAAAAATAGCATTTGCAAAAGCTGGAAGGGAAACGGAAACTTTGAAGGATTTAAAGTAGTTCTCATGGATGAAATACGGGGTGGTGAGAAGAGCAGCAGGAGAGGAGACTGGAAATGTAAATATGGATGGCCATGTGGCAGATAGCCTCATATTCTAGGCTCCGAAGTGTGGGCTTTTTTCCTGAGAGTAAATTTGGTGGCTTTGGCATCTCTCTCTGTTCATGTTTTTCCTCAGGATTTAACATCTTAAAAAGATAAGTTAGATCCACCCTCATGTTGCTGATGGAATCTGAATAACACGCATTAGATTCTAAAGTGTGTCTCTTGTAGACAGCATATAGTTGGATCATATTTTAATTTTTTTCAATTATGCCAATCTCTGCCTTTTGATTGGAAGATTTTCCCTATTTACATTTAATGTAATTACTAATAAGGCAGTGCTTATACCTGCTATTCTGTTATTTCTTTCATATGTCTTGTGTATTTTTTGTTCCTCTATTTCCCCATTACTGTCTTTTGTGTTAAACAGGTATTTTCTAGTATTTTAGCTCTACAATTTATGTTTGCATATTTTTTATTATTTCTATCTGCTTACACTCTCTATTTGATGAGTTGTTTTCTTTGACGTATACATTTCTCTTTAGTTCTTTGAACATACTTAAAATAAGTGATTTAAAGTCTTCGTCTAGCAAGTTCAATGATTGATCTTCCTCAGGGACAGTTTAACTGCCTTTGAAGGGTTTAACCAGGGGAATGACATATTCAGATTTGTTTTGGATTGATTATTCCAGCAGCTTTTGGAGGATGGAGTGGGCAAGAAAGAGTAAGACCCATGAAGAGGTTTGGCAGTCATCCACATGAAAAGCGATGTGGACTTGAACTAGGCACTAATGATATAAGCACTGCTCTTACTGTTTAATGGGTTAAAAAACACCTTCCCCTGCTGCATGAGAATTGCTTCTCCGATTAGTTGTCTTGCTGTATTTTCCTAGTATCTGATAAGGGTAAGAATGTCAACTATGTTACTGTTGTTGTTGTTGTTAGGTGCTGTCGAGTCAAGTAGGTACTACAGAATGAAACACAGTCTGGTTGTGCGCCATCCTTACAATCATTGTTATGCTTGAGCCCGTTGTTGCAGCCACTGGGTCAGCCCATCTTGTTAAGGATCTTCCTCTTTTCCACTGACCCTGTACTTTGCCAAGCATAATGTCCTTCTCCAGGGACTGATCCCTCCTGACAACATGTCTAAAGCGTGTAAGACACAGTATCACCATACGTGCTTCTAAGGAGCATTCTGGTTGTACTTCTCCCAAGAGAGATTTGTTTGTACTTTTGGCGGTCCATGGTATAGTCAATATTCTTCGCCAACACCACAATTCAAAAGGCATCAATTCTTCTTTGGTCTTCCTTATTCATTGTCCAGCTTTCACATGCATATGATGGGATGTAACTAAGCATATATACAGATAGAGATACGGATATATCTCATGGGTATTCTATGACTTTGGCCTTACCTGAGTATGGTGCCTTGTAACTAGGCACATTCTGTTTGGTGACTATGGAAGCCACGCCTATAGAATTGTTATGAGATATCGGCTCCTGTAAGGTATACGGCTTTTAAGCCAAGGTTCTCACACCTGACCCATGTGGGTCTTGTCTCCTGTCATCAGAGTCTTCATAGGGGAAGGGACAGTGGTGGCAAAGAGGTAGCTCCCTTCTGCAAGGACTTCTGTAGAAGAGAAATGCCTGGCGCTGCCCTATTGGCAGACTCTGATTCCTTTCCTAAATCCTCCTAAGTGAACCTGATGCCAAGTTGACCTAGGAAAGTCCCAGAGTCAGAATGTTTAGTACCTTAATAAGACACCATGGTGGACTTTGTAGAGGCCCTTGTGCTGTGCTTTGACAAAATTATGTAATGGGGAATGACAGCATTCTTATCTATTGGTCTGGAACTTAGGCTGCTACAACACTTGCAGACTGTTGTGTATCACATTTTTACTTATCCTTTGAAAGCATAATAAATAGTCGTTTGTTTTGATTTCAGTTTACTATGGAAGCTAGCAATAATACGACCTCATATTTGTATATAAGTAAAAATCCAATGGATTTGATGATCCTTCTGTGGTTTCAAAGTGCTGTCACAGTTATCTTTTTTCACAGACAACACTGATTTGCCATCATTGTCCTCATTTTACATACAGGAATATAAGTTCTAAGATGTTCAGTGGCTTGACCAGTGAGATAGGCAATTAATGGTAGACCTATGTTCTGTACCCTTGCCCCTCAGCCATCAACTCAGTGTTCTTTCCACTGGCACATGAAGCAGGAGTTAGCCATGTCACAATAAACCCCAGTGCCAAGGGAAACCAGTCTAAACTGATTTCGTTTTGGTCGATTGTTAGAAAGTGAGACACTCGCCCACAGAGCCAACAGGAGAACTTGCCAAATCTTTTGAGGGCTCTTCCACCTTTCTGTTGAAAAAGAAAACTCCACTTCCTCATCACTTAACACTCATGTCACAGTTTTGGTAAGGGCCTTGTCACAACTGGCAAAATCCTTTTTCAGCTGAAAGTTGCTCATGCATATTCAGAAATGCAAATGAGAATATGTGCCCTTAACTGGAAAGTTAATAACCTATAATAGCTGCTTCTGGCACTCCAAAGCTCTTGTGTCTTCATTAAGCAATGCAAGAGAGAGGTGGTTTCTCCTGGAAACCATTTTTGCTTCTTGACATCTATGTACTAATAATCTGATGGTTTACATTTCTGATAAAGGGAGACCTTCTTCTTGGCTCTTACTCTTCATCGGGAATTTAAACAATTGGAAACTAATCCTGTACTCTTTAAATTCTAGGATTTTAGGATTAGGTTTCTTGTTTAATAAGTCTTCTCACTGATTAGCAGAGGAAACTGAGTCCCAGAGAAGCAAAGAAAATTTCCCATGGTCACATAGTTCAAAGTGGGAATTCCTTAGTCATTGTTTGCTTTGCTTTCCTACACTACACACTCCAATCTCTCATCCAACTATTTTGCATTCATGTCACTTGGTTATTAATTCAATATATTAAAAAAATATTTATGTTGAGGATTGCTTTTAGACCATTTGCTGTGTTAGGTCTTGAGAATGTTGAGGTCCAGAGGATTATAACCTAGTAGAGGAATCAATAAAGTCAACAAGTAAAATGCATACATATGAGAATAAGGGTAATCACATTGTGTCCTAGGAGAGTATACTTATCATTAACTAGCTAGTTAATGGAATATCTGATCATTTTCCATTTTTTTAATACATACTACGTACAGTGCAATGTGATGGACATCCTGGGAGATAACAAAAATTAGCCCCCAAGTGTCTGTCAATTTGTTGTACTGTGGGGGATTGTGTGTTGCTGTGATGCTGGAAGCTATGCCACTGGTATTCAGATACCAGCAGGGTCACCCATGGAGGACAGGTTTCAGCTGAGCTTCCAGACTAAGACAGACTAGGAAGAAGGACCCAGCAGTCTACTTCCAAAAAGTATTAGCCAGTAAAAACCTTATGAATAGCCGCAGAACATTGTCTGATATAGTGCTGGAAGATGAGCCCCCCAGGTTGGAAGGTACTCAAAAGATGACTGGGGAAGAGCCCCCTCCTCAAAGTAGAGTTGACCTTAATGATGTGGATGGAATAAAGCTTTCAGGACCTTCATTTGTTGATGTGGCACGACTCAAAAGGAGAAGAAACAGTTGCAAACATCCATTAATAATCAGAACTTGGTATGTACGATGTATGAATCTAGGAAAATTAGAAATCGTCAAAAATGAAATGGAACGCATAAACATCGATAGGCATTAATGAACTGAAATGGACTGGTATTGTCCATTTTGAATCGGACAATCCTATAGTCCACTATGCTGGGAATGACAACTTGAAGAGGAATGGTGTTGCATTCATCGTCAAAAAGAACATTTCAAGGTCTATCCTGAAGTACAATGCTGTCAGTGATAGGATAATACCATATGCCTACAAGGAAGACCAGTTAATACGACTATTATTCAAATATACACACCAACCACTAGGGCCAAAGATGAAGAAATAGAAGATTTT
This sequence comes from Loxodonta africana, assembly GCF_030014295.1. NCBI lineage: Eukaryota > Metazoa > Chordata > Mammalia > Proboscidea > Elephantidae > Loxodonta > Loxodonta africana. The sequence goes on along the minus strand of NC_087355.1, from coordinate 80,583,886 downwards.
TATCAGCTGCTGCAGTCTGAAATTGATCGAACATGCAATCAAGATCCACTGATAATTACTGGTGGTTTTAATGCGAAAGTTGGAAACAAAAAAGGAGGATCAGTAGTTGGAAAATATGGCCTTGGTAATAGAAACAATGCTGGAGTTTGAATGATAGAATTTTGCAAGACCAACGACTTCTTCACTGCAAATACCTTCTTTCACCAACATAAACGACGACTATACACATGGACCTTGCCAGATGGAACACACAGAAATCAAATTGACTACATCTGTGGAAAGAGACGATGGAAAAGCTCAATATAATCAGTCATAACAAGGCCAGGGGCCGACTGTGGAACAGACTATCAATTGCTCATATGCAAGTTCAAGGTGAAACTGAAGCAAATCAGAGCAAGTCCGCGAGAGCCAAAATATGACCTTGAGTATATTCCATCTGTATTTAGAGACTTTTTGAAGAATAGATTTGATGCATTGAACACTGGTGCCCGAAGACCGGATGAGTTGTGGAATGACATCAAGGACATCATCCATGAAGAAAGCAAGAGGTCATTGAAAAGACAGGAAAGAAAGAAAAGACCAAGATGGATGTCGGAGGAGGCTCTGAAACTTGCTCTCGAATATTGAGCAGCTAAAGCAAAAGGAAGAATTGATGAAGTAAAAGAACTGAACAGAAGATATCAAAGGGCGGCTCAAGAAGACAAAGTATTATTATGATATGTGCAAAGAACTGGAGATAGAAAGCCAAAAGGGACGAACATGCTCTGCGTTTCTCAAGCTGAAAAAACTGAAGAAAAAATTCAAGCTTTGAGCTGCAATAGTTAAGGATTCTATGGGGAAAATATTGAACGACACAGGAAGCATCAAAAGAAGATGGAAGAAATACACAGCATCAATATACCAAAAAGAATTAGTTGATGTTCAACCATTTCAAGAAGTAGCATATGATCAGTAACCAATGGTACTGAAGGAGGAAGTCCAAGCTGCTCTGAAGGCATTGGCGATAAACAAGGCTCCAGGAATTGATGGAATATCAATTGAGATGTTTCAACAAACGGATGCAGCACTGGAGGTACTCACTTGTCAATGCCAAGAAATATGGAAGACAGCTTCCTGGCCAACTGATTGGAAGAGATCCATATTTATGCCTATTCCGAAGAAAGGTGATCCAACTGAATGTGGAAATTATAGAACAATATCATTAATATCACAAGCAAGCAAAATTTTGCTGAAGATCATTCAAAAATGGCTGCAGCAGTATATCAACAGGGAACTGCCAGAAATTCAGGCCGGTTTTAGAAGAGGACGTGGAACCAGGAATATCATTACTGATGTCAGATGGATCCTGGCTGAAAGCAGAGAATACCAGAAGGATGTTTACCTGTGTTTTATTGACTATGCAAAGGCATTTGACTGTGTGGATCATAACAAATTATGGATAACATTGCGAAAAACAGGAATTCCAGAACATTAGTTGTGCTCATGAGGAATCTTTACATAGATCAAGAAGCAGTTGTTCAGACAGAACAACGGGATACTGCATGGTTTAAAGTCAGGAAAGGTGTGCGTCAGGGTTGTATTCTTTCACCATGCCTATTCAATCTGTATGCTGAGCAAATAATATGAGAAGCTGGACTACATGAAGAGGAACGGGACTTCAGGATTGGAGGAAGACTCATTAACAACCTGCATTACGCAGATAACACAGCCTTGCTTGCTGAAAGTGAAGAGGACTTGAAGCACTTACTAATGAAGATCAAAGACCACAGCCTTCCGTATGGATTGCACCTCAACATAAAGGAAAAAAACTCCTCACAACTGAACCAATGAGCAACATCATGATAAACTGAGAAAAGGTTGAAGTTGTCAAGGATTTCATTTTACTTGGACCCACAATCAACAGCCACGGAAGCACCAGTCAAGAAATCAAAAGATGCAATGCATTGGGTAAATCTGCTGCAAAGGACCTCTTCAAAGTGTTGAAGAGCAAAGATGTTGCCTTGAAGACTAAGGTGCACCTGACCCAAGCCATGGTATTTTCAATCACATCGTATGCATGTGAAAGCTGGCAATGAATAAGGAAGACCAAAGAAGAATTGATGCCTTTGAATTGTGGTGTTGGCGAAGAATATTGGATATACTATGTCCTTCCAGAAGAACGAACAAATCTGTCTTAGAGGAAGTACAACCAGAATGCTCCTTAGAAGCAAGGATGGCGAGACTGCATCTTACATACTTAGGACATGTTGTCAGGAGGGTTCAGTCTCTGGAGAAGGACATCATGCTTGGCAGAGTACAGGGTCAGCGGAAAAGAGGAAGACCCTCAATGAGGTGGATTGACACAGTGGCCACAACAGTGGGCTTGAGCATAACAACGATTGGAAGGATGGCTCAGGACCGGGCAGTGTTTCGTTCTGTTGTACATAGGGTCACTATGAGTTGGAACCTACTCGACGGCACCTAACAACAACAAGAACAACAACACAAATGAGACCTAGTCCTGTCCAGAACCTGCAATCTAAGAAGGCAACCAGCACCTAAACAAACATGATAAAGACCTGATGCTGCTAAATATACATCACCGAATATAAAGTCTCATCTGAAATCTAGACCTTACTTTCCAGTTCTTTGGAGGACATATTCATTTGAATTTCTTCTTGGAAGACAAAAATACGTCTCAAACTAAGTATTTTATTATCATCCCTCAACAATCAAAGGAACCTGCACATTTTCTCTTTCTTTCACATTCTTTCCACATCTCTCTTCATTCCAGCTGGAAACCCTTGAGTTTTCTTTGACATCCACCCAATTTTCCTCACTGTCAGCATTGAGTCAGTACCCATGCTAGCTCATCCATGTCGCTTGTATACTTTCTATTCTCAGTGAATTTACTCAAGCCCTCAAGCATCTCTTAGAGCATCACAATTAACAACTTACTGTCTTTATGTTTTCAGTCTCTCATATTTCCAAACACTTTTCATAATCTTATAAAACTCAGCTTGGATCATATCATTGTGCCTCCTATCCTCTCTGCCACCAGAAACAATAACAAAAGCCAAAGAAACAAATATACAGACAAATAACATCATAGTCAAAACCATGGTTGGTCTAGTCCTACAGTGCTTCCAGCCTTATCTCCTGTTATGTACATCTATCCCTTATTTTAGGCATTTTCCTCTAAGCCATTCTGACTCATCTTTGATCACACCTACACTGTGAGACTGTCTAGTATAGTGGGTAGAGCCAAACTGCCTGTGTTTGAAATTAAATCACCAGATGTTTCTTCTGAGGCACCTTTGGGTGGACTTGAACTTCCAACCTTTTGGCCAGCAGCCCAGTGCATTAACCATTTTAGCTGATTCTGGTGGGTACGGGTTGGCACATGGGTTATCATCTCCATCTGTAATCAGAAGGCAGGATCACCTGCTGGCAGTTGCTCCTTTTTAGGGACCTCTTTCATCAGAGTCAATCAGAGAGTTATCATGAGCCCCCAAGAAGAGATGGCTACCTGTAGGAGCCACTTAGACACAGAGAGAATACAAAGGGATGGGCAGGACAGAAATGGTGGAAAACCCTGAGAAACCTAGTCCCTTCTTCCTCCCTCCCTATCTCTCTTCTTGTTTTCTCCCTCCCTCCCTCCCTCCCTCCTTCCCTTCTTTCCTTCCTATTCTTCCTTTCTCTCCCTACTTTATGAGTTGCTATCCATTTCACCTTCCACGCCTTCTTGGGGAGTTAGAAACTTTCACTGTGCCACTAAGGCATGGACCTTACTGACTGTTTAACCTTAGAAAAGTCACTGGACCTTTCAATCCACAGAAAGGTAATTTTTAAATGCAAAATAATAACTCCTAGAACTGTTGTGAATAAATAATGATGTAATGTATATGGATTACCACACAGATGGAAAACCCTATAGAAGGATTCAGCATCAAAATAAGTGCTTTAACTGGATACAAAGACAACACTGCACTTATTAAATGGAGAATTTGCACACTTTTCTTTCTGTTTTCTGTGTTATTATACTGTCGTCATGAAACAAGGGGAGATAAAACTTTTCTTGAAAGAACGTACACACAAGTACACAAGGCCTAGATATGAGTCTTGTTCTGAAGCTTCCCAGCCATGCGGCATGGAGGGGGAAAAGGCTGGGGCTCAGGGACTCAACATCTATCAGAGACTAAAAAAGAGAGGAAGGAAGGAAGGCAACAGCAAACATGGAAAGTACAGTGCCTTCTGGGACCTTTATATATGCCATCTTACGTAATTTCTTACACACACACACACACGCACACACACACACAAGAGAATTTATTGACTTTCCTGTGTCACGTAATTAATGGAAAGATTTTAGTCCTAGAGAAAGAGTGATTTAACGATGATCCTGGGGCAAGACTGGTGCTAGTCCTACCCAGATTTGGGTGGTGGAGCAGGGGCCGGGGGACAGGGCTTCTTGGGCTATTACAAAAAAGGCCAGTCTTCTGACAAAGTGTATGGTGTCACAAAAGAGGCCCCTGCAGCTGTGGGAACACTCAGAACCTTAAATCATGGAACCCCGCCACCCTCCTCACTGCCACAACAAGTTACTCACAGTCCTGGCCACTAGTAGGCACTAACCTCACACGGATTTAGTAAGAAATGGAGTACCAGAAGTTCCCCCAATTCTACAGGTCACTGCCTGTCTCTGTGACTCAAAGCCATACATTCATTAGGACACATGTAGCAAGATAAGTTAACGTGTTTATTTATTAAATTACTGGCAAAGAGGGAGGAAGAGGAGAAAGAGAGGTTTATGGAATTTAAGACAGTGTTTGACCCGTGTCCCTGTCCATAGTGCTGAAGTGCCTGGGGGAAAGGGGTATGTGGATAGAAAAAAAAAAAAAAAAAGGATTTTCAAATGGAACTTTTATCAAAGGGTAACACGTTGTCAGGGGAATTCAGTACCAAGTGAAATAAACAAACAGACTTGGATAGGTCAGCCTGAGCAATATAAGAGAAACAATATTCCGAGGATGACAGGAGCACAGGAAATGACCCTTGGGAATTGAAGGCATTGGAGACAGAGCCTCAGAGACGGAATACATCAGTTCCCAGTAACCACATTTCAAGAACCATGATCTGTTTAATAGGATTGAGAGTCCCCAACAGAAACTGATCTTTTCTGACACTTGAGGCAAAATGAGCTCCCCTCTGGTTCTCCTCGTCTTCCTCCTTCTCATTCCTATTTTGAAGGCATCTTCCCAACAGCTCAGTACATAAAATGCATAGGACTGGGCAATGCTTTGTTCTGTTATACAGGGAGTCACCATGAGTCAGAGCCAATTCGATAGCATCTAACAACAGCACATATATACATATAAATATGTAATACCATAAATATGTACATATTGAAAATATTTACCAGATAACTTCATTAAAGAAGATATTAGCAAAGCCCAAATCCCAAACCCATTGACTTCAAGTCCATTCCAACTCATAGTGATGCTATAGGACAGAGTAGAACTGCCCGATAAGGTTTCCAAGGCTGTAAATCATTATGGAAGCACACTTCCACATCTTTCCCCCTTGGAGTGGCCGGTGGGTTCGAACCTCCAACCTTTTCATTAGCAGCCGAGTGCTTAACTACTGCACCACCGTGGCTCCTTTAACAATAGCCACTCCCCTTATAAAAGCAATCAGCAAAATCAGATTTTTTTCTTTTATAAATTTCTGTTTTGATTTTCTAAATTTCAACAAATATGTTTATATGGATTTTAAAGAATATAATGAAACCTCTGAAAATAGAGAATACATCTTACAATATTGTTGTTAGGTGCGGTTCCGACTCAAAGCGACCTTATGTGCAGCAGAACAATACATTTAACTAAAAATAATCAAGACTTAAAAATGAAGTCTAAGTGATTTATTCAGGCTAACAAATAGAAATTAGAATCTATGTGCTGCATCTCCTTACTTAATTTATAATGGTGTAACTTAATGTACTGAAGGCTGTAATTTTTGATCTTCATCAGTAGGTGCTTCAAGTCCTCTTCACTTTCAGCAAGCAAGGTTGTATCATATGCATATTGCAGGTTGTTAATAAGTCTTTCTCCAATCCTGATGCCCTGTTTTTCATGTAGTCCAGGTTCTTGGATTATTTATTCAGCATACAGATTGAATAAGTGTGGTGAAAGGATAAAAACCCTGACACACACCTTTCCTGACTTTAAACCAATCAGTATCCCATTGTTCTGTTCAAACAACTGCCTCTTGATCTATGTACAGGTTCCTCATGAGCACAATTAAGTGTTCCGGAATTCGCATTCTTGGCAATATTATCCATAATCTGTTATGATCCACACAGTCGAAGGCCTTTGCATAGTCAATGAAACACAGGTAAACATCTTCCTGGTATTCTCTGCTTTCAGCCAGGATCCATCTGACATCAGCAACAATATCCCTGGTTCTACATCCTCTTCTAAATCCAGCTAGAACTTATGGCAGTTCCCTGTCAAGATCTGCTGCAGCAGCTTTTGAAGAACCTTCAACAAAATTTTACTTGTGTGTGATATCAATTATATTGTTTGATAATTTCCGCGTTCTGTTGGATCCCCTTTCTTTGGAATAGGTATAAATATAAAAATCTTTCAGTCAGTTGGGCAGGTAGCTGTCTTCCAACTTTCTTGGCATAAGTGAATGAGCACTTCCAACACTGTATCCTTTTGTTGAAACATCTCAGTTGATATCCTGTCAATTCCTGGATCCTTGTTTTTAATTTATGTCTTCAGTGGAGCTTGGATTTCTTCAGTGCCATCAGCTATTGGTCATATGCTACCTCCTGAAATGATTGAATGTTGACCAGTTCTTTTTGATACAATGAGTGTGTGCATTCGTTCCATTTCTTATGATGTCTCCTGTGTTGTTCAGTATTTTGCCCATAGAATCCTTCAGTATTGCAACTCGAGGCTTGAATTTTTTCTTTAGTTCTTCAGCTTGAAAAATGCCTAGCACGTTCTTCCCTTTTGATTTTCTAACTCCAGGTCTTTGCACATGTCATTATAATACTTTACTTTGTCTTCTCTAGCTGCCCTTTGAAATCTTCTGTTAAGCTCTTTTACTTCATCATTTCTTCCATTTGCTTTAGCTACTCGATGTTCAAGAGCAAGTTTCAGAGTCTCTTCTGACATCCATTTTGGCCTTTTCTTTCTTTCCTGTTTTTTTAATGACCTCTTGCTTTCTTAATGCATGATGTCCTTGATGTCATTCCACAACTCATCTGGTCTTCAGTCATTAGTATTCAATGCAACAAATCTATTCTTGAGATGGTCTCTAAATTCAGGTGGGATATACTCAAGGTTGTACTTTAGTTCTCATGGAGTTGTTTTAATTTTCTTCAACTTCCGTATGAACTTTTGTATAAGCAATTGATGATTTGCTCCACAGTCAGCCTCTGACCTTGTTCTGACAGATGATATTGAGCTTTTCCATCATCTCTTTCTACAGATGTAGTAGACTTCACTCCTATGTATTTCATCCAGCAAGTTGCATGTATATAGTCGCTGTTTATGCTGTTGAAAAAAGGTATTTGTAATGAAAGAGTCTTTGGTCTTGCAAAATTCTATCATATGATCTCTGGCATTATTTCTATCACCAAGGCCATATTTTCCAACAGCCAATTCTTCTCCTTTGTTTCCAATTTTTGCATTCCAATCACCAGTAATTACCAACGTACCCTGATTGCATCCTGATTGCATGTTTGATCAATGTAAGAATGCAGAAGTTGGTACAAATCTTCAATTTCTTCAGTATTGAAGGCAGTACAGCCTTCAGTATGGATTACACCTCAACATAAAGAAAACAAAAGTTCTCACAACTGGACCAATAAGCAACATCATGATAAATGGAGAAAAGCTTGAAACAGTCAAGGATTTCATTTTGTTTGGATCCACAATCAACACCTATGGAAGCAGCAGTCAAGAAATCAAACCATGCACTGCATTGGGAAAATCTGCTGCAAAAGACCTTTTTCAAGTGTTAAAAAGCAAAGGTGTCACCTTGAGGACTAAGGTGTATCTGATGCAAGCCATGGTGTTTTCAATCACCTCATATGCATGGGAAAGCTGGGCAATGAATAAGGAAGATAGAAGAAGGATTAATGCCTTTGAATTATGGTGTTGGCAAAGAATGTTGAATACACATGGACTTCCAGAAGAAGGAAAAAAATCTGTCTTGGGAGAGTTGCCATCAGAATCCTCCTTAGAAGCCAGGTTGGTAAGACTTTGTCTCACATAATTTAGATATGTTATTAGGAGGGATCAGCACCTGGAGAATGACATCATGCTTGTTTAGGTAGAGGGTCAGAGAAAAAGAGGAAGACCCTCAGTGAGATGGATTGACACAGTGTCTCAACAATGGGCTCAAGCATAACAATGCTTGTGAGGATGGTGCAAGACCAGGCAGTGTTTTGTTGTGTTGGACATGGGGTCACTATGAGTCAGAACGAACTTGACAGCACCTAACAACAACAACAACAACAGCAACAGTATTGGGCTTTCGGGAATAATTAAATAAGAATAATATATACAAATTTGGAAATAATTCCTTTAAATTTGTTGGACATACTGCTAAAAACTAATTGGTCCAGTAGCATTTGATTTTACTTTTTAATGATAAAACCCATTGCAATTGAGTGTACTCTGACTCATAGCTGCCCTCTGGGACAAAGTAGAACTGCCCATAGGGTTTCCAAGGAGTGGCTGTTGAACTTCAAGCCGACCTTTTGGCTAGCAGCCTTGCTCTTAACCACTGTGCCACCAGGTCTCCTTTTATTAATAGAAGATAGAAAATATTAAGCATTTTATAAGATATAATAAAATGAGATTGATTGTAATCAGAGTTATTGTTCATATTATGATTTGGTAGAATACATTTTAACTACCTAATTGAATAATGCACAGACAATCTTTAAAAAAGAAGTCACATGAAATCTTTATTTGAGCATTTCATCCAATATAATAACCTAATTGTCCCAGAGCACATCATGATTACATTTGAAAGAACCAGCATCGCTAATCCATCCTGTTTGCAAGACTTTTTCTTTCCAGTTGATGATATGGCTTTAGGAATCTTGAGAATAACTGAAAATAATTGCTTATATTTAAATATATGAAAAAGCCATTTACGTAGTTCACAATTTCTTTTTTTTTTTTTATTGAACTTTAGACGAAGGTTTACAGAACAAACTAGTATCTCATCAGTCAGTAAACACAATGTCGTATGACATTGGTTAACAACTCCACAACATGTCAACACTCCCCCTTCTCAACCCTGGGTTCCCTATTACCAGCTTTCCTGTTCACTCCTGCCCTCCAGTTCCTGACCCGGGGCTGGTGTGCCCCTCCAGTTTTGCTTTGTTCCATGGGCCTGTTCAACCTTTGGCTGAAGGGTGAACCTCAGGAGTGGCCTCATTACTGAGCTGAAGGGATGTCCGGGGGCCATACACTCAGGGTTTCTCCAGTCTCTGTCAGGCCAGCAAGTCTGGTCTTTCTTTTTGAGGTAGAATCTTGTTCTGCATTTTTCTCCAGCTCTGTCTGGGACCCTCTATTGTGATCCCTATCAGAACAGTCAGTGGTGATACCTGGGCACCATCTAGTTTTACTGGACTCAGTCTGGTGGAGGCCGTGGTAGATGTGGTCCATCAGTCCTTTGGACTAATCTTTCCTTTATGTCTTTAGTTTTCTTCATTCTTCCTTGCTCCTAAAAGGGTGATACCGGTAGAGTATCCTAGACAGTCGCTTGCAGGCTTTTAAGACCCCAGACGCTACTCACCAGAGTAGAATGTAGAACATTTTCTTTGTAAACTCTGTTATGCCAGTTGAGCTAGATGTTCCCTGAGACCATAGTCCCCACAGCCCTCAGCCCAGCAATTCCATCCCTCAGGGAGTTTGGATGTGTTCATGGAGTTACTGTGGCCTTGCCTTGTATAAGTTGTGCTGGCTTCCCCAGCATTGTGTACTGTCTTACCCTTCACCAAATTTACCACTTATCTTTTGTGTATTAAGTGTTTTTCCATCCCCATCCCTCCCCTCCCTCATAACCATCAAATATTGTTTCTTTTTGTATGTAAACATTTCATGAGTTTTTACAGTAGTGGTCTCATGCAATATTTGTCCTTTTGTGATTGACTTATTACACTTCTCATAATGTCCTCCAGACACATCCACGTTATGAGATGCTTCACAGATTCATCGTTGTTCTTTATCATTAAGTTTTTTGCTGTCTTTTTGTCGTGCTTTTTTTTGTGTGGGTGTGTGTGTGTGGTGCTAAAGTTTTCTTTGTTCCTCTTACTCTCCTGTGCTGAGTTCCTTTCGTATGTGGATTCCTTTTTCATTTCTTTTGTTTTGTAGATTTTGCTTTTATTGAGACTTTGTTTTTCTTCTTTATTTTGATGAGTAAGTTTGTTAACTTTCTCTGTGGTTACCTTGAAATTTACCCTTATCTTCCTAGGTTTTAACCCGTCTATTATTACTTGATATTACCTTGCTTTCCTCTCCATTAGAAAGTTCTATACCTGTTCCATTTATTCCCTCTTTTATTGTTCTGATGTTGTTGTCATTTATAAATTAACTTCTCTGGTTTCCTGTTGCAATTGTTTTGGTTTTGAATAGTCCTCGCAAGTTCATTTCCTAGGTTTGTATCTGGCTGGTACAATCTTGGATCCTAGATTCAGGCTGTGGTCTGATGTTGTTTGTTCTCAATCAGAAGGACTCTTTTAATAATTCTTGTAAATTTGGTTTGGTTTTTACATATTCCCTTAATTTCTGTTTATCTGGAAATGTCCTAATTTCACCATCATATTTGAACAAACGTTTTGCAGGATATATTACTCTTGGTTGGCAATTTTTTTCTTTTGAGGTCTTATATATGTCATCCCATTGCCTTCTTGCCTGCATGGTTTCTGCCAGATAATCAGAGTTTAGTCTTATTGTTTCTCCTCTGTGACTTCTTGTTTTTCTTGAGATGCTCTCAGGATTTTTTCTTTGTCTTTGGTTTTAGTGAGTGTGATTATGATATGCCTTGGTGTTTTTCTTTCGGGGTCTATCCTATATGGGTTCATTGAGCTTCTTGGATAGTCAGCTTTTCATCATTCATGATATTAGGGAAGTTTTCTGTCAGCAATTCTTCAATGATCCTGTCTGTGTTTTCTGTTCCTGTTCTGGAACTCCAATCACTTGCAAATTTTTTATTTTGATTGTATCCCACATAATTCTCAGGGTTTCTTCATTTTTTTTTTCTGATTTTCCCTCAAACAGAGTTGTATACAAGTGGTTGTCTTCAATTTCACTGATTCTGTCTTCCATTGTTTCAGACCTGCTCTTCAGCCCTTCTATGACACTGTCCATTTCTGAAATCTTGTTATCTTTTGGATTTCTAATTGTTGTTTTTGGATGATTTCTAGTTGTGAATTTATTTTGGCATTTTTGTTCCTGTATTACTTTCCTGAATTGTTCCATTTTTTTGTCTGTATTTTCCATGAATTTGTCAGCCCTTCTAAAGATTTGTCTATTTTGTCTTCATTTTTGTCTGCTTTTTGCTTCAACTCTTGGATTGCTCCGAATATTAGAGATTTGAATTCCCTGTCATGTAGCTCTAGGGCCTTTTCTTCTACTAGAAAGTCATCTGGTATTTTATTTTGGATACCTACCGGACCCATCCTGTCCTTTTTTTTTTTTATGTTTTGATATTGTCTGCTGTCTTTGAGACAGTCAGTAGTTATTCTCTTCATTTCTTGATTGTATACTTGTTTTTTCCTGCTTTTTTTGTTTTATTTGGTTATGTCTTTGCAGGTAGGCTGTGTGTTCTTTGTTGTTTGCTTGTCTATAGTCACGATACCTTTCACCTCTTTGTCCAATGGGCAGGGCCAGTCATTCAGCTATGGTGCAGTAGGGCAGGTTCAGCTGAAGGTTGGTTGTCTCATGTACTGGGGCTGACAGGGCCGGTCAGGGATCAGTGTTGGGCAGGTTCCAGTAGGCCCTTCCTGTGCTGCCTGGAGGTGTGACGTTCAATGCATGATGCAGGTAGGCAGGAAAGAGGGGAGAGGTTGTGATGTGTGGAGTTAATAGGGGTATGAGAAAGAGGAGAGAGAGGAGAGAAAAACAGGAGCCAAAAACAAACAAAGAAAGAAAGAGAGAGAAAAAAGAGTGTTAATGGAGCTTGCCATTGGAGAGGAGTGATGAGAAACTGAGAAATGGAGAAAAGCAAAAAGGGAAAAAGAAAGAACAAAATAACTAGATAAAAATTTGGAAAAGAAAAAAAGCAAAGACAAGGCCCCAGGAGTCCTGGAGTCCCACCGGTGGGGCTGATAAAACTGGAGAAGTGGCTCCCAGGCTGCACAGTATAGCCTGGCTAGAGGGGGTACAGATGACATACAGCACCAGGTATTCAGGAGAAAGGAAAAGATAAGTGTAGAGAGATGAGAACTGAGAAATGAAGACAGACAGAAAGGGAAAAAGAGAAAAGAAAAAAAAAGGAAAGAAGAAAAAAATAAAAAGAGAAATGCCCACAGGGATCCCACCTATGCAGTTGTGCAGATTGGTGGAGTGGCTCCTAAGCTGTGCAGTGCAGCCTGGCTAGAAGGGGCTCTCAAGCTGCGAAAAGGACAACAAACAAACAAAACAGAAGGAAGCAAAACAAGGGAAAAAAAGCCCCAGGGATCCCACCAGTGTGGTGTTGAAGGCCGGGGGAGTGGTTTCTCAGTCCAGCATGGCTTCACAGCCTTTCAAGAAGAAGCAAAGATGGCACATGGAGGCAGGTGTTCCAGAGAAAGGAGGGGGAGGTGGTAGGGGGCACAGAAGAAACCAAAAGAGACGGAAAGAAGCAATCCCAGCTCAGGGGCCCAGCCAGGGTGGGCAGGGAGAATCTAAGCAGCCTGAGGCCAAAGCAGTTGTCTCCTCGGCAAGAGACTGCAGCTGACGGGAAGCAGTGGAGGCCGAAGGGGGAGTGGAGGAAGCGGGGGCTAGGAAAGTGTATATCGCTCATTACTGGGTGGTCTGTCTCCTGCTGGAAACTTCGTGATGCTGTTTGCCCATACTCCCTGCCCGTTGATCTCCGACGTGGGTGGGACGAATACAAGTGGCACGGACGCTTCACTTCCCAGCTGGCCGAGCCACCACAGCCAACCAGGAAGCTCAGAGGTAGACCAGTAGGGAGAGAATGGGGTGGGAAAGCATGTATTGCTGGCTACCGGATGCTCTGTCTCCTGCTGGGAGTTCCATGAAGCTGCTTTCCCGTGTTCTCTGCCTGCCTATCCCTTACTGGAGTCCAGGAGGATGGATCCATGCTGCGTTAGCTGATGGGGCCCTCTGCACTATCTCTCCTTGTTCTCCGTCCTCTGTCAGTTTCTTATTCCATTCAGTTGTCGACTGAGTTGTCAGTCTCTTCATTTGGCACTTCAGGTTCCAGGAATGGTATCTGTCTCTGTTTTAGTTATTCGGGTCTTTTCTGGGGAGAGATGGAGTGGTGCTTCAGTCTATGGTGCCGTGTTGGCCGGCCAGAGTTCACTATTTCTTAAACACTCAACCTATCCCCCTTGACTTGCTCTCCTAAGACTTTCCCCAAGAGCAATTAATTTTTTAAACAATAGTCAGAGGATGAAAGAGAAGATGTCTAGATCATCAAAGGAAATGCACCATCCTTCCTACCACCCAAGTCCATTCCTGTGTTCAGAATATTTCCAAAAGAGTCCAAAATACCCAATTTCTAAAATATATTTTGCTCTTTACAGAAATGATAGAAGGACTTTATGGTGAGGGTAAGATTTTGGTGCCCCAGTGAATCACTAAAGAAGTCTTCCATGAAAACGGTACTCCAAACCATTACTTTGTTTGATGCCCTGAAGATATTTATACCTGAAACCACGTTCCGTGATAAGATTCTGGGTGGCTGAGGGCTACACCTTACTTAGCTAGAGTGGGAGAAAGACATTGTGAGGAGGGAAGAGAGAAAGGAGAAATTTCATGATGATAGAAAAGGACAAGTTAGTCAATAGGACATTCATTTCCTGTTTCTTGCTTTGTGATTATGCAAAAAGCATCATGGAGTCCAATGCAACCCAACAACATTCAGTTAAAGTCATTTAATTCAGTCCATATGCATTGGACAATGAATAAGGAAGACCAAAGAAGAATTGATGCCTTTGAATTGTGGTGTTGGTAAAGAATATTGAATGTACCATGGACTTCCAAAAGAACAAAGTCTTGGAAGAAGTACAACCAGAATGCTCTGTAGAAGCAAGGATGGCGAGACTATGTCTGACATACTTTGGACATGTTGTCAGGAGGGATCAGTCCCTGGAGAAAGACATCATGCTTGGCAAAGTACAGGGTCAGCAGAAGAGAGGAAGACCCTCAACGAGGTGGATTGACACAGTGGCTGCAGCAGTGGGCTCAAGCATAATAACAATTTTAAGGATGGCGCAGGACCGAGCAGCGTTTCGTTCTATTGTGCATAGGGTTGCTGTGAGTTGGACCTGACTTGATGGCACCTAACAACAACAACAACAACATATGCATTGGGCTCTTAAAATGTGTCATGCTTTGGACTGGGTGTCATGAATATAAATGGCAATACTATTTCCAGGGTTATCAGAAAAAAAAATCAGAAAGTTTCTCTACAGTGTACAAGTGCCATGATAGGGATAAATACTGGACTTAAGGAAACATACAAATATGACAGTTAATTCAGCTTGTGGGTAGGGGACTTTGGGAAGGTGTCATTCTTGATTGATGAGTAAGAAGTCAAATGACAGAAGAGGACGTGGGCACACTAAGACGTATGCCTGGAAGCAGTGCTCTAAGAGTGCATTCATTGATCACTTGGGGCAACTTCAGTGGTTCAGAGCGGTTTTAGACTTGCATCTTTATAGGCAAGAGAAGCAAGAAAAGTTAAAGATTTGGAAATAGAAAATAGAGATTTTTTTTTATTCTCAATATGGGATATAATCTTATTGGATCACTTTTAAAAGTAAGAATTTAAAAAAGAACAGAGAAAGCTTACATACTACATTACCCAAAGCTGTAGGAAGAGCTATATGTTGGGTAAAAGAATCAATACTTGAAATCTCTCAACAGACTGGAAAGATGTTTCAAGCTCAGCAAGATGAACTCTAATAGTGATAAACAGTACATCTTGTTGAATTAGATCCTGAATAGTTGATTGGAGCAGGGCAGGTAATGGAGTCCTGGTGTGTGTGTGTGTGTGTGTGTGTGTACATAAGCACATGCACACATACAACAAGACATGGATGTTTGATTTGTCCACAAAGTCAAAAGGAGCCAAGAGTGTGAATGGCTGCTGAAAAAGCAAATGCTATCTGAGGCTACACGGGTAGGTATATGGTGGCAAATCCACAGATTCAAATTGGTGTCGAAGAATGACCATGCCTATTTTCCAAACCATCAGGTCTCCAGCCAACCACTGGCATGGAACCAGAGACACTGAAGTTCCTCAAATATTTGTTCAATATGATTTCTGTCCTTAAGCCTTACAGTTTTGTGGGTGAGGCTTTGCAGCAAACATTGATGCTAAGGTGCTGTGGCCTCAGGAGCAGTAAAGGGGAGATGTGTAAGTATATCACTGGACTGGATCACCCCAAACCAGACACTGGTTGCCTTGTGCAGCAGAAGCTATTGAATTTACCCAGGATTACCGATGCCTCTGATCCAGTGGCCCGGTCCTCCACTTCCAATTCTCACTACTTAATAGGGCCTATGTCTGAACACATGGCATATTGCTGGTAGTTAATGAAGAGAAATAACTTTGTCCATCTGAGGACATTATCAGAGTTAATGAAGTAAAAAACTTCAGAACAGAACAAGGCCACAGCCCAGGCTAGGGCATTCAGCAAAGGCAGTCACAGCAGGTCACTGGAGGACAAGAGGCTTCATTGGATTGGAAGGGCATCTTAGTCATGTAAATTAATGGGGAGGAAGCAAGGGGGGGTTACCCTGGTGATGAGCAATGATGACTAGGTACTGGAGACATTTGGTGGAGGAGGAAATGCAAAGTTATGTCAGCTTGCAATGATTCATAAATAACAGCAAGAGGCTGAGAAGGCAAATTAAAGGCATCCAGGGTGTTATGTAATCATGCCCCTGTGATGCAAGGAGGCACTGAGCATTCTAATGCATCCGGCTGACACACCTGCTTTGTCAAAGACCTCCAGGGCTCTGGGGCCCTGGAGAGACTGCTTGCACAGCTAAAGAAACATTTCAGAAGAATGGATTTTTTTAGTGCTTTAGTCCAGTTTTGGTTACATTTCTTAAATACCTCTAGAAGCCATTCACATTTCCATCCATGCTCTCTGAGCCATTCATTCATTCATTTATGCATTCAACAAATTATTTAGTGCTTAATGAGTGCCATCCTCAGGGCTGGGTGGTGTTTTACCTTCCTGCTGCCCCTATTCACATCCAGTTGACAGTCATCTCTCAGCTGGATTGTTGCAAGTGTGTCCATGTTGATCACCCTCTCTGCAGTTTATCCATGGCTAATCCTTTCTCCACTGAGTTCCTTGGGTGGTGCCAGCGGTTAAGTGCTCAACCACTAGCCAAAGGTTGGAGGTTCAAACCCAGCCAGATGCACCTTGGAAGACAGGCCTGGCGATCTGCTTTCAAAAATTCAAAGCCTTGAAAACCCCATGGAGTAGTTCTACTCTGCACACATGGCACTGCCATGAGTCAAAATCGACTGGACGACTACTAACAACAACAACAACAATCCTTTCTCCATTCTTCAGCTAGTATGATCATTCTAAAGTGTGATGTGGAAGTATTTGTCCGTTGCTGTAACATACACCTAGCTGCCTCATTGCCAACATTCCTTCCATGTTCTATAAACTTCATTCACCCACCTTCCATCATCTTCTTCATCTATATTTTTGACAATGTTCCAACTGAGAGGTACCATTTATAACATGTTCTTCACGCTCTGATTGCATTGACTGGTCAGGGAGTGGGCTTCAGACATGTTCAGGCAATCAGAGAATCTCAGTTTACCCCAGTCATTGAGATTGACTCATATTTAGGCACATGATACCAACTAAGCCAATCAGAGCAGTTTTCTGAGAGCTAACCAGAGTTAGGGCAGGGGCAGAATTGGAGGAGCAAAGGGTCTCTGCTAGGTTTCTGTTGCTGCATACCAAATTGCCACAACCTCAGTGGCTTAAAACAATACCCATTTGTGAGCTCACGGTTCTGTGGGTCAAAAATCTGGCATGGCATGGGGTAGCTGAGTTCTCTGTTCAGGGTATCAGAAGGCTGAATTCAAGGTGTTTGCTGGGCTGAGTTCTTATCTGGAGGCTCTGAGGAAAAATCCACTTCCAAGGTCATTGTTGGCAGAATCTACTTCCTTGCAGTTGTAGGACTGAGATCCTAGTTTTCTTGTTGGTTGTCAGCTGGAGCCACTCTCAGCTCCTAGAGGCTGCCCACATTGCTTGACATGTGGCCCCCTCCATCTTCAAGCCAGTAACAGCAATATGAAATACTCCTCATGCTTTGAACCTCTGACTTCCTCTCTGCCACCAGTTGGAGAAAATGATCTGCTTTTAAAGAGTTCACATAATTGGGTCAGGCCTATCTTAAGGTCAACTGTGCCTTATTGCATAATATAAATAAATTTGAGTTGTGCCTAACATATTCTACTTTTTTTTTTTTGAAGAGCTTTTAATAGCTGCGAGGGTGGAGCTGCAAGTGAGCATGTCCTACCACGCGAAGAAATGTGTCCACAAAGGAGGAGAGGGAAGATAATAGGCACAAAGATGAGAGGAGATAAGTAGAGCTTCATAGCCATGTCATGATTTTGATTCCAGTTAGGCGTCTCTATTCATTTGCCTTTCAAGTCATAGGAGCCAATCATGTCTACTAATTATTTTGCTTTGAATTTGTCACTTGCAAACAACAAACATTCTTACAAATAAACTGAAAAACAAAACAGGTTCTTCATTGTTCTCCAGGCAAACACCATTATATATGGGACCAGTAGGGATTTGGCTGCTGAAAACCTCTCCATTCTCATCTCACTCTCTCACACACACACACTCATACTCTCGTGTACACACATAGACACTCTCACGCACACGTTGTGCACACACGTATATACACATTCTCACACAGACATGTACGCATACAGACATGCACATACCCACGCACATGCATATACACTCACACATGCACACACACAGACATGCATACTTCCACCCACACATCACGCACACACTCACACACATGCACACATGCTAAGCTTCAATCACCCTGAATGCAATCCACGCCATGCTTTCTGTTACATAAATCTGTTGCCATCAAGTCAATTCCAACTCATCCCAACCCACTAAGACAGAGTAGAACTGCCCCATAGGGTTTTCCACACTGGGATTGACTTGATGACAACGGGTTTGGTTTTTAGTTTTATGTAACGGAAGGAGCCCCGGTGGTGTAGTGATTAAAAAACTTAGCCGCTAACCAAAATGTCAGCAGTTCGAATCCACCAGCTGCTCCTTGGAAATCCTACAGGGCAGTTCTACTCTGTCCTCTAATGTAGCTATGAGTTGGAATTGACTTGATGGCAATGGGTTTGGATTTTTTTTTTTTAATCTTTATGGAAGCAGACTGCCATATCTTTCTTCTGCAGAGTGGCTGGTAGGTGTGAACCACCGACCTTTCAGTTAGCAGCTGGGCATTTAACCACTGTGCCACCAGGGCTCCTTCTGTTACATAAAGCCAAAAACCAAACCCATTGCTGTCCAGTCAATCCCAGCTCATAGCGATAGGCCTTCCCTTTTTCTGTAGGACTCTTCCAACCCCACTCCAGCAAAATGACTCCTACTTGTCATTTTGCTCTCTACTTAGAGATCAGTTCTTCTGAGAAGCTTTCCCTGATTGCCCAAGAGAAGTTAGCCTGCCTTTTCCAGCATCTCCTGAAGAATCATATACTTTCTCTATAGTAACCTTTATCCCACTGCATGATGACTGCCAGCTTGCTCAGCTATTTCTCCTGCGGACTCAAATCTGCTTGAAGAAAAAGCACTGTCTTGTTCTCTGCTGTGTCTCTTGAACTTAGCGCTGTGCCTAACACACAGTGATCATTGAATTTTGTCAAATAAAATGGTAATTTGGGCATGATGTAGCCAGCATCTGGTGAAAAAATAAAAACCTCACCCCTGTAGGATCATTTAGATTTCTCCCTTCACTCCCTTACTAAGTCTTACCTTGGACTCCTCTTAAAAATTTCTGCTGATCTTGACCTCTTTCTTGCCTGAACCCATGATTTTGGACTAAAAATCCTTTTGGATCTGATAACCAAAGCTATTCTTCTTTTACTGACCTCACTTTGCTCCACCCCGCCCCTTGGCTTTGCCGTTCTATTGATCCAACTCTGGCTTCTCTGGCAATACCCCACCAACATCACAGCTGGCCTCTCTAGTTTGAGGGCTAACCCTTGGGCTGAAACACATAGCTGCCAACCTTCCTGATTTGACTTGGCTCTGTGAATAGGGAACCAGAATTAGCTGTCAGCCCTATCATTCCCAGCTCCTTTCAACTGGAGTCGATAATTTCTTCCTTCCACATGTTTTAGTCTAACAATTTCCCAGCCAGTTCTCAGCAGGACAGCAGTACATCATCAGCCTCAGTCCATGAATGGGTGAGGTCTGGAAATAATATTGCTGCTCAAAGCTTGGTATCCAATGAGCCTGAGGTGAATTCATGTGCTTATCAAATGACAGCTTTCCACACCCAGTTTTTACTAACTAGACACTTAACAATGAATGTAAATACATTTAGTTGAGACCTACACTCATCAGTTTGCACTGTTCCATTACTCCCTATTACTAACATGCCACCTTTATTCATATGTATTTCCTGTTGGGCCCCTGAACACATGGAAGTACTGTATATCGCTAAACCATTCTCATATCCCAGAGCTGTTGTCATCGTGTGCCTTCAAGTCGATTCTAACCCATGTTGTTGTTGTTAGGTGCCATTGAGTCTGTTCTGACTCACAGCGATGCTATGGACAACAGAGTGAAATGTTGCCTGGTCCTGCGCCATCCTCACAATCGTTATTATGCTTGAGCCCATTGTTGCAGCCACTGTGTCAATCCATCTCATTGAGAGCCTTCCTCTTTTTCACTGATCCCCAACTTTTCCAAGCATGATGTCCTTCTCCAGGGACTGGTCCCTCCTGAGAACATGTCTGAAGTACGTGAGATGAAGTTCACCATCATTGCCATCCTTGCTTCTAAAGGAGCATTTTGGTTGTGCTTCTGGCAATCCGTGATATATTTAATATTCTTCACCAACACCATAATGCAAATGCATCAATTCTGCTTCAGTCTTCCTTATTCATTGTCCAGCTTTTGTAGCATATTTAAAAAATGCATATTAGATGACTGAAAATACTATGGCTTGGGTCAGGCACACGTTAGTCCTCAAAATGATATCTTTGCTTTTCAATACTTTCAAGAGGTCTTTTGCAGCAGATTTGCCCAGTGAAATACATTGTTTGAGTTTCTTGACTGCAGATCATTTTCTATGCCTCCCCATCAATCACCCAACCCGCTCTTGGGGAGCTTTGTCAGTATTAATAGCTTGGCAGCTTACAGAAGAGCATGGGGGAGTCATTCTTCTGTGGGTACGTGTAGTTTCAGATTGGCATGTCTTTTCACAATCCGCTGCTAACTTGAAGGTTGGTAGTTCAAATCCACCTAGCAACTCCACAGAAGGAAGACCTGGAAAGCTGCATCCATAAAAATCATTGTTGTTGTTAGCTACTGTCAAGTCAATTTCGACTCATGGCGACCCCAGAAAACTCTATGGAGCAGTTCTACTCTGTAACACATGGGGTTGCCGTGAGTCAGGAGCCGACTCTATAGCAGCTAACAACAACAACATTGTCTCATACCTTCTCCTGGTCCCCAAAAGCACTGGTAGATATTCTTAACGTTGATACAGTATAAGATGGATTCCTTTCCAGTCCTCTGCACCATTCTTCTAGTAATTGATTCTCACTTAACGAATGTGAGCAAACCTGGGATTATATGAATCATGTTATTAGCAAGAACCACCAGCAAAAAGCACCTTGCATGAGCTCACATGATTAACAAGTTTGTCCCCTCCTTTCTGTCTGCACCTTCCGAATTAGAATGGGGGCATCACCACTCCCCACTCCTCTCTACTAGATGTCTACAATGGCCCTCAGTTAAGGATGACTGAGATGTTGTGGCTCAGCAGTTAAGAGCTTGGCTGCTACCCAAAAGGTTGGCTGTTCAAACCCACCAGCCGCTCCTTGGAAACCCTATGGGACAGTTCTATTCTGTCCTCTAGGGTCTCTATGTGTAGGAATTGACTTGATGCAAATGGGTTTGGGTTTTTTTCGAGGTGTCGATGGAAGGAATTCTCATGCAATGGCTGAACAGTTAGTATTTAAAGTCACAAAGCACAGGTAGTAAACACTTAACATCCATGATGAGGCAGCTCTGCTTGTGATGTAGGATGCCGAGGTCAGTCTTCTTCTAGTTTAACCCACCTCCTGGGCACTTGGATGATAACCATTAGTGTGTGAGAAGGGAGAGGACCACCTTTATAACACTGACATAGAAGGATGCAGGAAAGCCTATGCCAGTTGTATTTTCCAAGAAACATCTAATTTTCTGACACAGCAAACTGCTTAAATGAAGCTTCACAAACCAAACCAAATTAAATCCACTGCCCTTTAGTTGATTCCAACTCATAGTGAATTTATAGGACAGAGTAGAACTGCCCAATCGGATTTCCAAGTTGTAATCTTTAGAAAAGCAGACCGCCTTATCTTTCTCCCATGGAGCAGCTGGTGGGTTCCAGCCAACGACCTTTTGGTTAGCAGCTGAGCGCTTAACAATTGCGCCGTCAGGGCTCCTTAAATGAAGCTTCACTGTATGAAAATTGCCTAGAAAATTTGGGGGGAAGAAAAGCACAATGAGGAAAACTTGCTTTCATTGATATTAAAACATACTATAAAGCTATAGTATTAAAATAATAAGAAATAATAAAATGATTAATAACTTGCAAAGTCCATAGTTGGATTTAAGTATAAATGAACATCTAATATACAGTAAAAGAATAATTTCAAGTCAGAAAGTAAAGGATGAACTATCAATAAGTGAGATTTGAACATTTGGAAGAAAATCAAGATGATTATAACTCACATAGTACGTAAAATTTAAGTCCCAGATGGGTAAATAATCTAAATATTAAAAATAAAGCTACAAATGTTATTTTAAAAATTAAGTAGACTATATATCATCAGATTGGGAAAGGTCTTTCTAAATACAAATGTCTGAAGCCATAGAGGAAGAAAAATTTTATATTATAATTTTAAAACTTTGGTATAATATATCATAATAATGTTTAGAATATATTTGAGATACATTTGAGAAACAAGGTTAATAATATTAAAATATAAAGATATTCTACAAATCAATGAGAAATTATAAAAACACAAACTAATAAAATAGGTAAAAATTATCAAAAGAAATCCACACACACAAAAACAAATACAAATGCTCTTAAATATAAGATACTCCACCTCACTGATATATATATAAAAAAAAAATATTGAAATAAAGAAATAATTTTTGTATTTCTGATTGGCTGAAGTTTAAAATACTAAAAGTGTCCTAGGTAGACAGTATGTATTGAAATGGGCACTCTTATCTTCTGTTGGAATTTTAAATTGAATTTAAAATTTTGAAAGGTCATTTTTCAATTTTTATCAAAATTAAAAATGTGCACAGTCTATGCCTTGCAGTTCCCCTTAGGCAATTTTATATTATAGAAATTTACTTTATATTGCAGAAGTAATAGCATGAATGTGTTAAGATGTTTATATTTGAGGGTTTTCATTGCAGCCATATTTCTAATATTAAAAAAGGTGGAGACAACCTAAAGAATTTTCAGTGGGGTGTTGTTGTTAAGTGCAGTTGAGTCAGTTGTGACTCATAGTGACCCTATATACAACAGAACTCAACACTGCCCGATCCTTCACCATTCTCATGACAGTTGTTATGCTTAAGCCTGTTTTTGCAGCCACGGTGTCAACCCATGTTGTTGACAGTCTTCCTCTTTTTCGTTGACCCTCTACTTTACCAAGCATGATGTCCTTCTCCAAGGACTGATCCCTCCTGATAACATGTCCAAAGTATGTGAAATATAGTCTCGCCATCTTTGCTTCCAAGGAGCATTCTGGCTGTGCTT
The DNA here is from genome assembly GCF_030014295.1 of Loxodonta africana. Lineage (NCBI taxonomy): Eukaryota > Metazoa > Chordata > Mammalia > Proboscidea > Elephantidae > Loxodonta > Loxodonta africana. The sequence goes on along the minus strand of NC_087355.1, from coordinate 80,560,625 downwards.
CTTCCAAGACAGACTTGTTCTTTCTTTTGGCAATCTATGGTCTATTCAATATTCTTTGAGAACACCATAATTCAAAGGCATGAATTCCTCTTCTGTCTTCCTTATTCATTGTCTAGCTTTAGCATGCATATGAGGTGATTGAAAACACCATAGCTTGGTCAGGCACACCTTAGTCTTCAAGGTGACAATGGAGTGGGAGACACATAAATAAAATATAGTACAGTAATGTGCTTTACAACTACTAAAAAGGGGAGAAGTGGAGCTACGTGTACCTAAAAGGAAAGATATCTGCTATGTACAGTTATGTGAAGAAAAAAAAAGTGTTTAAAGAATATTTGGAGGGCCTGGGCAGTGCAAATGGTTAATATGCTTGGCCACTAACAAAAAGGTTGGAGATTTAGTCTACCAAGAGGCTCCTTTGAGGAAGGCCTGGTGATCTACTTTCGAGATGGAGGTTGGAAATCAGCCATTGAAAACCCTATGGACTAAGATACAACTTTTGATCTTTAATCATCTTGAAAAAAAGAGGAAGAAGGAAATCAAAGAATTGGAGAAGGAACTGGACTTCAGGACTAATTGTCTGCATGAACTACTGCCTCTTCCACTTCCTTGAGACCTGAATTAGATGGTGCCCCGGCTACTACTACCGAATGTTTTGATCAGGAATATAATGGAGAAATCTTGATTAAAAGAGAGAAAAATATGGGAAAGAACTTCAAATTCTTAAAGAGTTCAGACTTACTGGATCTAGCGAGGCTGAAGAAGTCCCTGAGACTATGGCCCTGAGTTGCTCTTCAAAACTTGAATTGAATCTATTCCCCGAAGTCACCTTTAAAGTAAGTAACAGTTTAGCCCAAAAGTAAAGGTTGTCATCCTTGAGTACTACATTACTAATTTTTTTTTTTAATCTATATGAGACCCAAGGGTCAACAGCTATTTTTTTTATATTAAATACTTTTTTTTTTATTGTACTTTAGATGAAGGTCTTCTGAACAAACTAGTTTCTCATTAAACAGCTAGTACATATATTGTTTTATGACATTGGCTAACAACCCCAGGACATGTCAACACTCTCCCTTATAGACCTTGGGTTCCTTTTTATCAGCTTTCCTATTCCCTCATGCCTTCTAGTCCTTGTCCCTGGGCTGGCGTGCCCCTTTAGTCTTGTTTTGTTTTATGGGCCTGTCTAATCTTTGGCTGAAGGGCAAACCTCAGGAGTGACTTCATTACTGAGCTAAAAGGGTGTCAGAAAGGCCGTATTCTCAGTTTCTCCAGTTTCTGCCAGACAAATAAGACCGAGGTTTTTTTTGAGTTAGAATTTTGTTCTACCTTTTCCTTCAGCTCTGTCTAGGACACTCTACTGCAATCCCTGTCAGAGCAGTTGGTGGTGGTAGCTGGGCACCATCTAGTTGTACTGGACTCAGTTTGGTGGAGGCCTTGGAAGATGTGGTCTATTAGTCCTTTAGGCTAATCTTTCCTTTGTGTCTTTAGTTTTCTTCATTCTCCCTTTCTCCCAAAGAGATGAGACCAGTGATGTATCTTAGATGGCCGCTCACAGGCTTTTAAGACCCCAGACACTGCTCACCAAAGTAGAATGCAGAACATTTTCTTTGTAAACTGTGTTATGCCAATTGAGCTAGATGTTCCCTAAGACCATGGTCCCCACAGCCCTCAGCCCAGCAATTCAGTCCCTCAGGGAGTTTGGATGTGTCTATGGAGCTTCCATGACCTTGCCTTGTACAAGTTGTGCTGGCTTTGCCAGTATTGTGTACTGTCTTACCTTTACCAAAGTTACCATTTATCTATTGTCTATTTAGTGTTTTTCCATCCCCATCCCTCTCCTCCCTCATAGCCATCTTTTTGTGTGTAAACCTTTTCATGAGTTCTCACAGTAGTGGTCTCATACAACACTTGGCTTTTTGTGATTGACTTATTTCACTCAGCAATGCCCTCCAGATTCATCTATGTTATGAGATGCCTCACAGATTGGTAATTGTTCTTTATCCTTGCATAATACTCCATTGTGTGTATGTACCATAGTTTGTTTATTCATTCATCTGTTGATGGGCATCCAGGTTGTTTCCATCTCTTTGCCATTGTGAACAACGCTGCAAAGAGCATGGGTGTGCATATGTCTATTCGTGTGACGACTCTTATGTCTCTAGGATATATTCCTTGGAGTGGGATTGCTGGATCGTATGATATTTCTATTTCTAGCTTTCTAAGGAAGTGCTATATTGTTTTCCAAAATGGTTGTATTATTTTACATTCCCACCAGCAGTGCATAAGAGTTCCAATCTCCCCGAAGCCTCTCCAACATTTGTTATTTCCTATTTTTTGATTCATGCCAGTAATGTTGGGGAGATGGTATCTCATTGTGGTTTTAACTTGCATTTCTTTAATGGATAGTGATAGTGTGTCTGTTGGGCCTATAGCTATTTTAAATCATAGATGTGAAGGTTGAGGGACAGGGAGATTAAGTAAACGGAAGTCAAACAACTAGAACAGGAACAACGAGAATACTAACACAATGTGAAAAACTTAACCAGTGTCACTGATCATTATGCCTAGAAAATGTGGAATGGGAGTGGGTTTGCTGTTTATATTATCACCAAAAAAAAAATAAAATAAAATAAAAAAACCTACAAAGCACAGTTCTACTCTGATACACATAGGGCTACCATGAGTTGGAATCCACTGAACAGCAGCTGGTTTTTAAAGAATGTTTACAATATGAACTCAAACATTAATACTAAAAGGAGCAAATTGGGCGAGAATGTTATTTCTTATTTATATACATCAAGTATAATCTTGTTATCATGATTGAATTTTAATTTATTTTTGTTTTTTGCATTTTTATAACTATATATCTTTCTATCTCTATCTCTATAACTTTGAAAAAGTCTTACTTTTCTCTCCAAGCTGATCATTGTTATTCCAGCCTTGTCCTAAAATGGTGAGGGCGCTTCTATTCTCTCTAGATGCTCTGCTTATTGGTTGAGAATTGTGGTCTTTCCTGATCTCCAGAGGAATTTGACTTTTCTGCTCTTTAGCTTTCGGTAGACTTCTTGCTATAGCTTGCTTTCCCCAGTGACCCACAACCTCAGTTTTTGCACAGGCTAACTGGGAGATCAGAGATGGGAGGTTGTGAACTGTTGCCTTCTTTGCAGTGGCCCTCTAGGGCTGAGGTTTGTGTTTATAATTTTCTGATTTGTAAATATGCTGCTGGAAATAGCAACCAACTATGTCTCTGGGCACTCAGAGTCTGTTTTCAGGACCTTAAATGTAAATGCTTGAAAACAAGTAATCAGGCGACACATAGTCGCTTTGTATCTTCTGCTCTCTGTGCCCATTGCTTCTTCCCATGTCTTTCTTCATCTCTTTTTTGCTCTGTCTGTTGTCCTTCTCTTCTTCATACACACACACACATGCACACACTTACATAATTTGGTTTTGGAAATTTAGTGATTCATAAAAGAAAATGTCTCTCTGTTAGGATCACCACCCAACAACATGCAATACCCAGAATAAGTGTTAACTTGGGCAACTGGAGAAAAGGGTCCACCAAGCCTCTGTTATAAAGATCTGCATTGCAGTGGCCAGAACTGTCAGTTTGGGCAAGGGATGGAAACAATTGATTCCATTCTGCTCATGTTCAATCTGAGACTCTGTGGGACATTCAGACAGACACCAAGTCACTGTCATAACTATACCCAAGATCACTCAGCTAGAAAGTGGCAGCATTTGGATTCACACTAGGCTGTGTGACTCCAAAATCCTATACACAACTAACATGCAATGCAGCTGTCTTCTTAGATGAACCCAAGGGTCTTTTCCAAAGTTGAGATTCTAAAGCACAGTATTCCTCTGTAGGGAATAATCATCACCCATTGGCTGTGCCCCTTGCTGTGCCTTCAGCCCCAGAGCCCCATCGTATTCCTCAACCCACACCATTCAGGGCTCTCAGAGCCATCCTGCCCTTCCAATGCTGTGGCAGGCTGTGTTTGCAGAGGGCAGGTTTAGGATCCTGTAGCTTCAATCTCCACCACCTGTCTGTTAGCTTGTTGTACAATGGTGGCTTGCATGTTGCTGTGGCGCTGGAAGCTATGCCACCGGTATTTCAAATTTCAGCAGGGTCCTCCGTGGTGGACAGGTTTCAGTGGAACTAGCAGACTAAGACAGACTAGGAAGAAAGGCCTGGAAATTTTTGACTCACTTGCTTTGAACAAGTCATTAAGAAAGACCAAGCACTAAAAAAGTACATCCTATTTGGTAGAGGGCCAGTGAAAATGAGGGAGACTCTCAATGAGATGCATTGACACATTAACCACAACAATGGACTCAAACATATCAATGATCATGAAGATGGTGCAGAACTGGGGAACATTTTATTCTATTATACTTAAGGTCGCCATGTGTCAGAGACGACTTGAAAGCAACTAACAACAATAAAGCTTCAACCTGTCCGCTTTCTGCAAGTATTGAGCTCACTTTGCCAGATGTGCAGAGCTGTCTCATTCCAGGTGAAATATGTTAGCCTCCCACCAATCTAGGAATCAGGTGGACTGAATAACTATTTTGAAAATACTTTTCTTCACAGTTCTTTCTACATTAATACAGTAACTGAGTAAGAAAAGCAATCTGCTGTGGGTATCTGATTTCCTCGGTCATTTGATGGACTGAGCAGTTTGCGGCAGCTTTTTCAACGTGGAAGCTCTGAGTCCTAGAGCAATCATATAGTGTGACCTTCAGTGAAAGGCCAGAAAAGCTGAGCTTCAGCTGGATGAGTCCTTAGGGATTATATGCTCCCAAGATGTCACTTTTCAGATGATGAGGTAACTGATTCCAGAAAAGTGAAGGGATTTATCCAGTCACACCAGCACGGGATGGCAAAGGAGCCTAAGTCAGCTTCCCCATGCCTTTGCAATGTAGAGGAATAGAGTCTCAAATGTAGGAGGAAATAGTGGAGTAATTCTAAAGTAATCTTAAAGTTAAAACAGGTCTACTCTCTCCTCCCACTGTTTGACTGCCTCTAATATATCCCTAATATCTCAGCCTACAACTACAATCATAATATTTGTTAGAATGACCAAAGAAAGCACTTACTCTATGTAAAATCAAACCCCTTGCCTTGGGTAGAAGGCTGGAAATGAAAAAATCCACCCTTGTTTGTCTTGTTCAGCAAGTCCATTATGTGAGGAAATGGGAGGCTTACTCTAAGATAAAATTGATCTTATCTCTGTGAAAGGAGCTCTGGTTGCTCAAGGGGTAAGTGCTTGCTGCTTGATCAAGAGGCTGGTAGTTCAAAACCATCCAGCTGTGCTTTGGGAGGAAGACCTGGTGATCTTCTCCTGTAAAGATCACAGCCTAGAAAACCTCTGGGGCAGTTCTGCTCTGTCACATGGGATCAGTATGAGTCAAAATGGACTAAACGGGACAACACCTAGCAACAACATCACCTGTGAGACTTGGCACAAGATCATGTGATGCTCACAGACGTCTTGATGCTACAGTGTAGGAGTCCTGGCTTCTCCCTAGGGGGTACAAATGGCTAACACTCTTGACTGCCCATCAAAACTTGGAGGTTTGAATCTACCCAGACATACCTTGGAAGAAAATCCTGCTGATCTACTTTTGAAAAATCAGGTATTGAAAACCCTAAGGAGCACAGTTCTATTCTCACACACCTGGGGTCGCCATGAGTTGGAGTGGACTTGACGGCAACCTGCTAGCTATGGTTTCACACAGACCTTGGTGTGAAGTTCAGCTATGCCAATTATTAGCTGTGTGATGATGGTGGCAATTATTTACCTCTCAGAACCTCAGTTTTCTAATTTTTAAAATGAGGATTAAAATACCTAATACTTGTAGAATTATTGAGGGGATTGAATGAGAAAATGCATAAGCAGCTCTTAGCTCAGTGCCTGACACACAGAAAGAGCTTGATAAATGGTTGTCAGAAAATGTGGTGATTGGAAAAAAATTGCTGAGTTTCTGGGGAGTATGTAGAGCTGAGAGAAGAAAAATACCACCTTTTAAGAAATTCCCAAGAAATGACTAAACTTGATGAGGTGTTAGTTGATGAAGCCAAGTGGACATTTTGATACTTGATTAGAATATTTTCCCCATTCTTTGACAGTTAGATGTGTAGAGTAGGAAGTACCATTTCTTTGTCTTGCAGTGATTTAAAGAAATAGCTTCCCTTTTTATGCTCTTTTAATGACTTCAGTAAGTATTTCCGTTTATTCATTCAAAACAATTATTTAGCACTGTCTGTGTGCTAGGCATTGTCCTAAGCCAAACGAAAATCCTGTTGCTGTCAAGTCAGTTCTGACTCATGGGGACCCCATGTGTTACAGAGTAGAACTGCACTCCACAGGTTTTTTTGTCTGTAATCTGCAAAAGCATATTACCAGGGCTTCTCTCCCATGGAGCCAATGGGTAGGTTCGAACAGCCAGCCTTTAGATTAGGGTTGTTGTTGTGGGCCATCAAGTTGATTTTGACTCACTCATTGAGTGACCCAAAGTGACAGAGTAGAACCGCCCCAGAGGGTTTCCTCGGCTGTAATCTTTATGAAAGCAGATCATGAAGTCTTTTCTCCCATGGAGCCACTGGGTGGGTGCAAGCCACCAACCTTTTGGTTAGCAGCTGAGCACTTAACCACTGTACCACCAAGATTCCTTTTAGGGTAATGGTGGAGGCAAATTGTTTGTGCTACCCAACAAACTTAGGCCTTGAAAATATACTGGGTCCATTTACATGCCCATGAGCTAGACTCTTCCTTTCTGCCCCAATGGCAAAGAAGTGAAATGGGACTTAGAATCATAAAGTCTCAAAGTTGGAGCTGACCTTATCCGTTTAAGAACCTGTTTCTGTAGAGTCAATGCGATCTTATAGGACAGAATAGAACTGCCAGATGGGGGTTCCAAGGCTGTAATCTTTATAGACCTTGTTGTTAGGTACCGTTGAATAGGTTCTGACTCATAGTGACCCTGTGTACAAAGAACAAAACACTGCCTGGTCCTGGGCCAGCCTCACAATTGTTGCTGTGTTTGAGCCCATTGTTGCAGTCACTGTGTCAATCCATTTCATTCAGGGTCTTCCTTTTTTTTAGCTGACAGTCTGCTTTGCCAAGCATGATGTCCTTCTTCAGGGACTGGTCCCTCCTGATAGCATGTCCAAAGTATGTAAGACAAAGTCTTGCCATCCTTGCTTCTAAGGAGCATTCTTAGTGACCATTTAACCCCTATTTCCAGTGTAGGAATTTGCTTCTACATCTGATCCTGCTGGAACACCTCTGTGATGGGAGCTCTGTTTCAAATGCAGCCTTGTCCATTGTTGGAAATTTCCAGTCTCTACTATGTTTGCCATTATTGAACCAACTTTACAACCCTATGACACGATTCCATGGTTTCTAATTCAGCCTTACCTCTAACTCCCTTCTTTATAGAGTGGGACAAATATAAATGGTGGATCAGAAATACCTGGATTTTTATGCTGTCTCTGTCCCTTACAAGCTGTGCCAGTTTGAGAAAGCCTTTGAACTCTCTGAGCCTCGGTTTCCTCAGACAGAGTGGGAATGGCAATACCCACCCAATAGTGTTTTAAGTGAGGATTAGATGCTGTAGCACAGGGAGGGCTTGGTACACAGTAGGTACTTCGTAATCAGTCACTTCCTTCCTGCTTCTTTTTCATTAAGATCCATCAGATATCTGAAGACATTTATCTCCCTTTAAGGTCCTCCCTTCTCTGGATCAATATCCCTACATCCCTAAGTCCTTCAACAGTTCTTCACCTGAGGGGATTTGAGTGTCTTGCTCTGTCTGGCTTCAGTTTGTCAATGTTCTTAAAATTTGGAAACAGAAGTAAACCCAATACTTCACATTCAACAGATTATTACAGGCTAAATCAGAATTAGCACTTCTATTTTCCTTGATGTAATATTTCTGCAAATGTTCTAGAAGCTTCCTTGTTTTCTGTAAAATATGATTGCTGATAAAACAGTTTATTTTGGCTTTTCTTATACAGCTGAAGCTCTTGCTACACTTATAATTCTTTTTTTTTTAATTGCGGTTAATATATATGTAAGAGATCATTTGCCGTTTCAACATGCTTCACGTGTACAATTCGGTGACATTAGTGATGTCTACTATGTTGTTCAACCACTGCCATTAGGTGTTTCCCAATTTTTCCATCACCCTTAGCAGAAGCTCAGTGTCTCCTGAGCAGTGAGTCCCCCTTTTCCCCCTCCCTGCCACCCACCCCTGGCAACTACTAATAAACTTTGGTTTTTGCCCCTCACGCTGAATTGTGGACGGGGGGCTTTGGTTACTCTCAGTTAGGCATGTAAGTACTTACCCTCTGTCACTGGGATGCCAGTGTTGGAAACCTCAGAGCTTGGGTCAGACTTCCTGGTACTTATGACCTAAGACAAAGAAAAATGCTGATCAATCGTCACAGAGACAAATGCCAGCTGATTGGAAAATTGCAAAATGCCCTAACATTTGTTCACACCTTCATCTCCCCCCATAGTCTACTGACTCCTTTTGGTCAGGGTTTTAAAACTCATGGTATCTCTAGACCCTTTCACATTCTCTAACACATAAAGGTATTACAAATATAAATATTTGTTGACTAAATGAATCATTGAGTTTAACTGGAAGTACACGTAGATTCACTTTAACAATTATCTAATATCTAATGCTTATCAATCTCAATTTAAAGAGTGAGCTTTAAGTCTATAATAACTACATTTCATTTGTGTTCATCAAACATTTATTGGACAACTACTTTGTGCCAGCCTTTTTGCTAGGCACTGTGAGAATAGAGATATTGTACAGTAATAGTTCCAAGTATAGCAAATAATGGCAAATATCAGTCACATAGAAGGCATCTTCTTCACTGAGGAGATGAGGGAGGAGCTAAAAGGTGTGTCCTACCCAAGCCATGGCCTTTTCAATATTCTCATACGCCTGAGAAAGCTGGACAATGAAAAGGAAGACAGAAGAAGAATTGATGCATTTGAATTATGGTGTTGGCAAAGAATATTGGCTATACCATGGGCTACTAGAAGAGGGAACAAATTGGTCTTGTAGGAAGTACAGCCAGAATGTTCCTTAGAAGCAAGGATGGTGAGACTTTATCTCACTTGCTTAGGGAATGTTATCAGGAGGGACGAATCCCTGGAGAAGGACACCATGCTTGGTAAAGTAGAGAGTCAGTGAAAAAGAAGACCCTCAATGACTGGATTGACAGTGTGGCTGCAATAATGGGCTTAAACAGCAATGATTGTGAGGGTGGCATAGGACGGGGCAACAATTCTTTCTGTGATACATAGGGTTGCTATAAATTGGATCCTACTCAACGGCACCTAACAACAGCGACAAGAGGGAAAAGCAAACCAGAGAAAATAATGTGGAATCCAGAAATGTATCTGTCCACCTTAGTGCATTACTTACTTGGGTTTAATTTACAAGGAAAACCCAATCAAAGCAGTAAGGAGTACTTCCAAAATCCTCAGGGCACAAAATTAGCTCTGCTTTTAACCTTGCTGACATGGGAAGGAAAGATTTTTAATCATGTTTAATTATTAAATTGTACCTTTCTCTTTAACGAACTACTCCAAATGGCACTCCGGGGCAATTTCTTCAGTCTTTATGAAACAGTTCCTCGTATTAAGTAGAAAAGATACCAGAGGAAGAGCTGACTTGGCTAGGTGAATATTTAGGACCTTTTACGGCTCCAACAGCACCTCCAACGGACAACCTGGAAATCAGGCAATGTGGAGGTCAAGGTGGACTCGGAGGCAAAGGCTTTCACAAAGACCTTCACAAAGACATTGTAACATTCCAAGCCTCTCTCGATGACTCCATCTCTCATCACTCCACTCTGTCACTGCTCATTGATCTACCCACAACCACCCTGGGGCAGGGCTTGAAGGGAGAAAAGGGAAGGAAGAAGATTTATCAGGAGACTGAGCTTGTTACTCTGCCTTTATCGTTTCGCCCAAATAAATTCTGTTTCTATCTTCTTCTAACCTCATGAATCCACAAGTAAATACTGGTTTCACTAGCTGTATAATGGCTTTGCAATAATGTAGAACTTGCTTTAAATTGATATAAAAACTAAAGGAAATGTAATCGCTTATATAACTGAAAAGTCCTTTGGTAATGCTAGCTTCAGGAATAACTTGGTAATTCACTCCCCTCTAGTCTATTCCAACTCATAGCAACTCTATGGAACAGAGTAGAACTGCCCTTTAGGGTTTCCAAGGCTGTAAATCTTTACAGAAGCAGACTGCCACATCTTTCTCCCACATAGCTTGATTCAAAAACCAAACCCAAACCCGTTGCTGTTGAGTTGATTCCAACTCATAGCAACCCTATAGGACAGAGTAGAACTGCCCCACAGGTTTTTCAAGGGGTGCCTGGTGGATTTGAACTGCCAACATTTCGGTTGGCAGCTGAGCTCTTAACTACTGCGCCACCAAGGCTTCCATAGCTTGATACAGAGGCACAAGTGATGTCACCAGGATCTATAGTTCCATGTCTCTTGGGCTTGCCTTCATTGGGGTTGGCATCTCCTAAAGTTGGTTCTCTTTATAGTCCAAAAATTGTTGTCAATAATTTATGGGAGCTGTATGTCTTCATTTTCATGTCCAGCAAGAAAGAGAGCATCTTTGTTCCAACACTTGGAACTAAGATTTAGTCTGATTGAGGTTTTACTGTCTTTTGGAAGGTGTGGCTGGGATGAGGGTTCCTATGCATAGGCAGTGGCTTCTGTCCTTTGAACCTCTCACTGGCACCAAAGGAGGGAGCACTCAAGCTCATATCAATTTGCCTCCCCTTCCCCCCATGTGGTGCAAAAGAGAAAGAGAAAAAGATGAGGTTTAAAAGATGTCAGCAGTCAAACATCAAAAAATGGAGTCATCTCCTCTAACTTTAGTGTCTTTTCCAGCTCCTTCTTTACTCTCCTCTTTCATATGACAATTTTCTTGGCTTTTCTGGGTTCAGGATTTACCTATTTCCCCTAGAAATATATCCCCTCTCCTTATTTACTGACATTTCTGCCATAACTAGTAATGAGGAATGGAACGTGGCCCCTTTGACATGTTGGCATAAATAGGGACTAGTGAATTGCAACATGAGCTGAGGCCAGACAGCATGGCTGGTTGAGAGTCATATGACATGGTGGAGGAAGCCCAGTCTTTACAGTCTCACAGGCTGGATTTAAACCCCAACTCTTCAACCAAGTTCTGGTGTGCCACTGAGTAAGTCATTTAACCTCAATATGTCACATGTAGCACAGTGCCAGGCATAGAGTGAGTGGCTAAAAAGTAGTATCTACTGAATCGGCAGGTCAACAAAGCCTCTTACTGGGGAGATCAGAGTAGAGCTGGTGACAGCCAAATTCTGAAATCTATCTATCCAACAAAATAGTCACCAAGTCTGAACAGGATTGGGTAGGAAAAGTGATAGGAGAGGTTGGCGTGATAAAGAAAAAGGTAAGGGAGGTGGTAGGACACAGATGCCAGTGACCTAGGTTGGAGGTCCAGATGTGGGAGTTGCGAGGAAATATTCCTGCAGTCTGGGGACCCATTTTGGAAGCCTACAGCTCTACCCCCACGGCTTTGCTGATCACTTGAAGGATCAGATCTATGATCCTGGTGCAATTGGTCACCCTGAGTCTTGTGCTTTCTTGGCATGACACCTTAATGCTGTATGCTTGGGTTCAAATCCTGGCTCTATTGATGACAACCTGTATAGCCCTGGGTAAGTCATTCAACCCTAATACACCCTTCTCTTCTCATTTAGAAGCTGGGGTAACAATATGTTATACGGGTTGAATAAGGAATACATGCAAAGCCCCTAGTACGCAACACTGTTAGCTCTGCTTATTTAAGACATGCCGCTGAGCACTGTTGGTGCAGTGGTTAAGTGCTCGGCTGCTAAACAAAAGGTCGGCTCCAGGGAAGAAGATGTAGCAGTTTGCTTCAGTAAATATTTACAGCCTCAGAAACCCTATGGGGCAGCTCTACTCTGTCCTGTGGGGTTGCTATTAGTCGGAATCTACTCAACCGCAATGGGTTTGGTTTTTTTGTTTGGTGACCTTACATGCTTAGAACAAGTATCAGCCATAAGGGAAAATCAACTCAAAATTCACTGGGGTGCTTCCTATGTAGCTTGTTCAGGGCTGGCCATGGGGTATACATAGATAAAGGACCGCCACTCCACCATAAGAAGTTCTTATCTGAGTGGGCCATCGGGAAGCAGGCAGGCCTGAATTCTCCCCTGTCCTGTGAGTTGCCTTTTTGTATGACACAAGAGGCTGTTTTTCTCTGTTTCATAAGACAGTTGGGTTTTCAGGTGTTGAGATGAGTTGAAACTCAACCATTTGGTGAGGGAAAGGAGGGGGTCTTTATAAATAGAAAATAAGTAGGAAGATGTTTTACTGAGGGAATAAAAAAAGCTCCCGGATGTCCTTCAAAATAGTGCAATTTCATAGAAATATCCCACTTTGTAGTGACTCTCTTAAAACTACTTGCTGCCAATTTGTAAAGTTCCATCCACTGCAATGATAAGAATCTAAAGGAGAACTCCAGTGGCCTCTCCTTAATGGACCAAAGACCTCAGAGTTTCTATTTTTTGTCCTAGCTGGATCCAAAGAGGAGAGAACAGTACTGCAGAGACAGGTAGGTAGGTTGAGGTTATTTGGGGCATTATTTTAACTAGGTTATTCTTGAAATAAAAATTTATCGGGGAGAAATGTACTAAAAATGTGTCTTTATTTATTTTTATAAACCTAGAACAAAGAAAATGTAGAACTTAGAGTTCACCTAAGTTCAGCTCCATGGTTAAGACACTTCCTAGTATTTGGCTTAAATAAATGAAACATGGAAGAAATTGTTGAGTGTCTACTTTTTTACCAGTTCCCAAACCAGGCGAACTAAGGGGAAAAGGTCATTGTGTTTTTCTTGGAGGAAATTCCAAACTGGAAGTGGGCCCCAAATACCAGTCTACAGAGGACAGGCTGTGCCAAACTTCTAAAGATGCCAGTTCCCCTCTCAAGATGTGTTCCTATTGCCTCGTAAAATAAGTATTCATGGACTTTCCTGGGAAATGCAGTTATGGGGACTTACGTAGTAATCCCTTGTAAGATCCCCACTCCCTTGATCGTCTGATTTCTTCCTCAGTGCTATGCCAAGGCTGTTCTGACATCTTCACCTTACTTGCTGTAGACCATCATTGTGTCCAAGGCTCAAGGACCCAACCAAGAAAACAATGAGGACCAGCTATACTCCTTGACACAGCATTATTCTTCATTTATAGATGGTCCTCTAAGTGAACGAACTCTATAGTGATGCTTCCCCTGTGGTACATATTAATAGGGTAGTACAATTCTTTTGGTACAGGCTATTTTTTCCTGTAGCAGGGGTCCTACTTCACTTAAATTGGGCACAGACATTGTACCCAACATTCTCTTACAATATGACAAACTGACAGACAAGTGGTGTCCGTATAGATTAGTTCTCCTGTTATGCACTCTTAAATTATCTTCTATTTCTCCTTTGCAACAACTGAAATCAATTACATTCTTGTGTAATTACTTATTTCATGTGTGTCTTCTCCTCTCTGCTAGACTATAAGTTCCATGAGGGTAGAGAACATGTCTGTCTTATTTTCTGTCATATTTCCATCACCTGGCACAGAGCTGGGTATATAGTACATGTCCAAAACATTTTTGTTTTTCACTGAATGAATAAACCTCTACCTTTTAACTCCTGAGAATTAGAAGAACTCTCTGGGTCAATCCTACATCCTAAACCTGGATTTCCTTTCCTAAATATTGGAAACATACAAAAGTTTTGAGTCTCTCTTTTAAGGCCCTCTTCTGGCGGGCTGTTCATCAGCTCATCTGTGTCTATTATTATTAACTCACATCTCAATATAGGAGCCCTGGCGGCACAGCGGTTAAGGGCTATAGCTGCTAAACAAGAGGTCAGCAGTTTGAATCCACCAGCCACTCCTTGGAAACACAATGGGGCGGGACAGTTCTACTCTGTCCTATAGGGTTGCTATGAGTTGGAATCAACTTGACAGCAAGAGGGTTGGGTTTTGTGTGTGTGTGTGTGTGTGTGTGTGTGTCTCAGCATAACAAGAGGTTCCTTAAATCTCCACTAGTTAAGTTAGGACTGATCCCAGAGGCCCAGGCAGACGTGAACCTGGAGATAAGCAGTATAGCTCCAGTTGTGAGCAGAGGGGAAACCAGAAGTGCATTGCAAAGGCAACTGGTATAAGTATTTGATGTCTTGCTACTACATATTTCCCAACCAGAAGGAACATATCCTTTGGGGATGATAAATAATTAATGATAATGATCACAATATTGAGAAAAGCACAACTTCTTAATATTTAGTTAATGGTTATGTTAGTGATTATCATACTAGCTATGAGTTAATGATTAATCCAGATAATTATTGTAATAGTAATGGGAGAACAGTTTTACAGAGAGGCTAATTAAGAATAAACTTCAGAATGGGTAGAAAGCATGAGACAAAAAGAACATGAGGCCAAATTGCATAGTGAAAAGAGCACAAGCTTTGGAACTAGTAAAGTGTATTTAATTGATTGATTGAATAAAGCATGTACTGATTCAACAAATACATATTGACCACAGATTATGTGCCAGGTACTCTTGATGTTTTGGAGGTACAGCAGTGATCAAAAGTAAAGGTTGCTGTCTTCGTGAAGTTTACATTCTAACAAGGTTTCCACCGTTAGACTCTAACATTCGTGAAGGCAGTGACTTTTTATTTCTGCATCCTCAGTGTCTATGGCAGGGTCTAGTATATAGAAGATGCACAATAATATTTATTAAATGAAAAAAGTGAATGAGTCAGTTTACCCTCTTATTGTTTCCTCTTATTCTTATCCTCTTTCTGCTCCCCAGCTGCTAGCGTATATAGGATTGAGTTGGTGCGGATGGATGGAGATAGCAGAAATGGATTAATGTGATTGCCTTTTTTTCCTCTAAGTTTAAGATCTGGTTTGCTGGCCAATAGATTGAAGGTCTAAGACCAGTCATTCATGTCCTCTCCCCTCAAGCACACCAAGGATACATTCTCTAGAACTGTAAGAGCAAAGACATAGAGAGGGGGTACCTGTGAGGCTCCGTTTAACCTCAGGGCTCAGTGAGTTCAGCGTTGAATGGTTTGCATCATGAGGCACCCATCATACAACTGCTGCTTGCCCTGGCGATTGATTAAATCATCTAGCCATCTTCTTGATTGGCAAATTACCATGCATGCTTTACACTTGGCATTTAGTACCTTGTTTTTGTTCTTTCTTTTTGCTTTTGTTGTTGTTTAAGATACATTCAGATTCCAAATCCTCACAAACAGATAATACAGACGGAGAAGAAAGTGTTCTCTGCTGATTTATTTCTTTTCTTCCTCCCTTCCTCCCTACCTCCTTCCTTTTTTCCTCCCTCTCTTCCTTCCTCCCTCTCTCCCTTCCCTTCTCTGTCTTTCTCTCTCACTCTATCTCTTTCTTTTTCCTGTAATTGTGTTATTATTAACTCAGAGAATTAGAGGGAAACAACTTTCCCAGGAAATAGGTGAGAAGAAAAAAAAACTAACTTGGCAAAATAAATATTCTTATTAAACAAAAGTTAAACATGAATTGAAAATGGTAAAATTAACATTAGATAAACAGATGAACATAGTTTCTTCATTTACTTCTTTATTCATTCACTCATTCACTCACTGATGCTTTCACAAATGCCAGGTGCTGTGGTAGCAGAAGGGAGCACAACCATAAACAGAAGCGTCATGGTCGATATCCTTGTGGAGCTCACGTTTCAGCTGAGAAGAAATACAATAAAACAAATCATAAAAGTGTGAGAAATCCTACCATCGCAAAAGAACAAGATGTCAGAACCCACTAACCCACTGCCATCGAGTCGATTCCGACTCATAGCAACCCTATAGGACAGAGTAGAACTGCCCCATAGAGTTTCCAAGGAGCGCCTGGTGGATTTGAACTGCCGACCTTTTGGTTAGCAGCTGTAGCACTTAACCACTATGCCACCAGGGTTTCCATAAGATGCCAGAACAGCAGGTAAATGCCCCCAATAGGTCAAACGTGGTTAGGGAAAGGCATATACCCGTTTAGGACACATGGAGGTGCTCTGTATGGAATCCTATTTCCTTTCTAATTAAAGGCTCAAGAATTCATGTAATTCAGAAACGGAACGGCTAATCTCCTGACAAAATGTTAGTCTACAGAAGTGAGTCTCAAATGCCAGAATACAGAAAACCTGACTGAGAAGCTTTTGAGCCATGGGGATTCCTGGGCCTCACCTCCCACCCCCACCCAAAAATTCTGATTCAGTAGACTGTTGTGGGGCCAGGAACCTGTATGTTTATAGGGCACACAATGTGATTCTAATGATGGTGAGGAAACAATCAGACTCATACAAACATTGGTTTAAGGTCCCCGCCATTGAATATTTTTTATTAAAAAAATATTCTTTTTTGCTTGAGAAACAAATTCTGTACCTTTGCATCCTTTTGTCAAGTCAGCATTCTGGCTCTTCATGTCCTACCATATGGTTCTGTCAAGAAATGATACTATTATTGTAATAATATTGCCATTTTTGTCTCACTTTATAATTTATAAATTGATGAATTAATTTACTATTCATTCATTCATCAAACATTTATTGTATGCCTACACAGCACCAGACTTTGTGGTAAGTGCTGGGGATTCAGAAGAGAGTTGTACATGACCCCTGTCCCTAGACTCATGCCCCTGAGGATGACAGAAGTCTGTCAGGAAGCAGGCATAGTGAGGTGCTCCTACCACTGGGAGTAGGAAGAAAGGTGGAATGAGAGAGAGAGATTGGGTTTTCCTCAGGAGTGAGGGAGACGTGTGTCAGGGAAGGTTTCATAACTTGTTATATTACTGTTGTCGTTATTGCTGTTGGTGTTAGTTGCCATTAAGCTGGTCCCCAACTCATAGTGACCCTATATACAATGGATCAAAATGGTGTCCTGTCCAGACCATGCCCATGGCGGGTTGGCATCAGACTATTGTGATCCATTGGGTTTTCACTGGCTGATTTTCAGAAGTAGATCACCAGGCCCTTCTTCTGGTACTAGGAGTAGCGTTTTCAATATGTCCATGCCGAAAAATAGTATCAGGGCTACCCTACAATACATTGAGTCTCACGTAAATATTTTTGGAGGGGTGCCTGTCTAGATATACAATTTGATTAAAAATGTTCTATAAAATTAATAGGCCTATGTGAGTCATAGTGCTTTATCAATAAATAGAATAATGAATGGAGAAGAGGTATTTATATGTTCGTTTATTGTCTAATCATTGCATATAAAGTTTGTGGGTTGTTTTCGCTTTGTTTTGTTTTTGTAGCATCTGGGCACTCCTTCTTCGTGTTTGGGTCCAACCATAATTTCTCCATGTTCTTTACTGTTAAATGTGCCATTCCTGACGAATTTCATATCTTCCAACACAAGAAAAATGTAACATTACTCATAATATCATGGCTCTTTGGGACCTGTTTGTGTTGAAACAATATTGATCCTCTTGCATCTGCTACTCCCTGATATCATTTACAACCAGTCACCAGTAATAACATTACTCCCAAAACCGCATCATCCTCCAAGCCACTCGTGGATACTGGCTTTCGGTGACTCTGAAAGGTTGTTATTGTGTTTTGTTGATCATGCCCACAAATGCAAGTCTTATCCAGAGTGTGCAGAAAAATGTGAATAAGAATTCATTTTTTGGTCATGTTGTATTATCTGTTCAGAATTTGATAGCATAAATATAGAACAACAAAGCTTCTGATTGTGCCTTCTCTTGAACTTTTAAGGCTGTGATCTCATTCAGTGTTGATCCCATTCCTGCCTTCCACATATTGCCACTAACAAGGAGAAATGTGGGTGGAGCAAGAGGAGAAGTACCATTCATGCAAGAAACGTCCATTTCTCATCCAGCATGACTTAAGACTAATGTGAGAGAGGACACAATGTCAGTACATCGATCAGAGGCAAGAGAAGAATTACTAGGAAGGGCTTGTTGATGTTGCAGATCATGGTCTCCTAAGACGTTGTAGGAGATAGGTGTGGCCAAACCCTGAAGATTTCCTGACACATGACACAAGAAGAAGCGGGGTGGCCAATCTACGTGACAGTGGTGGGGATGTATGGGGTAAAGGACACTTGTGTACACCCATACAGCACCTTTGGATAGGCACATGGTGGGTGGGAGCTGATGCTCAGGTCCATGCATATCTCAAGCCCAAGCACTGACTATAGATCATTGTTAGCACGGAGCACTGAGCTTGTCCTCTGTCTGACATGAGTGTGAGCCACCCCAAGTCAGCATGTTAGCCCCATTCTGTGAAATAAATACTGCATTAGCCAGAATGAATGATTGGTTTTCTAGGTCATCTTCCTGGAACTGGAGCCAGACCACAGTCCCTGAGACAATGTCATAAACACAAGTCCCAGAGTGCCTTGGGACATCTGGTTGACCTCATTCAGGGAAGATGGTCGGACAGAGCTTCAAAGGAAAGAAATAGGTACTTCGCTTCACACATGTCCTGTTTTGGGCTTGGGGTTCCTTGCCTGGGTATGCTTCTGGCCTCAACAGGTTCCAAACACTGGAGGAGGACTTAAAACACTGCCAGGAAGTACTCCATTGCCCCAAGCCTCTTCCGGTTGCCCAGGTCTAAGAATGGTACTTGTCCATGTCACTACTGTTGCTTTATAAATAAAAAACAAGTCCAAGAGAATGAATGACTTGCTCAGGCTTATACAAATAATTAGAGAAATAATGGACTCAAGCTCATTTCAAAGCTCCAAACCCATGTTCTTTCCAGAACACCACCCAATAGCTTAACTTCAACCTAAAAAAAAAAAAAACTTCAACCTAATCAGAGCAAAATCTGAAGGGTCACCTATACCAAACAGAAAATTCTATGGAGTAACCTGCCAAAGTAAAATTCAAATAAACTTCAAGTTAATTACTGTCTTTGATTATGTGGGCCAATGTTGCCCTTTAAAGAAAACATGCTAATGGTTCTTCAAACATATTTTACAACCGTGCGGCCCCTTTACGTTCATTATTCTTTTGGATTCTCACTACACCCCAGGAGTTAATTCAATTTTACTTCTAAACTGGAAACAATGTCATTCAGAGAGTGTTACTGATTTGCCCAGGTCTTACACTTTTCAGGGTGGGGTTGGGAATTCTAACCCAGTCTCAGATGCCAAAGCTTGTGCTCTGCCTACAAATTCACACTGAGTATTTTAACCTCATCGAATGATTTGTTACTCAGCATTCTTCAGGCATAACCATTGCTGATTACCATTCTTGTAGTTTGCTCTATTTTCAACTCACATGCTGTTCATAGTGTGTTACTATGGAGATCTGACATATTATTGGTCTCTCTGCAGGACAGTGACCTGGCATATTTAAAAATGTTCTGGGTTTCTTAGCAACTCGACCAATATTATCCATCTTTTTTTCCATGATCTGTTCTTTTGCTGCAGTAAATGATACCTGGAGCATGGATTAGCTTCCAGAGACAGTAACAGGGGTTTTAGAAAAGAAGCAAGGACTAAATGCCTCAAATATAGATTCCATCTCAGCAAATTCCTGTTCCCTTTCTGTTAAAGCATTTTAGAAAGTGACTGGAAATGATGAAATAGAAAACTCAGGGATTTAGATCTGAAACTTCAATTCCTATCTCTCGATTTGTTGTGCTAACTTCAAGTGTCACTTAGGCACCCTGAGCCTCAGCTTTCTCAAATATAAAGTAGTACCTACCTCACAGCCTTATTTTTTATGTATGTGTTAACGCTGATTCTAGGGCTCATTCATTTTTTTCAACTAAATACCTACCTGTGCTGAGCTCTGGCCTAGGCAGCACTGGGAGGAGAGGATGCAAGACCCTCCACCAGAGATCTCATAGCCTAATTGAGAAATGAGTGATGCACCAAGGCAGAGGACAGGAGCTGTCAGAAGGTCAATGCCTAACCCGTAATCAGTTAACACTATGGGACTTTAGAAGAGGACAATGCGACAGTGAGTTGGGGTGACCAAAGAAGGCTTCCTAAGGAATGTCCAAATACCTTGTTGTTATGAGCTGCCGAGTTGATTCTGATTCACAGTGACCCTATAGGACAGAGTAGAACTTCCCCATAGGGATTCCAAGGCTGTAATCTTTACAGAAGTAGATCGCTAGGTGTTTTCTCCCATGGAGCAGCTGGTGGGTTCAAACTGTAGATCTCTGGATTAGCAGCCGAGCACTTTAACCACTGCACCACCAATGCTCCTCTCCAAACACCTTTCCATTGCTGTCAAGTTGATTCTAACTCATAGCATCCCTGTAGGACAGAGTAGAACTGCCCCACAGGGTTTCCAAGGCAGTATATCTTTATGAAAGCAGACTTACACATCTTTCTCCCACAGAGCAGCTAGTGAGTTTGAGCTGCTAACCACTGCACCACCAGGGCTCCTACACCATAAACCAAAAGCCAAACCCATTGCCATCAAGTTGATTCCGACTCATAGCGACCCTACAGGACAGAGTAGAACTGCTCCATAGGGCTTGCAAAGGAGCGGCTGATGAATTTAAACTGCTGATCTTTTGATTAGCAGCTAAGCTCTTAATCACTGCTCCACCAGGGGTCCTCCTACACCTTAAAAAAATAAAATAAAATAAAATAAAATAAAAGAGCCTCCAAGGGCTGGCTTCCCCTTCCATATGTGGTCTCATCTCACTGTATTACCTGCCATCCCTATTGTATGTTGAGCACCTAGACTTTTAAAACCCCAATTATATAGGTGCAAATCCTAGCTTCAACACTTAGTAACTCCGTGACCCTGGCTTTTGTTTTCTTGTCTGTGCAAGGGTGGTAATAATAATACATAACTCAAATGGAATAGCTGCAGTGGAAAGCAGTTTGGCGGTTTCTCAAAAAGCTACACATAGAATTACCATATAATCCAGCAATTCTGCTCTTAAGTATATACCCAAAATTATTGAAAGCAGAATCACAAACAGGTGCTTAAACACCAGTGTTCATTGCAGCACTATTCGCAGTAGCCAAAAAGTGGGAACAGTCTAAATGTCCACAGACAGATGAATGGATAAACAAAATGGAGTATTACTTAGCCATAAAGAGAAATAAAGCCCTGATACATGCCACGACGTGAATGAATCTTGAAAACTTTGTGCTGAGTGAAATAAGTCAGTCACAGAAAGATGAATATTGTATGATTCCACTTACATGAAACATCTAGAATAAGCAAGTGTATACAGACCAAAGTCTATTAGTGGTGGGGGAGGGTGAAGAAATAGAGTCTCCTCCAGCACAAACCCTTTTTGTGAATTACAAAAGTCATTCCTTTGAGCAGATGAATCCCCTAAAGTGTGTAGACTTTTTGAGCATCCAATTAGATAAAGGCACCCTTGCCTCCAGGCTGACATATCCCTGGACCTGGCTGGATTTCAACCCCTAGTTGACGACCCTCAGCAGGCAAGAACATGCAAGACCATTTAATTTACCCAGTCATGGTAGACCTGAAAGGAGAAGGGCATTCCAAAGAGTGAGAATGCCAGCAGGAAAAGCACCTGGATCTGAAATAGCATGGGTTGAGCTGGGGAAACAAAAGAAGTTTGGTGTTGCTGGAAGGTGTGGAGAATAAGGCAGGAGACATGGGAGAAGAGGCCAGAAACATCAGGAGGTTCAGTCATGCAGGTCCTTGATTGCCATGCTAGGGGATTATGGTCTTTATGCTGCAAACCATTGGAGCATCCAAGACCATAGGAGAACAACGTATTGGAATTTCCTGGGCGGCTAATTAAGCATGCAGATTTGGGGGTTCTACTAGGTACCTATTGACTGGGCATGTATGTATAACAATTTCCTCAGGTAATTTTTATATCAATGAAAGTTTGAGAACCATGCTGTGATAGAAAATTATAAACAGAGCAGGACTTGGTTTGATTTGTGTTTTGGAAAGCTCACAGTGGATGCTGTGTGAGTGTGGCATTAGTGGGGTGAAAGCTAGGAGCAGGGAGACCAAACAGAAAGCTGATGAAATAAACTGGATGAGGCAGAAAGAAGTATCTATGTTTGACCTGTCTTAAGCCATTTTCTTCATCCTGGATTCTCTTCTCCCTTATCAGATGAATCAAATTATGACAAACACAGACATCTGAGTGTTCCCCAAATTGGATGCCATCCTTATAATTCTATGTGTATGGGGCTCATTAAATTTTTGTTGAGATTAGCAGTGATCCAAGAGGGTCCCATCTTGGTATACAGGCAATACACATGACTCAGACATGAGTCAAAAGTACTTAGTAGTTTTTGCATGCCTGTTTTCCTTTTGTCAGTAGATTTTTCTCAGGTCTTTTTTTTTTTTTTCATGACGCAATGCTATTGTTTTTGAGCAACTGAAAACCATGTAATTAATTGCACTCAGTTTCAATTGCAATAATTAACGGATCCAACGCATTTACCATTATACCTGGATGTAATTAGTCATCCACAATGGCAGTGGTGGGTAGATAGTTAGTCACAGATGGCTTGCAGGTTAGATGTGCTACCTAATTAAGCTAAAAACCTTTTGATAAAGATCCCAAGTGGACTATATCTTAAGATTAGGGCAGTTCTTAAGTCTCGAGCTACATACTGAGAACTTGGATACTAAATTGCTCCAATTTGACGAACCATCAGGGTCATCCTTGAGTAACTTCTACACATGCTATCCCATGGACCCACCTGACTACCCATTTGTCATTTTTAGAATGTTTTAATCAAGGACCAAATTACTTCCAAAGTCACAATGTTTATGATAGAGGCTGCCTGTCTTCCCAAGAAAAGTTCCTATTCATCAAGCCCACTGTGGTGGAATGTGGGTACAAGGGAGGCAGTTTCAGGGTATTTGCTCAAAATTTGCCACTGAATATGATTCTGAACTTATGTTGAGATGTAATTCACAATCAACACCCATAGAAGTAGCAGTCAAGAAATCAAATGATGCATTGCATTGGCCAAATCTGCTACAAAGGACCTTTTAAAGTATCAAAAAGAAAAGATGTCACTTTGAAGACTAAAGTGTGCCTGACCCAAGCCACGACATTTTCAATCACCTCATATGCATATGAAAGTTGGACAATGAATAAGGGAGACGGAAGAAGAATTGATGCATTTGAATTACGATGTTGGCTGCCAGAAAAATGAACAAATTTATCTTGGAAGAAGTACAGCCAGAAAGCTCATTAGAAGTAAGAATGGCGAGACTTTGCCTTACATACCTTGGACATGTTATCAGAAGAGCCCAGTCCCTGGAA
Organism: Loxodonta africana; assembly: GCF_030014295.1. NCBI lineage: Eukaryota > Metazoa > Chordata > Mammalia > Proboscidea > Elephantidae > Loxodonta > Loxodonta africana. The sequence continues at coordinate 80,537,230 of NC_087355.1, read as the reverse complement.
GACATTTTTATGGATTGAAATGAGTCCCCACAAAAATTGTGTGTCAACTTGGCTAGGCCATGATTTCCAGTATTGTGTGATTATCCACCATTTTGTCAGTTGATGTGATTTTCCTATGTGTTGTAAATCCTACCTTTATGATGTTAATAAGGCAGGATTAGAGGCAGCTGTGTTAATGAGGCAGCACTCAATCTACAAGATTAGGTTGTGTCTTAAGCCAATCTCTTTTGAGATATAAAAGAGAGAAGGGAGCGGAGAGACAGGGAGACCTCATTACCACCAAGCAAGAAGAACCAGGAGCATATGTCCTTTGGAACTGGGGTCCCTGCACTGAGAAGTTCCCAATCCAGGGGAAGATTGACGACAAGGAGCCAATGGAGAGAGAAAGCTGGAGCTGATGCCCTAAATTTGGACTTCTAGCCTATTAGATCATGAGAGAATAAATTTCTCTTTGTTGAAGCCATCCACTTGTGGTATTTCTGTTATAACAGCACTATATAATGAAGACAGACATCATGCTTGGTAAAGTAGGGGGACGGTGAAAAAAAGGAAGGCCCTACCTGAGATGGATTGACATAGTGGCTGCAATAATGGACTCAAACAACGATTGCGAGGATGGTGCAGGACCAGGCAGTGTTTCGTTCTGTTGTACAGAGGGTCACTATGAGTCGGAACCAACTCGACAGCACCTAACAACAAAAAGCAAATGATCCAACAAAATCTTCTGGTTTTATCAACAAAATGACCCATCAGAGACAGTTGCCACACCTGGCATCATAAATTGTCATGATCCATAGGAAATGGCTGAAGTCTACTTACCCACCACCATGCTGAGCCAGGGATGCATTCCTGCTGTTGGAGGAATCTGAGCACTCAGAACTGGATAAGAGTGAAATCTAGATGCTTGAGCCACCTAGCGGCCTCTGCTTTGGCCCATCGGGTGTATGTCCTATTGATAACAGATTCAGGCGTGTGAGAGATGAGGAAAGATCATCACATGGTGTTTCCAGAAGCCTGGCTTCACATTTGACTTCTAGGTGTGTGAACTTGGGCCATTCACTTCACCTCTCTGAGACAGTTTCCTTGACTGTAACATGAAGATAACAAAAATTAAAATAATGGATGTGCACGTTATTTATAACTTGTAAAGTGCTGTAAAAAAATTTGAGCTGGTTTTAGATGACCCTGTTTTTTATGGATTATACAGAGGAACCTATTAAACAATTACCTGCTCTCTATTCAGAACTTAATATGTACCCAGCACTGAGTTGTGTGCTTTGCACAAGTTAGTTCATTTAATTTATTCCTCACAACAACCATGAAAGGTATGAATGATGTCCCTAGACTACATACACTTAAAACCTATCAAGTAACTTGCCCTAAAACATACAGCTAGTAAGAGGCAGGTTCAAATTTAAGCCCAGGTCTTGCTAGCTCTAAGCATGGGCGCTTTCCAGTGAGCTATTTTCCAACACAAATACCTAGCTTTAAAATGACTACTTTTCAATTTAAAGTTTGCCTTCAAGGCAAGGCAAGTACTTTTTCAATAAACTTTACCTTCTGTTTGTAAAGATTTCTCTGAATTATTATTACTACTTCTTGGGGATAGTTTATTCCCATTATGGGATAGTGAATTGTTTGTTATGACAGGCTGAAAAGATTGAGAAAAAAAAAAAGGAAAGAAACGTTGTGATGTCCTAGTTAATTGATGTTGCACTGGAGCAAAAGTTTTAGCGAACAGAACAAGCATTCCTCACTTCAATAGCAGTTAAAAGAAAAGTTAGAGAAAATGAGCTTTGTAAGCTTTTTCCACAGGCTTTAGAAACCCTGGTGTAATGGTTAAGTGCTACAGCTGCAAACCAGGAGTTCAAATCCACCAGGCGTTCCTTAGAAACTCTATGGCGCAGCTCTACTCTGTACTATAGGGTTGCTATGAGTTGGAATCGACTCAATGGCAATGGGTTTCAATGGGTTCTAGAAAACTGAAAATACTAAGCACAGCTCAAATGTGTCACCGTAATCCACAGAAGTAATTGGAAGACTCGATAATTAACTAGTATTCCTCCATTCTCCCATCCATCTGTCTGTTGATCCTCCACCCTTCCATCATCCATGTATTTATTTCCTTCCATTTTTATATTTATTCTATCATCCAGCATCAATTTAATAAGTACATACCAAAACCCACTGTCATTGAGTCAATTCCAACTCATAGCGACCCAGTAGGACAGAGTAGAACTGCCCATAAAGTTTCCAAGACTGTAAATCGTTATGGAAAGCAGACTGCCATGTCTTTCTCCTGTGGAATGGCTTGTGAGTTCAAACTGCTGAGCTTTCAGTTTGCAGCTGAGTGCTTTAACCACTGCACCACTAAGGCTCCTAAAAAGCACATAAAACCAAAAAAAAAAAAAACAAAACTCATTGCCATCAATAAGCATATAACCCAGTGCCGTTGAGGAGAGGGTTTATTATACACTTTGATTTAACTAATCTTACTGAGTAAATATTGAGTACCTATCATGGGAAGAAATTGTACATGTATCACTTTAGCCTAGTAGTAATGAACTACTTTGTAGTGATGAAAAGAAATCTGAGGTGTATCTGAGAAAGCTACCTGCTCTCAAGTGATTAAGGAGGACAGGATGTGATCAATAAAAAAAAAAAAAAGATTAACTGAGAATGCTAAAGTTAAATTCCTTTCGAGATGAAGCCATAATAGATTTCACACAGGAAGGAACATAATTGAGCTCTCAATTAATGTTTTTTAGAGCAAATATCTAGGAGAGAAAACAGAAGAAATCAAGGCTTGTTGTTCATTGCCATTGAACAAGCTCCAATTCATGGCAATCTCATGTATGATAGAAGAAAACATTGCCTGGTTCTGCACCATTCTCACATTTATTTGTATATTTGAGCCCATTGTTACAGCTATTGTATCAATACATTTCATGGAGGGTTTTCTCGTTTTTTGCTGACCCTCTACCAAGCAGATGGCCTTCTCTGGGGATTAGTCCCTCCTGATGACATATCCAAAGTAAGCGAGATGAAGTCTTGACATCCTCGCTTCTAAAGACATTCTGGCTCCAAAACTGATTATTCTTCTGGCAATCTACCACATGTTCGATATTCTTCACCAATACCACAGCTCAAATGTATATGCATGTGCATGTATGGTGTTTTCATCAGAGAGAGAAATAGATGTAGGAAATTAAAGAGACAGAATTCTAGAACTTTCTAATTCCAAACACTGTACCCTTTCTGAGACACAGCAATGTAACTCTATTTTCTCATATAACTGGTTTCCAATGGCTATTGTCTTTTCGTAAAATGCTGGTATATGAAGGCGGAGAGAGTTCAGCATTTCTTAGAATTGGTAGCTTTCTATTCTTGGAATTCTTTCTAGCTTTTCAGCTCCTCTTTCAGGGCCACCAAAAGCATCATTTTAATTATGCATCAACAGTCATTTCCATTAGATAAAGATTTCTTAAAGGAGAGGTCACTTGATTACTTGAACGCTCTGAAGTTGCAGATTCTCCGTTCAACATAAGAAACCCTGAAAACAGATTACTTGTTATAAAGTAGGACTAAGGAACTATACAATACACCAAAAAACTAGACAACTATTCTGAAGCTTATTTCTTCACATCAAGTAAGGAAAAGAGTGGCCTTTATTGAAAAATGATTCAGATTCAAGTTCAACTAAGAGTGCACGTCTCTCAAGATAACTAACTTGGATTTCAAACCTACTTTGACCTGAAGGATCACATTTCTCAATTACACTTGAGACACTTGATGTCAGTTCCTGTGACTGAAAGAGCTGAGATTATTGCTCCATCCTACATTCAGTCCTGCCTGGGGCCTCTGTTTTCTTTGATGCTGTAACATAGGGGCTGCTGTCTCCCTTTTTGGTGTGATAGGCCACTTTTGTGTGTGGCCTTTCTAGCCAAGGTCTTGTAATCACTTGGGTGGGACTCTGTAATATGGTAATTATGGTCCACCAAAGGGATTGGTCAGTTTTCCCATCCCACTGGGTTTGAGGCGAGCCATCCCAGAGGTGGAAAAGAGAAGAGCCCACCACCACCAAGAAAGGAGAGACCATCAGGGCATGGCACAGTGAGCTTCCCAGCCAACAGAGAGTGAAAGCTCGGTGGCTTCGGGTAGAGATTGAGGACCAGGGAGAGGTGTGCCTATGAGTATGACTGGGAAGAGACTGTCCTGATGAAGGACTGTATCCTGAGCGTTCTTCAACCTGAATTGTAACCTGTTAAACCCCTATTAAACCCTGTCTCTGAGTATAGCCTGTGAGTTCTGTGAGGCCATTGCAATGAATTATCAACCCAGCAGAGAAGTAGAGAGTGATGTGTGAGAGATGATTGGTGTCAGAATTGTAAAGATGGTGGAGAGAGACTGCATGTCTGACCTCCACCGCATGGGAATCAGCCTTGAGTTGTTGGTCTTGATTTTCCTTCCCCCTTGTGAAGTTAGAGGAGGTCAGACACCACTCCCACGCCATTTTATACCCTTACATAAGTACATCTATTGTCACTTTGTCCTTAACACAGGGGTGAAGAAAGGAAGGCCAAATATCCCAATATAGTCCAACCACCAATAATGGAAAGTCTTTTTTATTAGACTTATTGAAATTTGTATCCTAATTATAAGGAATAACAAGAAAGGGATGGGGGTGAGGGTGGTAAACAAAACCTTGCAATAGTGTGCAAAATATTCTCAGAGTCCATATGAAAAAGAAAAAAAAAATACTACTACCGGTTTTTTTTTCTTGGATTACCTCAGTTCCTAACCTTACTTTCTTCTCTTTAGGGTATCCTTTTTCTTCTCCTCCCCAAAGAAGAACCCCTCTTCCATTCCTCACAGTTTGCATCTACATGCATGCATGTAAACACACATGTGTGTACACACACACGTGCACATACAAGGGCCTGAGCTGACTCTTCCTACTGTTTTTCTCTTTGCAATAAGGCATTTTGTGGGGCACAGTAATCTTCTAGCCACACATTTCCCCAGTATCAGAGTTATTGAGTCTAGCTTCTCAGCAGAGGAAGCCAGGAGTGCCAGATGGAATTTGATGCTTCAAGTCCAGCAGAAGAGTCCAGTTTGGCCTTTGACACCCCACTTTATGTCCTTTAAGACTTCTCAGCAAGCATGAGTCTCTGGGTGGTACAAACAGTTAATATGAACTGTTGCTAACCAAAATGTTGGAGGTTCGAATCCATACAGAGGTGCCTTGAAAGAAAGGCCTGGAGATATACTTCCGAGAAATCATCCATTGAAAACTCTATGGAGCACAGTTCTACTCTGACATACATGGGGTTACCGTGAGTCAGAATCAACCTGATATCAACTGGTCAGCTTGCATGAGGTGAAAATATGTTCCTTCATTCTTCTGGAAGAACTGTGATAGTACCTGTGTGTAAATAATATGCACAGCTTCAAGAACAATCCACATATTTCAGGCTAGTAAATTCTAAATCTGTACTGAAAACCCCATGAGTGCAGTTCTACTCCAACATCATGAGTTGGTGTCATCATGAGGGAGTCATCAGTATTTGGAATTGACAGCAACAGGATTGGTTTTGTTAGTAAAAAGAAGTGTTCTTCTAGACGGAATATAGTCTGAAAATATTTCCCAGGCCCACAATGGTGGTAATACTGTTACGCATGAAAGGTGAGAAAGAGAAGTAAAATGGAAAAACAAAGAGAAATAGGCCAAAAAAGGTGGATTCAGATGTTGATGTGTGTGCTGATTTCATAAAACAGATAATGTGGTGAAGAGGAGGAAGGAGAGAAGGGAAGGCAGAAAGGGAACTAACATTTATTAGATGGTTACTATGTGCTCAGACCAGACATATTTATTATTGTTTAATAAAATATTTAATACACATTTCAGTCCTTTATAGTAGGTATTATAAGCCTCATTTTGGGGAAGGAAAAACTATGCTACAAAAGAAAAAATGGCATGTTTTGAGATCAGTTTTCATGGTAAATCACACCTTTGAGGACTCTTTGTTCTCAAAGTGCAATCACCTGATATCTAGAGCCTTTTGAAGTCTTGATTAATCAGATCAGCATCATTTCATTCAGGCATTTTCAGAAGATTGATTCTAAATTTGATAATTACAGTAACCCACCAAGGTGGGAAATGAATATTCTCTGGAAGAAGATAAGTGGATTATTCAGAATGACTTTGTTTTCCCATAACATGATTGAAAACTTCTTTTTTCCAGGAAATGTTTGCATTTCAACTAGCATTTCCACTGGGAGATGCTGATCATCTTTGAAAGGAGAAGGAGAGAAGTTGACTTTCATCACGGTCCAACACATTCAGAAATTATTTACCGTCTCTACTAGGGTGACTGTTCTCCAGCGATGCCATTCCCTGACGCTGTTCCTTTTTAAACTCTTCATTAATTAATGTCAGCTCCTCCTTTCCTGCCTCCCCACCTCCCCTGGGTGTCATTAGATCTGCTCAATCTATTTTCAGCCATCTTCTTCCCCACTTCTTTTTCCTATTCCCCAGATGTTCCTCTTGCTCCGGTATCTGTCCCCGGTTCTATTAATTGGTTTCAATTTTAATCTTCTCCCTTAGAGACAGGAAAATGTCGGTAACTGGGGCAACTTTTCTCAGTATGGTTATTGTCCTTACCCTGGCCATATTAGCAATGGGTCCCTGGGTGGTAAAAACAGTTTGCAATCAACCACTAACCTAAAGTTTAGTACTTGGAACCCACCCAGCAAAGCCATGGAAGAAAGGTCTGGTGATCTGCTTCCCTAAGAAAACCCTATGTGGCAGTTGTACTCTGCAACACATGGGTTGTCATGAGTTGGAGTCTACTCAACAGCAATTTTTTTTTAATGTTAATATCCAATGGAATCTAGTTCATTTCCTATTGTCAATATTCAAAATGAAGATCCCAGAAGTCAGTATACTAGATATTATTCACTGAGTTTTCAACTATTTTGCTATGGGAAAGGATTTCTCTGTATCTTTTTCTTTGATTATTTCACGTTTTATTTACATAAACAGGCTTGTATTTGGGATAGCTTGATATAGTGTGAAGTCCCAGGGCACTGGAATCCAAAGACCTGGGTTTCTATTTCAATTCTGTTTCTAACTACCACGTGGTTTGGGGCAAATGAGTTAACGTCCCTGAACCTCTGCTTCCTCAGTTATAAAATGGGATCATTATGCTTGTTATGCCTGCTAACTGTTATTGTTTTTACTGCCTGCACCACAGAAATGTCCGGAAGATGTGCTGGAGGACTGTTCTGAATGGGCGAGAACAGATTGAGAGCTATTGTTGTTGCTGTGTGCTCTTGAGTCGATTTTTGACTCATAGCAACCCCACTTGACAGAGTAGAACTGCTCCATAGGGTTTTCTAGGCTATAATCTTTGTGGGGAAACCCTGGTGGCGCAGTGGTTAAGAGCTATGGCTGCTAACCAGAAGGTCGACTGTTTGAATCCACCAGGCGCTCCTTGGAAACTCTATGGGGGCCGTTCTACTCTGTCGTATAGGGTCACTATGAGTCGGAATTGACTCGACAGCTACGGGTTTGGATTTTTTTTTTTTTTTAATCTTTTTGGAAACTTACTGCCTGGGCTTTTCTGCCAAGGAGCTGCTAGGTAGGTTTGAATGGCCAATCTTGCGGTTAGCAGCTGAGCACTTAACCATTACGATACCAGGGGAGAGGAAATTCTCATTTGATGTTATAAAAAAACCATTGTCGTCAAGTCAATTCTGACTCATAGCAACCCTACAGGACAGAGTAGAACTACCCCATACGATTTCCAAGGAGCGGATGGCAAATTAAAAGTGCCCACATTTTGGTTAGCAGCTGTAGCGCGCTGAGCCACCAGGGCTCCCATTTGATATTAGATCTGCTCAAAGATATGGAATGGAATGATAGAAATGAGAGTGGGAGTGGTTGAATTTTGTGTTGGGTCATTCTGGGAATACTAACAGAAAAAGAAGGCAAAGGAGAATGGAGTTGGGCTGAGAAGAGAGGAGGGCTGAGGGGAGAGCAGGGCTGAGGGGAGAGGAAGGCTGAGAGGAGAGGAGGGCGGCAGCTGCTACCTGAGGAATACAGAGGTGCCCCTGGGCTTTTGGAGCCCTGCAGAGTGGTGTTCTCATGAGACTTGGGCAGCTTTCCTCGGTCTCTCAAAAGGATTCACTGGAAAGACCACTGCTTGCCAACATATAGGTGTTGTCTGATACCTCTGCCTTTGGAAAGAAAGGAATATAAACTTTCTGGCTGATGAGACAAGAGGTATTGATAAAGATTCTCACTGGCTGTTAGGATTGAATTATGTTCCCAAATATAGTGTTGTAAACCCTAACACCTATACCTGTGGATGTAATCATATCTGGGAATAGGGTTTTCTTTATAGTCTTAATGAGGCCATATCAGTGTAGAGTGTGTCTTAAGCCAATCATCTTCAAGACGTAAAACAAACAGTTTAGGCACAGAGAAGGCAGAGATGGGGAAAGATAGATGCCATGCCCCATGAAGACCACCAAGGAGCCAAGGAACAGAAGCAGAAAAGAGGCAAGGACCTTCCTCTAGAGCCAACAGAATTCAGAGCCCTGAATTCAGACTTGTAGCCTCCTAAACTATGAGCAAATAGAATTGTTTGTTAAATCAACCCACTTGTGGTATTTCTGTTACAGCAGCACTAGATAATAAGACTCCATCCCTTTCATATATACTTCCCTGTTACGATTACTTTGGTATGTTCTCTGGGTCCAACACAGCTTTCTTCTCTCCACTTACAGGAACCTTTACTTTCATTTTTAACACAGTGTGGTGCACTAATGCATTTCCTCATGAGAAGTGCTCTTGTTAATGTTATCCTGAACAGTAACTGCAGAAATGGATTACACAGTAAGGATGCATCCAAGTCTTCAATCATTAATAATGAGCGGCCCAACAATTAACAAGTCAAGGTACATTTGCTGGGAAATGGCTTCTGATAATATTTTTATTCAGTGCTCAGAACAGCAATTTCTAAATTTCATCGGACCGTCCACAAATGGAAAACATTATCCTCTCAGTGGTGTGCCACTGTGATCCATCTTTGCACTCAGTGATGCTTAACAAGTTATTTTGAGATTCAAGAGCTCTCAGATGGTATTTTATTGGCTTGCACTCACTCATATTCCATGCGGCATGACCAACACCATTCAACAGAAAGCTTGATACAGTACAATGCTGGCGTAACAAATCGGCAAATATTTGTTAATCCCATACATGTAGAAAGACATTATGCATTGTTAGAACAGGGGTATGCATATTAAACTTTAAAAAAAGCATATATATATATATATATATATATATATTTAACGTTTATTGGGAGTTTTAATACTAAATGCATCCAGGCCAGTCTGTTCACTGAGGTTTGATGGAAATTTGGGGAGAAGGGGCTAGTTGACAGGTCCCCTAGAAAGCTGTCTGACCTTGTTAATAATGAGAACTCTAAACACAGAAGAAATAATCAACAGATCCAACTGTCAGAGCCCACTTTCCACTTTCCCCAAGCCACTCACATCTCAAACAAGGAGATTGAATTGGAAGCCAGAGAAGACTCTTTCACGAAGACCTAGAAAGAACAAAGGTGTGCTTGGTGCCTGCAGTGTAGAGATAAATAAACAACTTCACTTAAATTTTGCACCAATATCTTGAACTGAACTATTATTTGCAGCCTTAAGGTTGGTCTCAAAAAAGAGAGAGAGAGAAAGAAAGAAAAAGAAAGAGCCAAACAAAAATCGTGCAGAGGAACAGACACAACAACGAAAAACAAGCAAACAAAAAAAAAACCCATTGCTGTTGAGTCAATTTTGATCTATAGCGACCCTATAGGACTAAGTAGAGCTGCCCCTTAGGGTTTCCAAGGCTATGTCTCACATACTTTGGACATGTTATCAGGAGGGATCAGTCCCTGGAGATGGACATTATGCTTGGTAAAATAGAGGGTCAGCGAAAAAGAGGCAGACCCTCAACAAGATGGATTGACACAGTGGCTGCAACAATGGGCTCAAGCATAACAACAGTTGTGAGGATGGTGCAGGACTGGGCAGTGTTTCATTCTGTTGTGCATAGGGTTGCTATGAGTTGGAACTGACTTGATGGCACCTAACAACAACAATTGTTACAGGAGTAGACTGCCACATTTTTCTCCCATGGAGCAGCTGGTGGGTTCAAACCACTAACCTTTCGGTTAGCAGCCAAGTGCTTAACCACAGTGCCACCAAGGCCCCCTGGAGACAACAACAGAACATTACAATCCCTTTTGCTCTTACTAGGCAACAATATTGGAGCCCTGGTAACACAATTGTTAAGAACTACGGCTGCTAACCAAGAGGTTGGTGGTTCGAATCCACCAGCTGCTCCTCAGAAACCTTATGGGGCAGTTCTACTCTGTTCTATAGGGTCACTATGAGTCAGAATCGACTCAGTGGCAACAGGTTTTAGGGAGCAATAGTTACTGAAACCATATGATCATGCCTGGTGACAGTTGTTTTAAAAGCATGCAAAATTCTGTACACATGGGGTTACCGTGAGTTGGAACTGATTTGATAGCAACACGGATATGTTGTTGTTGTTAGTTGTAAGTTGATTCTGACTCATAGAGACACCACGTGTGCACAGTAGAACTGTTTCACAGGGTTTTCAAGGCTGTGACCTATCAGAAGCAGAGCACCAGGCTTATCTTCCCAGGTGCTACTCAGTGGGTTTGAACTGCCATTGTTTCAGCTACTAGTCTAGCACTTACCCTATCCAATATATCATATGTCCAATATATATCGTATATCCAAGGGTCCAATATATGTATATATAGTGATATATATATGTGTGTGTGTGTATATACATATGTATAGTGGTAAATGGCATTTGGCACTTGGATTCAGTGAGGGGAGACAAAAACGGGAGTGCTGTATCAGCTATTCTATCGCTGCGTAACAAATAATCCCAGCATTGAGTGGTTTAAAACAACTACCATTACTTTAGCTTTTGAATTTGTGAGTCAGCAGTTTGGGCTGGTCTCAATCATATAGTGCTGCTGATCTTGGCTGAGCCTACTCATGGACCTGTAGACAGTTGGCAGGTCAGGTGGGGCAAGATTGGGGATCTTACCTGCAGTGGCTTGTCTCTGTTCACCCTGCAGCCTTACCCTCCAACAGGGTAGCCTGGGCTTGTTCACTCAGAGATAGGATAGGTTGTCAAGCTGCTTTGGCTGGAAGTGAGCAAGGCCCTCCACGCCTAGACTCAAACCTGGATCAGGATCACTTCTGCCACATTCTGGTAGCCAAAGCCAATCACAAGACCAACCCAAAGAACAGTGGTACAGAAACGAATTCCACCTCTTGACAGGAGTAGCTACACAGCCACATTGCAAAGAGGAATACACAAAGGGAGAGAAAAACCTTGGCCACATTTGCAAACCATCAACCACAGATGGGCACTGGAGAACACACAGCATCATTAGAGCTGGGGAAGAAACTCTTAAAACTCTCTCTTCCATAAAAGCCACGAGAACTGGAGAAATTTGTCAGAATTAACCCAAAGCAAGCAGAAGGAAGGAAATAATAAAGGTTGGCGTAGCACTTTATGAAACAGAGAATATAAAAACAGCATAGAATATCAACAAAACAAAAAATTGGCTCTTTGAAAAATCAAAAAACTTGACAAACCTCTAGCTTGACAGACCAAACAGAGAGAGGGGGGGAATAGGACTCAAATTACTAAAATCAAGGATGAAAGAGGAGACATTACTACCTACCTTATAGAAATAAAAAGTGTTGCAAAGAAATTCTATGAGCAATTCTACACCAACAAATTAGATAACCTACATGAAATGGACAAATTTTAAAAAATACAGACTACCAAAAGTGACTTAAGAAGAATTAGAAAATCTGGACAGATCTATAACAAGTAAAGAGATTGAATTAGTTATTAAACTACTCTCAAAGAAAAGCCCAGGCCTAGAGAACTTCCCAGGGAAATTTTATGAATCATTTAAAGAAGAATTAATGCTAATCCTTCACAAACTCTTACAAAAAATAGAAGGAATACTTCCCAATTCATTTTATCTGCCAATATTACCCTGATGAAGGAGCCTTGCCGGTCCAGTGGTTAAGTGCTCGGCTACTAACCAAAGTTAGGTAGTTCAAACTCATCAGCTGCTCTGTGGAAGAAAGATTACAGCTTTGGAAACCCTATGGGACAGTTCTATTTTGTCTCAAAGGGTCGTTATGAGTCGGAATCAACTCCACGGCAATGGATTTGGTTGGCTTGATTACCCTGATTTCAACACTAGACAAAGAAAAGAAAACTACAGATCAATATTCTTTATGATTATAGACACAAGTTGCTCAGCAAAATTCTAGTAAACTGAGTTCAGCAGCATATGAGAAAGAGTATATGCTATAAGCAAGTGGATATAATACTTAACTGCCCGGAAAGGAACTTAGAGAATGAGTCCAATGGGGCAGAAATAGAAGAATTTTTAAGGTTATAAAGAAATGTATTTAGAAACTCAACTCTATTACTTACTAACTTGGGAAGTTTTTTTCACCTCCATGAGCCTCTGATTTCTGATTTACGAAGTGGAAATAATAAAATACGGTCCAAACAATTGTGGTGAAGAGCACATGAAATGCTATGTGCGAAGTTGCTGCTATTAGGTGGCTTTCAGTCAATTTTGACTCATAGTGCCTCCGTCTGACAGAGTAGAAAAGTGCAAAGTGTGTGGCTTAACATGCAGACCATAATGAGCAACCAGTTGCTGTCAAGTTGATTCTGACTCATGGTGACCCCATGCGTGTCAGAGTAGCACTGTGCTCCACAGGGTTTCGATGGCTGTATTTTTGGAAGTAGGTCACCAGGCCTTTCTTCCAAGGCACCTCTGGGTGGTTTCAAACTGCCAAATTTGAGTTAACAGGTGAACTCATTAACCATTTATACCACCCAGGGATTCTACAGAGATCATTGTAGGTGCACAATAATGCTTCTATACATTGGCTTTAAAACATTTATTTAAAATTAGTAATTTAGGTTGAAAACTTGGGGTTTGTCCCACAGACTTGTTATGATGAGTTGAGGTTGTAGATGTTGGACACATCTGTCAGCAGCTAAATTGGAGTCTGGTGTCATTGAAAACATTTGACTTCAAAATGCATAAGCCCAAATTATTGGCAGTAGCCAGGCCTGAATTTGGACATGAGATTCTGAAAGGTTCATTGTTCTCCTGCCCACTGAAATGCCAAGTTCCTCCATGAAATTTGGAAATCATTTTTTAATTTTAATTTTTAGTATTCATTCCAGCAAGGCAGATGTCTCTCACCATCCTTGTTATGTCTATCAGCTGTTGCTTTATGGCATTCCATTCACCTCCATTTCTTGTTCCAAGTCATGCTCATTTCACGTCTGCAAGCCCAGCCAGAGATGGACGGTAAGCCTGTATCCTGTACTGGAAATGGTATTTATTAATTTTCCCGTCCTGCTCTTCACGTCTGCCTTCCTCTTTATCCATTAAGGAAACTGTACTTATTGGCTGTGCCGGGCAGTCTTTTCAGATGCAATCCAGACTGTGTGGAAGCTTTCACAATTTCTCCTGGTCTCCTTCCAGACCTGCTCAGGGTACATTATCTGCAGCCTCCATCTCTTAATTACCTGTGCCCCTCTGGCATTTATTATTCTTGTCGCAAATCATCACCCGCTCAGCATCTAGGCTTGCACATTTGTGACAAGAAGAAGTCAAGGGGACACCTCGCAATTGTGTGGCTGTAATTATCTGAGGCACATAGTAATGACTCTGGGTCCTGCTGTTTTTGTGCAGTGATTAACAGGTGGCAGGCAAGCTTTGCCTGCAACGTTTTACCCAATAGTTACCAGAGAAAACCCTGGTGCCAGAGTAAATAGACCAAACATTGAAACAAAGGCTCTGAGAGGGCCTTCTCACCACGCCCTGCCATTATCCTGGGTTTGCCAGGGTTCATCACACTATGTGAACGAGAGAGTTTAGGACAGGGATTAAGGGTATGGCTTTTGAAACCTTACTAGGTAGGGTGGTGGATTTGAACTGCTGACCTTTTGGTAAGCAGCCAAGCTCTTAACCATTGTGTCACCAGGGCTCTAATTATCACACCAAACCCACTGCCGTTGAGTCGATTCCAATTCATAGTGATCCCACAGGACAGGGTAGAACTGCCCCATACGGTTTCCAAGGAATGCCTGGTAGATTTGAACTGCCGACCTTTTGATTAGCAGCCATAGCTCTTAACCACTACTCTATCAGGGTTTCCATATATATATATATATAAACCCATCGAACCCATTGCTGTCAAGTCAATGTGTGTGTGTATATATATATATACACATATATGTTTGTTGTTGTTAGCTGCGGTCAAGTTGGCACCTCACTCATGGTGACCCCATGCACAATGGAACAAAATGGTGCCCATGATGGGTTGCAGGTCGGACTGTTGTGCTCCATGCGGTTTTCATTGGCTGATTTTTGGAAGACGATCACCAGGCCTTTCTCCCTCATCCATGTTAGTCTGGAATATCCTCTGGAACCCATTCAGCATCTAAGCAATACACAAGTCCCTCTCTCCAAGCCCCAGAGTGAACTGATACAGCTGTGATTGGGCTTCTAGTCTCTAAAACTGTGAGAAAATAAATTTCTGTTCTTTAAAGTCACCCACATTGTGGTATTTTTTAGGCAGCCCTAGGAAACTAAGACAGAACTTGGTCTTATTTTTGGTCTTTCACATGAGAGGAAGCACTGGCCCTGCCCATCACTCCCACACATTGTTATTGTGGTCAGGACTTAGTGGCTTTCCATCCACATTTAGCCCCAAAGTCAACACTATCTGCTTGCTACCAATCCACCCATATTCATTGCTTCCTCTAATGTTTGCCACTATGCAGCAGTAAAGAGAAGATATCTCAACATCTTTGGCATACTTGACCTTCAACTAGTAATTGTAATAAACTATGATATCTTTGCTGTTGAGTCTCTCTGCTTCCATCCTGCCTTCTCTGAGACTGAGATAAATAATCTAATTATTTCCAACGATATCCACACTTACAAGAGTCATAATAGTGAGAGTGATCTCTACAGTTTATCTCACATATCATGCCTGGAGCTTTATACACAATATACGACACCAGTTGGTTCATTTTATTGCTAGAAGGGCAAATATTAATACACCTGTTTTGTTTTCACAATCAGGCTCTTGAACCTGTTTGCATTTACTAGCAGAAAATCCAGTAGCTACCAATGTGTGTCCTCGACACTCTGAATTTTCCAGTTACCTTGGGAGCCTGTCAGTCCAAACATGCAGCTATATTCCAAACACAAGGCCAGGAGAACTCCAGAAGGTCTTCTAGGTCTACTAACCATGTGGCTTTGCTCTTGACTACACTGGTACTGCTTTGTCTGGGTCACTGATGTATTGATGCTTGGGCTGATTTCATTCCTTCTCATTCCCAGTAGACTGTCATGGTTGAGCCAAATTACAGCTCTTCAAGTACTCAGTCGCATGTTTAGTAACTGCTCCCAAAGCATAATGGCGAGCCAGGTGCAGAAGAGCTTCCAGCCCTCCAGATTGACATGAAACTCTATCCCCTGGTGTTGAGTGTGGATCAGCAATTCAAACTGCCCTCCACCCTCCCCCAACCTCAGCGGGGACCATGGAGTTCTTCCTTGCCGATGGGCCACATTTGGATCATTCTAATTTAAAAGGAAATGGAGGTTGATTCTTGATCTTCTTTCTCCAAGGATATTTCTAAATCCCTAGACCCAATATTTACTCCAGGGAATGGCTGAGGATAAAAAAGAAAAGATGGTTCTGGGAAGGCACAGGCTTTGTCAAGCACAAATAATAATTTTGTATCCTCTCCCAAGGGCCATGGGAGAGGATACACTTTATGCTTCTCTAACAAAGAGATGTAATAGCAGAAGGCCCAAGCTCACCTTCCTCCTAGGCTAGGACGTAGCTTGATGCTTTTTCCCTTAATGCCTTCTAAGTTTTATCTCATCAGCATCTTTATCAGCATCAGATTTATGTCGAAGCAACCCTTCTTGATAGCTATTATTATCTTCATTTTATATGTGATGAAATAGATTCAGACAGGTTACCTACTTCTGGATGACACTGCTAGTAAGAAGTAGGAATAGGATTCTATTCGGATTTACCTGACTCCAAATAACTGGCTCTTCTCCTGCATCCCCTTTTGACTGGAGACAACAAATAGGAGGCCGTGTCTGTGCCTCCCGTTAATGTGGAACACTGGAGCTTGGAGGACATTCTTTCCCTCCCCCCTTTCTTTATTGTTCTGTCTTTCTCTCTCTCAGACTTTCTCTCTCCTTCAGTCTCACACACCCACACATATACTCACACATTCACACATACACACACACACTCCAAAGGATGAATTTGTCTGCAAACGTGCACCACTAATGTGTTGCAGCGTCCTGGTGGTGCAGCGGTTAAGCGTTAGGCTGCTGACCAAAAGGTTGGCGGTTTAAACCCACCAGCCGCTCCTTGGAAATCTTATGGGGCAGTTCTACTCCGTCCTATAGGGTTGCTATGAGTCAGAATCAACTCCACGGCAATAGGTTCTTTTTTTTTTTTTTTTTTTAATAATGTAGTGTAAGTAGTTTATGATCGGCTATTAACCTAAAGGCTGGCAGTTCAAACTCACCCAGTGGTGCCATGGAAGAAAGGCCTGGCGATGTGCTTCCATAATGATTAACAGCCAAAAAAAACCCCAAACCCTATGAAACAGTTATACTCTGTAACACATGGGGTCCCCATGAGTCAGAATCAAGTCCACTTTAATGAGTTTGGTATGATTTAATAGGTCTAAGCCCTGGTATGATCATAGATACAATCTACCCTTTCCTGAGGCCTGGGAGAAACCCATCCAGGCTCACAGCTCCACTCCCACAGCTGCGGAGTTGCTGGCTTCTGTAGGGTCAAACGTTAATAGGGACTGCTCCAGATTCCTGCTCCATCCATCCCCAAAGGGCCTTTTGCTACTCATTTTCCGAAAGGCTTCAGTTTTCCGGTCATAACTGTCCACACACAGGCCCACTAAAGGAATCTGAGGGATGGAGGCTAGACCCATCGTAAATACTTAATACTTAAATAGTACTTAAATACTAATTTATTATTATTAATTAAAATGCTGAAATAATAATTTAAGTAGTATTACATATTAATGTTATCGTTGTTAGGTGCCATCAAGTCAATTTCTACTCATAGTAACCCCACATGATAGACTATACCTGTTCCAGAGGGTTTTCTAGGTTGAAATCTTAATGGGAGCAGATCACCAGTGGGGCTGCTGGGTGGGTTTGAACTTCTGACTTTTCGGTTAGCGTCTGAGGGCTTACCTGTTGTGCCAGCAGGGCTCCTTATATATATTAATAGCAGTTATTATTTATGGTATGTCTACCCTGATGAAACCACACGAAGTAACTTCTTTCTTCTTTTCAAGCGAGGCTAAGAAAGTAATTGGATTGACTTCTGAAAGCAAATCCCATCTCCCTTCGGAAGGCAACACCACATCCTGATCCAGGGTACCCGTTACGGAGACTGCTGTGTGAGTCGCTGCTGAGAATCTTAATCTTTCTCCAGCCTTTCTTGAAGGCTTGTCACTCCCCTGCCCTTTTACTTGATGAATGGGCCTGGCTCCCAGGGCTATAAATGTTGACTAGGTCCCAGTTGATTATCTGAGGCCAGGAACTCTCATAAAAGAGCTTTGCGGGTGGACATTTTCAGTGAGTTCTAATTGTCAAGTGCACTTCAAGAAAGAATTCAGGAACAATGAATCTTCAATAATATTTTTAAAATAATAATTTAAGCAGTGATACATATTAATGTTGTTCTTAGGTGACATCAAGTCCATTTCGACTCATAGCAACCCCATGTGATGGAGTAGAACTGCCCCCAGAGGGTTTTCTAGGTTGAAATCTTTATGGGAGCAGATCACCAGGTCTTTCTCCTGTGAAGGTGCTGGGTGGGTTTAAACTGGGTGGGTTTGAATTGCTGGGTGGGTTTGAACTGCTGACCTTTCAGTTAGCAGCTGAGGGCTTAACTGTTGTGCCACCAGAGCGCCTTATATATATTAATAATTATTATTTATAGTACCCAGTACTATCATTTTTAAACCAATATATATAATTTTGATAACCCTGCACAATAGACATTATTACTTCCACTTTGCAGATGATAAATCTGAGGCCCATAGAAGTTCTTAGGTAAGTTATCAAGGAAGTTGCTAAGACCACAGAGAGGCACAGCAAAAGTTCAAGTCACTGTCGAATAAATGAATCCTGTGGTCTTGTCATAAACATATATTTCTTCTAATAACACTCAGTTTGCTTCAGCATTCCTGCTACCTCCAATTTGCTCTGGTTGCTTCCTGGTTCATCTTTGAAATCCTCCTCAATGAGGAAGCCTGACCTTCTGATTCAGTTCAACAAACATTTATCAAGCAACTGCTACATGTAAAACACACCACTGGGTATTCTGGGCAGAAAAATGATGGTAGACAGCATCCCATCTCTTAAGAAATTTAAATTCCAATCATCTTGTCTCATGTTTGAAACATTTCATCTATACTGGTTATCTTAAGGACTGCAACCTACCATGTTCCAGAAAATTCTACATATTATTTTATTTAATCTTTTCAACAACTCCACAATACCCACTTATAGAGGGAAAGTGACTTGTCCTGAATCATCACTTTTAATGCCTCAGAGACAGTTTGAATCCAGGCCTTTCCAGCTTCTAATTTCAGGGAACATTTGCCGAAGTCTGGAGACATTTTTGTTGCCACAATTTTGCAGGGAGCCGGGGGAGGATTCTTCTGGGTAGAGGTCAGGGGTGCTGACAAATATAGTTTACCTAGGTTCAAATCTGGTTTCTACCAGTTTTTCCTCTTTGTTGCTTTGGGTAGTTACCACCCATCTGTTCAGTGGAGGCCTGCATATTGCTATGATGCTGAACAGGTTTCAGCAGATATTTTAGCCTAAGACAGACTAGGGAGAAAGACTTGGTGATCTACTTCTGAAAATTAGCCAGTGAAAATCCTATGGATCAAAACAGTCAGATCCACAACCCAATGTGGAAATAGTGCAGGACCGGGCAGCATTTTGTTCCATTGTGGGTGGAGTCACCATGAGTTAGGAGCTGACTCTGCAACAGTTCAGAACAACAAATCTTGGGTAAGTCAGTTCTGACCCAAACTGGGTAGCCTTGGGTAAATCGGTTAATCTCAGCAAGCCTCAGTTTTCTCATCATTTCCAACAAGTAGTTAGCACATGATTCTGTGGGTAACACATTTGGTTGGACTCAGCTGGTCTGTTCTTCTAATCTGGGCTTGTCTCTGGTGATCTCAGTAGGGTTTACTCATGTCTGAGGTTAGCTTGTGAGTAGACTGGGGCTGGCCAGTCTAAAATGGTGTGGTAGCTAGTCTCCACAAATGTCCCCAGTGGATTATGCCTCCTGGTACCTATACCCTCCACAGACCCCTCTCACACTGAATCCAGGATGGTCTTGTGACTCACTTTAACCAATAGAATGCAGAGGAAGTAACACTGTGCGAATTTGCAGTCTGAGTCTTAAGCCTGACAGCTTCCCTTTTTGCCTCTTTGAGAGCCCTGAGCTGCCATGTAAGAAGTCCAGCTCTACTGGTGGAAAGATCACATGGAGACACCATACCACATAGAAAGGTTATGTGGGGAGGCCTTGAGATGAGACGAGACAGAGAGAGAGACACAGACACCCAGCTGTCCCAGCATACCAGCCTTCTTTATCAAGGCACCAAGCACCCAGACAAGTAGAATGTTCCAGGTCAGCTGAGCTTCCAGATGACTGCAGACCCAGCCAACATCATGCAGAACAGAGGAAGCACCAGCTGAGCCCAACCAACCCACAAATTGTAAGATATAATTAATTTTTTTTAATGTCTCTAAGTTTTGGGTTTTTTACAGCAATAGATAATCAAATAGATGGACTAACACATGTATCTTCCAGATGGCTAGCTGTCAGCTGGAACGATGGCAGGGGTGGTTGAATTATCACCCAGCAGACTAGCCCAGGTTTCTTCCCAAAAGGTAAGGCAGAAGTCTGCAAGGCCTCCTTAGGTTTGGGCACAAAATGTCTTTCCCTGCGTTCTATTTTCCAAAGCAAGTCTTCAGGCCAGCCTGGAACCAAAGACAGAGAAATAGACCCTGTCTCTTAACAGGAGAAACTGCAAAGTCACATGGCAAAAAAAAAAACATGACTACAGGAAGGGACAGAGAATTGTATCATTTTTGCAGTCTGCCACACAAGACAATGATTATTATGACCATTTTTACAGATGATGAAACCAAGGCTCAGAAAAGGTTAAATGAACTGCCTAAGATCACATAGCTAATGAGGGAGCGCTGGTGGTGCAACGGTTAAGCACTTAGGTGCTAACCAAAAGGTTGGTGACTTGAACCCACCCAGTGGCTCCGTGGGTGAAAGATCTGGTGATCTGTTCCCATAAAGATTACAGGCAATAAAACCCTAGGGGGCAGCTCTACTCTGTCACATGGGGTTGCTATGAGTCGGAATGGACTGGACGGGACTCAACAACAACAAACACAGCTAACGGGTGATGGAACTGGGATTCCCACCCGGGTGCATCTTCTCTAGAGTGCACATTCCTTCTCCTCTACCATGCCGCCTCCATACTTCAGTGATTATTGTCAATTTTAGCTCTAGCAACCCTCCCTGAGTGAATCTTCAAATGTTTTCCGTGTCCTTTGGTGACTCTCCATAACTTGAAAATTCTGGCTACACGTCTGTAACTTCAAAGTCAGATGCTGAATGCATTAACCTTTAAGTCAGAACTGTCCAAGGAGCCATTAAGTCCCCCCTTTGAGCAGTTGGGCTTGTCACTAAGCTACTCAAATGAGTTAGTCATCAGTGTTCTTTATTAACTGCTGAACAATTGGTTCCAAATAGAAGTTTAAAGTTACTGCTGAAAAGCTGCAAGGGAGCCCTAGGGACCGGACACATTCCTGCTGGGTTAATTCACCTCTTTCCTGTGTTGTCTATGTCTATTTTGATGGCATGACTAGAATTTTCTCAGCTAATTGAAAGAAAAAAATTGGTCCAAAGTGACCATTTGTAGAGTTGCGTAATGACCACATCTGTGCTTGCTGGATTGGCTGTTGTTATTCAGGCTTTTCTGATGAATAGATCAGGCCTTGAGACTGCCTCAGTTTCCCTTCAGGGAGGGGCTGTGACCTGCATCAAGCACCAGCAGTCCTCTGCCTCGCACTGCCTCCAATAGTGCATGCCTGTGTGTCTGAGCCACTTCTGGGGACTTACTTATATGAATAATGAGTTGAAATTTGGCTAGAACTCTAGATCTCCGAGTTTCTCAATTGCTAACCTTCCATCAGGCTCCTGAAAAGGACATGCTTCCTGAAGACGAGGCAAGCCGAATCCATTGTTTTCATTGTAAGGCTTTTGCCTAGTGAGCTGGGCCAGGTCCCTAGATGGCTTCTTATATTCCAACAAGAGGCAGTGGCCAAGCAGCTTCATTGCCCCTCCCCTCCAGTTCCACATCTACTGCTCCCTCTAATGATGAGGAAGAGGAGTCCCTAGGTGTTGCAGACTGTTTAGTGCTTGACTACTAGCTGAAAGACTGGTGGTTTGAACCCACCCAGAGGCACATTGGAAGACAGGCCTGTTGACCTGCTTCCAAAAGGTCATAGCTTTGAAAACCCTGTGAAGCACAGTTCCACTTTGCAATACCAGAAGTTGCCATGGGCCAGAACCAACTAGATGTCAACTAACAACAACAACAGTGATAACGAAGAAAGGTGAATCAAGCAAAAAGAGACTTTCTCCCACAAGTCTAGCCTTGATCTACTCTGCCTATCCCAAGTTATCTCCAAGAGGAGACAATTCCAGCAAGCGCAGCCCCTCACTCTACCTTGCTTCACCTGCTGTGTGCAGAAATATTACCAGTGAGAGGTGCATCACTCTCTTATCATCAAGGCACTACAATTTCTTTGCATCTGACCCACCATCCACTCTTTGTTCGGGGGGGGGCGGGTAATGGGGTGAGGAGGGCAAACGGGAGACTTGAGCTCCCACTAGAGGCCACCATTTTGTTTACCTGGTAAGAGAGAGGAAAGTTTGGGAATACCAAGCTTCACCTAACACCCTCTACCTTCACTCCTGTAGGAGACCTCAGTCAAGAACTCGAGGTTGGTGAGCTCTACATTTCGGCTACTGAGATTCCGCTCTCCTCTCACTCCCTATATCTAGAACTGAGGTAGCTTTGCTCACCTCAGCCTACAATATCTTTGAGAAGAATTTGTTTTTAAGAGAGGATGGGCAAAGAAGGCCAATGGGATTCGAATAGTGCTGATTGGCTCCCTCTGCTCTGGGTCATGATTTATCATCTCCACCTCGCTCTTGAGCTTTGATACCAACACTTAGCAGACTATTTGGACTAAGATCCATTGAATTCACAGAAAAAATGGTTGTCATCTGATCTGGAGATTTACATGCATGCAAATAACCCACACAAGATAAAAAGGGACCCTGAATTGACGGTGTTTGACAGGCCTGCCCATGACGTTTTGAGACAACACGCTTGCTTTAGCAGTAGAAAGATCCATGAGGATTCTAATAGCTGTAAAGAGAAAAGTTCCTGGCACATTGTAGGCTCTCAAAATACGGTATCTAATAGTAGTAAGGGGTCCCGGTGGCACAGAGGTTAAGCAGTTGGCTGCTAACCCAGAGGTCGGTGGTTCAAACCCACCAGCTGCACTGTGGGAGAAAGACACAGCAGTCTGCTTCTGTAAAGACTTATAGCCTATGGGGCAGTTCTACTCTGTCCTCTAGGGTCGCTATGAGTTAGAACTGAAGGCAATGGGAGTAGCAGTGGCAGTATGGTTGTAGTAGTCGTACTGATGGCCATAGTAGTAATAATAGCAGTAGTAGAACTGTAGAAAAAGCAGCAGCTATCTTTCCTCCCATTCCATAAACACAGCTCCCACCTCCCTGCCTCTTCTCATGACTTTCCTCTATCCTTTTTTTCTTCTTCAGCTATTAAAGTTCTAGGTATCTTTCAGCATTCACTATACATGCCACTTCTTCCAGGAATCCTTATTTGGTTATGAAGTTGGAATCAATAACTTTTCATCTTTTCTCTGACAAAAATTTGCACATACCTCTCATAAAGTGATTTTATAAATACACTAAAATTATCTGTTTTGTTTTTTTTTTCCTTTAACTATCTTTGCTTATTGTAAAGGAAGGCATTCTCTTTTCTGAATTAAAAAAAAAAGTATCAGTACAGTATTTTGTCTATCATATCCAATAAAAAGTTTGTTGAAATATTGAATAAACAAATGAAGGTGAATCTAATGAAGGTTAAAATCCAGAATGAAAGAAATTCTCAGTAGTGACATCTCTGAGGTATCAGGTATGCTATCTCCACCTATAGCAGAACTCCACATTACAGACTGACTGCTAATTAACTTTACGTATTCATCCAAAGCCCCATGTGCCTGTCAGTTTGTCTTACTGTGGGGGCTTGCACGTTGCTGTAACGCTGGAAGCTATGCCACCAGTATTCAAATATCAGCAGGGTCATCCATGGTGGACAGGTTTCAGCTGAGCTTCCAGACCAAGTCAGACTAGGGAGAAGGAACCAGCAGTCTACTTCTGAAAAGAATTAACCAGTAAAAATCTTATGAATAGCAGCAGAGCATTGTCTGATAACAGTGCTGAAATATGAGCCCCTCAGGTTGGAAGGCAGTCTAAGGATCAGACAGTGTTTTGTTCTATTGTACACAGGGTTGCTATGAGTCAGAACCGGCTGGATGGCACCTGACAACAACATTCACCCAAAACAAAGTCTATTTTTTATCTAGTGTTGGGTTCAACTAGTCAATCTGAATATACAGAAAAGGGGATCTGACTCTGATTGACAAGAAAAGCACAAATTTGCAAGAGACACCACTAAAATGGCACAATTTTAATTCTGGTGATTGAAGTGTGTGGGTAATAACTCAGTGAAAACACTCTCGCTATTGGCTGCGAAGGATTTGCATTGGACTGATGTTTGAGCCAATATGAAAAGGGTGGTTAATAGCAACCATTTAACAGTAACAATTTCTTTTTACATATAATTATAAGCATTCTAGAAATTAATGCCCTGAAAACAGACAATTGTATTTTAACACCCTGAAAACAGACAAGAGTCTTCAATTTCAAGAATCCACAGTGCTTGGAGGTGAAACACTTTATAGAATAAGTAAGAACTATCAATATTTTTTTATTTTTTATCAATTCAGCTGGTAATCAAGTGCATGGCCTGCGTTTAGAAATTCTTAATAAATGTGTTTTATTGACTATGCAAAGGCATTCGACTGTGTGGATCATAATAAATTCTGGATAACCTTGTGAAAATGGAAATTCCAGAACACTTAATTGTGCTCATGAAGAACCAGTACATAGATCAAGAGGCAGTTGTTCAGACAGAACAAGGGGATACTGATTGGTTTAAAGTCAGGAAAGGTGTGCATCAGTGTTATATCCTTTCACCATACTTATTCAGTCTGTGTGCTGAGCAAACAGTCTGAGAAGCTGGACTATATGAAGAAGAATGGGGCATCAGGAATGGAGGAAGACTCATTAATAACGTGGGTTATGCACATGACACAACCTTGCTTGCTGAAAGTGAAGAGGACTTGAAACACTTACTAATGAAGATCAAAGACCACAGCCTTCAGTACGGATTGTGCCTTAACATAAAGAAAACAAAAATCCTCACAACTGGACCAATGAGCAACATCAAGATAAACGGAAAATGATTGAAGTTGTCAAGGATTTCATTTTACTTGGATCCACAATCAACAGCCATGGAAGCAGCAGACAAGAAATCAAAAGATGCATTGCATTGGGTAAATCTGCTGCAAAGGACCTCTATAAAGTGATGAAAAGCAAAGAAGTCACCTTGAAGACTAAGGTGTGCCTGACCCAAGCTATGGTGGTTTCAACCGCATCATATGCATGTGAAAGCTGGACAATGACTAAAGAAGACCAAAGAATTGATGCCTTTGAATTGTGGTGTTGGTGAAGAATGTTGAATATACCATGGACTGCCAGAAGAACAAACAAATCTGTCTTGGAAGAAGTACACCCAGGATCACCCAGGATACTCCTTAGAAGCAAGGTTGGTGAAACTGAGTCTTACATACTTTGGACATGTCAGGAGGAATCAGTCCCTGGAGAAGGACATCATGCTTGGGAAATTCCTGGGTCAGCAGAAAAGAGGAAGACCCTCAAGCATAACAACGGTTCTAAGGATGGAGCAGGACTGGGCAGTGTTTCATTCTGTTGTACATAGGGTCGCTATGAGTCGGAACTGACTCGACAGCACCTAACAACACCAACAAATAAGTGTTCATGAAATAATGCATTTGTTTATTTATAATCTGACTTGCTACTGAAAAAATTAAGTAGGTTATGAGATGATACAAAATCACAAAAAATTAAAGTAGGTGAGATTAAATTAAAAACTAGAAGAAAAAAAGAGTTAAAAAAGAACACGAATATGAAATAAAGCAACAAAGAAGTTAATGGAAATGTGGCCTCCAAGAAGGTCCATATATTTGCCACTGCAAGAATGGGAAGAAGCAGTGCTAGGTTCTGAGATTTCTAGCAGCTGTACAAGAAAAAGAATTCTGCTAAGCCCTAGTGATCAAAACAGGCAAAATGCTCAGAAAAGTTTAACTGACCCAGCCAGAAATGTGTAGTGAAGCTTAATGGACAATATCTTTCATTGCATCTCTGTAGTAGACACAATAATGAATTTCATACAGCTGTATCACAAAGCATCTTTCAATATAGGCCAAGGCATTTAGTCCAGTGTAGCTGAAATATTGTACTCTGGCTATAAAATATTTCTAGATAAAGGAAAAGAAGAATGGTATGATACAGTGGGAATAACCCTGGTCTTGAACCTACAATTCTTCTGTTCCGATTATACTTATGCCTTTAATTAGCTGGGTGACGTTTAGAAAAAAAAAAAAAAAAGCAAAACAAAACAAAAAATGTATTTAAATCTAAAACTTTGTCTATGCCTGGTCAATCTACTTTCTAGATTTGCTAGGAAAGTCAAAATGGGATAATAATTATAGAAGCTAACCCACACTACATAAATAAGAATTACTTAATTCTGGATGGAAAAAAGCAGTTTTATTTTTCTTTAGCAAATTCCCGGATTTTCTTCCACTTCAATGATTACCTGAAATAGTTGGAAATAAATCATATCTCCTGGGATTCCTGTTAGTTATATTCAATTCAAGAACTATTGACTGAGTTTCTCCCTTGTGCCAGATACTGTGCTAAACACAAGTAACTTACATGGTATAAAACCAAAACTAAACCCATTGCCATGAAGTCGATTCCGACTCATAGTAACCCTATAGGACAGAGTAGAACAGCCTCATAAGGTTTCCAAGGGGCACCTGGTGAATTCAAACTGCCGACCGTTTTGTCAGCAGCCATAGCTCTTAGCCAGTGCGCCACTTATGTGGTTTAAGCCTCCCTTCTTTCTCTGTCCCCTTGGTTTGAATTCTGAAAGCTAAAACCTTGTAATTAAATATTTCCCACTCATAGTTGAATCTATTTATACATTTAGGGGAGTGGTTTTTCTCACCAGGTAGTCCATTCCTCTTTGGGGCATCTCAAGCCATTCAGGTTCCTGACCTGTCTCAGCCTCGCCGTGCTTGGTGGGACAATTTTCTGTAAAAGAGTCCCCTCCCTTTTCCCTCTCCTCATACTGCCCGTCCCCTAAGTAAACCAGTGTTGTCTGTTGGAATTCCAGGCTCCAGATGGATTTTCCAGTGGGTCTTCACCACTCATTCTCACTTTTCTAAGAGCAGAATCTTTTTTTTTTTTTTCCAGGATTAACACAAGAATCAGTTTAAGAATTCAGCATACTCCAAAGGATTACTTAATATTAAATGGGAACATATCTGGCACATAGACAGTAAAAAAAAAAAAATTTTTTTTTTTTTACAGAGTACATACTAGTTCCATCCCACTTTATAGTGAGCACAAATATAACCAACATTTCAGCACAACTTTTGGGAGAACATGAAGTGTCAGAATATATATCATTGTCAAGGCCTCTCCCGCACCTCCCCTTCTCTCACCCCCTCTTCCCCAGCCCTTACTCTATTCAAGGTGAAGTATAGACTTATTGTTTCCAAAATATGAGTCAGTTGGGATAGGAATGTAGGCTCATTTATTTAAATAGTCTCATGGCAAAGTTCCTTAGAAAAATATTTTAAAAACAGCAAGAAAACAAAACAAAAAAATAGAGCAGAGCTTATTCTATTGTATATTATGAAAAAAATAAGCTTGCTGTCTGGAAGGAGGGTGACTGGCAATTATGACTCTTGCTATGACAGCTGAAAAGTAGCATTGTTCTTCGGCTGTATTCCTGCTTCCATTCCAACCTAAGCTGTAGCTTGGAAGCTGGGAGATAAGCAGACGGTGCTCACTGATGTCTAAGCAGAGAACATCTTCCACCACTGAACCGGCAGCTATTCAAGCAATGCCAGGCTGACAGAAGGATCCAGGCCAGTTGTTATTAATAATTCAGCCATCTGGCATCCCCAGAGCACAGCAAGGGGCACTCTCTCTTCTCAGCCCCAAATGGAGTCTTGATTCGAAACTTGCCTCATTGGAGGCAGGAGCAGAACTTCTAACTATTAAAGCCTCCTCTTGGGTGCCATGCTTTCATTTGCCGCCATCTTGTTCACCAGTGGTAACGGCAAGGGGTGTCTTGGTGTGTACGGGGATGTAAAGGGATGATAAGCCCCCTGCATAGTCTCCGTCAGAACCATTCCCCCCCCAACAGCCCTAAATGTTCTTACAATAACTGGTAAACCAGTTGCTGCTGAGTTGATTCTGACTCACTGCAACCCCGCGTGTGTGTCAGAGTAGAACTGTGCTCCATCGGGTTTGCAACAGCTGCTTTTTTAGAAGTAGATCCCCAGAACTTTCTTCCAAGGACCCTCTGGGTGGACTCAAATCACCAACCTTTCAGTTAGCAGCAAGCAAGTGAATCATTTGCACCAGCCGGGGACTCCCGTTGTTATAATAATGCATTCTAAAATAAAAGCCACGACCTTTCTATCCCTCAAGACAATTCCCCTACTCTCCTGCAACCAAATTACCCCACCCTTCAAGCCCACCCTTTGTAGAAAATCTGGACCAGGCACTGATAATTGAATTTGTTTTCACAGTGCAGTTTCTAGAATATTGTGGTACTCGATAAGTTTGTTTATTAAAAGAACAAATACGCCATTGTAGAATTCCACCAAAATTTGGTACTTATTTAATACTCTGATAGGTTCTGTGTGTTCAAAGGTAAAAAGAGACTTTAATCTTTGTCTTATGAGTTTCACAACCATATTAAATAATAATAAAAAAAATCAAACAAAACAAATAACTGTAAATACCTATGAAAAATATTATCTTTCAGAGACATGTCCAAGTTCTAGGGGAGAGTCTGGAAAGGGAAAAGTTGAAATCCATGGGGGTAGGCAGTCAGGGAAGGAAAGAGTAATATGCTTGGCTGACCTCCACAGTAGGAGCAGACAAGGACCCAGCAGAAACTTGCAGAAGGGTTTTCTCAGCAGAGGAGGCAGCTTAAGCAAAGTAAGGATGTAACAGAACATGAAAATTTGAAAAACTGCTGGGTTTATTATTCTTGAATGGTAAAGTGGCTATCAGAAAGTGGCAGGAGAAGTCAAGGAAGTCAGGGACCAGATCGGTCTGTGCAGGGGAGAGACCACCATCCAACATCTCAGGCAAAAAATGTATTCCTTGATTAAGGGAGAACAGGCCTGGTTAGACACAGCTTTCTCAGCAAAGCTAACTGCTAATCTTACATAGAGAGCTTGGGTCAGGAATGGTTTTGGGGGGATGTGTTGGCTATAGAGTCACAGTGGGTTGAAGTCATCTTAGAAGCATGATGATTAATTGGAGAGACTGTCTCTATTGGCCGCCTTCAAGGACCTGTTCACTAGTATGAGTCCACCATGAATTGGCTGACAGGCAACATATGAGGCTACCACTAATTGGTGGTCTTTCAGAAGAATGTTCCCTGAAGCAAGCCAAAAAAACCAAACCAAACCCACTGCTGTTGAATCAGTTACAACTTGTGGTGACCCAACACGTAAGGGTAGAGCTACTCCATGGGGTTCTCTTGTCTGTAGTCTTCATGGAAACAGATCTGCAGGCAGGCCTTTCTTCGGCAAATCTGCTGGGTGTGTTGGAGCCTCCAACCTTCTGATTAGTAGCTGAGCACAAACCATTTGCACCACACAGGAACCCTTTCCCTGAAGCAAGCTATCATTAACGATTAGGCTGAGGTAGGCTGTCACTGATTGGCAGGATTACAACCATTTCTCATAGTAATTACCATGGCTATAGTCTTTTCCTAGAAGTGTTTGGGGACCATGGCTGTGCTTGGACTTGTGGGCAGAGGGGTCACTGAAGGATTTTGAGAAGGGATGATAAGACTTGGAATTTTGAAAGCTCATTCTGACCTGAGTGAGCACAAGAGTGGAGGAAGGAAGGAAACACGGCATCCAGGCAAGAAATCTTCTAATAGAGAGTGGAATGAGGCCTGAGGTAGAGTGAGTTCATGGAGAAGATGGATTGTCCCTGCAGTCTGAAAGATGTGAGAAGCCATAGGGTTATTCTCATTTTAAAGCTGAAAGGAATTAGGTACAGAAATATTAAATACCTTATCATAGTCACCCAGCTAATAAATGCCAGAGTCAGGATTCAAACCTATCCAGTCTGACTTTGGAGCCTGTGTTTTAAGTACACTGCTAAACAGCTCTCAGGAAAAGACATCACAGCTCTAAGAGGCTAAGGGATTACTTCCATTCTTCTGGCTGGAAGCAGCCAATCCCGATTGTCTGGCTCTTTCTATTTCTCTAGTGAGTGAGTGTTCTCCAGGGAGGCGAAGTTACTAGTCAGACTACATTTCTACGCAAAAATTGAACAATTTGTGTCAGGAACACTAAAGTCTAATCTGTCATTTCTAAAGTTCTGTATTTTCAGGCTACTCCCTGGGTGGTAAAAATGGTTTGTGCTCAACTACTAACCTAAAGGCTGGTGATTCAAACCCACCCAACAGAGCCATGGAAGAAAGGCCTAGCAATCTGCTTCCACCTAGCAATCTGCTTCCATAAAGATTACATCCAAGAAAACTCTATGGAGCCATTCTACTCAGTAACACACAGGGTCTCCATCAGTTGTAATAGTCTTAATGGCAACAGGTTTAGGTTTTTTGTTCGTTTTTTTCAAGACCTCCACTTGACCTGTCTTTGTCATGTAGTGGCACAAGGTGGGGTGGATTGGTATTTGATACACATGCCCCGGATGCCACTAAGTGTGGTTGTAATGCTCTTCTTGGCCAAACCTTGCCCTTGACCTCTGACAGCACTGGGGTCCACTGAAGGGTTTTCATCACAGCAGTTTCATGCGGCAGCTGTATTTCGCTTCCTCCCCAGCCTAGGCAGCAAGGACTCCATCTTGGCCAAGGAAGAGTATTGCCTGTATCTCAGAGAAAAGGAACATTGACTTCTCTGCTCAGGAAACATTTTGACAGCAAAAGCAGGATCATCCATTGAGAGGTCCCTCCTTATCTATATTCAGAACTGCTATATGAATCTTGCTTTCAAGAGAAGTCAGAAGAAAAAAGAAAAGAGGAAAGAAAAAACAAAACAAAATATACAAACAAAAACAGCCATATCTATGTTCCTGAATTATTTGTGATTCTTCAGGGACAAAGACTAATGTCTTAAAAATACTTATCTTTGGGAAATCAGAGTCCAGGATTGTACCTGATGTGTAGAAATTCTCAAAATAAAACAAAACAAAACAAAACAAAAAACATTTGCTAATGCATGGGGAAGAGGACTAAGGTCCCACATGCTAGGTACTCTGCATCCGTTTATCATTATCAGTCCCCAGTGGGCTAGATGACATTGTATTATCCCCATTTTATAGATGCAGAGAGCTCAGAGAGGTGACCTTCTCCAAAGCCATAGAACTCTTTACTGTTAGAGTTGAATAGGGAAAAAAGAGAGAAGAAGAAGAGAAGAATGAACAAAAAAGAAGAGAAAAAGAAGGTAAAATCAAGGGATAGATGCTGGTTTATAGACATTTGTTTTTCAGTAAATAGTTACGTATAAACCTTGTGTGCTCTAGTCATTGTTCTAAGCGATTATGAGACATATTTCTTAAGATGTTAGAGTAAAGCCAATATTCAGGGACAAAAATATTTTTATTTGGGCTTCCACCGTAATTTTACCTCTGTGACACTGAAGAGATTTGGTCTCAAGAGTAACTTTCAGAACCATTTACATACATGTGTGCGCACGAGAGAGTTAACAAACTTAAATTGGCCTTTTCAAGCAAACAGCCCACACCATCTCTGTCACTAAGAGTAGAAGGCCATTAAAGGGGTTTCCAGTTAAAGCGCCAGTTCTGGAGTTGCTGATATCTGAGTCCTTTGGCACATATGCGATATTTGTTGTTCAACACCATGTGCTAGGCACCAGATTTATAAGAGTGAGCAAAAATATTTACAGTTCCTGCCCTTAGGAAAGCAGCCGGGTGGAGAGAGACTGGCAGCTGTCAGAAAGGGAGTGTGTGCCGTGATAACCAATTTTTAGAGACTTAGGAGATGGCCTGAGAAAAGAAAATTTAAATGAAACCTGAAGGAAAAGTGAAAGTGAGGCAAAATTGAAAGAAGGAATTGGAAACATTTAAATCCTGAGCCCTAAATTGATGTCATTGGGGCAAGTTATTTAACTTGCTGTAGCCTCAGTTTCTGTATGTGTAAAATGGAGGTATTGATAATAGCTATTTCAGAGGTCACTATTAGGACTAAAAGAGGTAACAGGAAGTGTTTTTCGCTGAGCCTGACCCAGGCTGTATGCTCGCTCACTGGTTGTTCTCACTATCAGTGCACTGAGGTGGCAAATCTCATTCTCCTGGGTGTGCTCCTAAGCTATTAGATTGTTGTTGCTGCTGTCGTTAGGTGCCCTCGAGGCAATTCCGACTCACAGTGACCCTAGAGGACAGAGTAGAACTGCCCCATCGTGTTTTCTAGACTGTAATCTTCACCAAAGCAGACTGCTGCGTCTTTCTCCTGAGCAGGGCTGGTGGATTCGAACTGCTGACATCTTGGTTAGCAGCAGAGGACTTAACCATTGTGCCACCAGAGCTCCTTCTGTTAAAGATAAATGCTGAATTATTATTCTAGTTGACCCGTTCTGTTGTTTTGTGCCGTGGAGTGAATTCCAACTCATAGGGACCCTCCAGGACAGATTAGAACTGCTCCATAAGGTTTCCAAGGCTGAAGTCTTTAAGGAAGCAGACTGCCACATCTTTCTCCCAAATAGCAACTGGTGGATTCCAACTGCTGACCTTTTGGTTAGCAGCTGAGTGCTTAACCGTTGTACCACCAGGGCTCCTAGTTAACCCATAGCTTTGTAAAATCAGCAGAATTCAAGGACTAACAAGCTAGACAGAGAATCATTTTGCAGAAGGCCTTGGACCACAACAACTAGGCATCCACAAGGAATAGGATTGTGTGCCCAGCACCCAGGCGCATGGTGGGCACATGGGAGATGTTTAATAAATGGTTAGTGAATAAATAAATCCATTTATATGCTTTTATCAAAAGCTCAGACCTGTTTACAAAGAAGAACTAGACTTAGATTCTGATACTCATCAATTTTTATTTTTTAAAAAAACGACTATTTCTGACCCATTGGTAAGGGATAAATGCAAAAAGAAACTGAAGTTTCTCTAATCACTAAATGTAATTATTTCTATAATTGATTGGATCTGTAAAATGAAGAGTTAATATTTGTGAAGAAAAGTTGAGCACTGGAAAATGCTACCTGGAATTTAATTTCCTGAAATTTACTTTTCTTTTAATCCTTTTTTTTGTTTTGTTTTATTTTGTCCTTATTGGGTTTGCCTTGCTAAGTGCACCGTTATGATTAAGTTATGACTTAAATAACAGAATTAGTTCCAGCATTGTGTCAGGTCTCGGGGACGAGTGAATACAACATATTGATGTTTATAGTTTTCATAGCTGGAATCAATAGTAATAAAAGTCTATCCTTCAAATGCAAAATGTTGGTTCATTATGCTGTACCAGGGGAATGCCGGAAGAGTTTTGCTTCTTTTTGAACGTTATGAGTAATCTAATGGGATTGCAGCTTGATTTGCGAGATATTACTCATCCATATAAATGCACACACAAAACTAGTCACTAAAAGATAGAATCCAATATTACTCAATTGGTTTTACTTTAAATATCTACACTCAGTCAGCTTTAGTTTCCAAAGATGTCAGATTGTAAAAGATGTACTTGTGACATGGCCTCTTATGTCTATATTAAGGGGAGATGTTTTATATTTGGGAAAGCAATTTTGTTTTCATTGATTTATAATGTTATGAAATCAGACATGTTCCTGGTTTAAAGAGACAAAAAAATCTTTGCCGTTGAGTCGATTCCAACACACGGCGACCCTATAGGACAAAGTAGAATTGCCCCGTAGAGTTTCCAAGGCTGTAATCTTTACGGGAGCAGACCGCCCCATCCATCCTTCTCCTGCAGAGTTGCTGGTAGGTTTGAACTGTCAGTCTTTCATTTAGCAGCCAAACACTTAATCACTGCACTATCAATTTTTTTTTTTTTTAATCAAAAACCAAAACCAAAACCGTTGCCTTTGAGTCGATTCTGACTCATAGCGACTATATAGGACAGAGTAGACTTGCCCCATAGAGTTTCCCAGGAGCAGCTGGTGGACTCAGACTTTTGGTTAGCAGCCATACCTCTTAAACACTGCACCACCAGGGCTCCTACCACTCCTTTTAAGTAGACAAATAGTACTCCAGTCTATCTCCTCCAAGGCTGCGACTTCAACAACTCTAGATTTGTTCCCTAATATTTATCTACATACTTCTAAAGAATATGCTGAAATCTCATGATTTTTCTTTTAGAAATTAGGTTTTGGCTGTCTACGATGATAAACAGCATTCGTTCTCTTGACAACCTTTTTGTCTGGTGTTAATGCTCCAACAATGTCCCTGGGTGGTGCAAGCAGTTTGCGATCAGCTTCTGACCTAAATGTTGGTGGTTAGAATCCACTATTGGGTAGAGAATTCTAGACTGTAAATCATTCTACTTCAAAATACTGAAGACATTGCTGTTTTGTCTCATAACTTCCAGTATTAATGTCAAGGAGATGGCTGCTATCAGGATCCCTGACCCTCCATACGTGACTCTATATATGTGCTCCTTCAATCAAGGCTTCTCTACTCATGTACTATTTTTCAAAACTACAGAGAGATTCCCCTTCCATTGTTTTCCCATCTTCTCCTCCCTTTGTCTTGGTGACTTTATAAATTAAAAAAAAAAAAGACTACCATTTTAAGGAGACCTGAAGCAAAGAGGAAATAGATTTATGTGGTTAACTCTGTATATTGGACTGGTAATCTACAATTTTTTTAATCTGTTCATAGATAGAAACTTTGCCCAGTAGCATAAAATATTTAAAGAAAAACATTACCCTTTAGAACTTATGAGACACAGTCAAGTAGGGCAATATCCTTATTTAAGTGTGACAGTTCTTGTAGCACATCTTATTGACATTCCCACAAAAGAATATCTTTATAGATAAGATGATAAAAACTAGAGATTAAATTGCACACTCCAGCTCATGCATCCAGGATTCAGAGTTAGGCCTGACTAAAGGTTATTACCTTTACTTTCTGCTCTTTTCAATGCTGAGTAACCTAGTAACAACTAGGCAAACAAAATAAGTGTGTAGTATAAAATATATTATACCAGCAAAGCTGGAGCACGTTCACATGCACACACACACACACACACACGGGATGTGTTAAATTGAGTCCTCTGGGAAGCAGATGTGATTAGATATGCAAGAAATTTATTGGAGGAAACACCTGTGAAGGATAAAGGGCAGGGTGTGGGAGAACTTTCAGACTGTGATGCAGGTCTGACACTTTTGAAGGAGAGGGGGAAGGAAGAGCTAGAAATTAGCTCTTGGCTCTCTGCAATGCCAAAGAAATTAAGCCTGCTGAGAATCTTCTTTCCTGACAACCTTTTTGTCTAGTGTTAATGTTCCATCAATGTCCCTGGGTGGTGCAAGCAGTTTGCAATCAGCTTCTGACCTAAATGTTGGTGGTTAGAACTCACCCAGCAGAACAAATTCCAGAAGGAGTGCAGTTCCAAGAAAGATTTGTCAAGTCCACAGGAGTCCTCAAGCCAAAGTTGCCCGTTGGAGGAGTCCCATTGGAGGGCCTGTATTAGTATCCCCACTGGGCTCAGTCATTGGCTAAACTTGGCCTTAGTTCAGATACAGTGGTGGATCTAAAGGGTCAACAGTGGGGACCATCAGCCACCTATGCTTTCTGTAGCAGGAGATCTGAGGGGCATGTATTTATGGCCACCTCACAAAACACATTTTAAGATTAGATATTTGATTTGTCATGTAAAAATTTAAATAACCATTCTAAAAAATCAGGAATATTTTGATCCTTCTTACATTTGTTGTATAGTCTGATATTGTTTTTCTTTTAGTTTACATAAATTTGGGATGAATCTCATAATTGATTCAGTGCTTAGGGTCTTTCTTAGGCCCTGAGCATGGTGTAGACAACAAGAGTTACTTTGTTTTCTCTTTTCCCTCATTTTGTCTTACCTCACTTGCAATATTTCTTCACTGACAGCAATACCCAGCGCTGAGCCGTGTATACGTGTCCACTTAACAAATGTTGATAATATATCTGTAAGATAGAGTATGTGGGATTGGCTTACTATTTCTATATTTGATGATGCTTCTTTCAGAAACTGAAGGGAAAAATAACTGCTTGTGATGGTTAAGATTGTGTGTCAACTTGGCTGGGCCATGATTCTCAGTGTTTTGGCAGTCGTATAATGTTGTGATTACTTCCCTGTAGAGATTTGATATGTGATCACCCCCATGATGGGATCTGCTGTGAGCAGCCAACCAGTTGAAAGGGAGTTTCCTTGGGCATGTGGCCCACATTGAATGTAAGCAGATAAGTGGATATTCTGGCAAGGTTTCGGAGCTTTTTATTTATGCTGGATCCTGCAGCTGGCTCCTGTTCATCTGACCTCTGGTTTTTGGGACTTGAGCTAGCAGCTTACCTGTGGTCTTGCCTGCAGACCTTGGGATTCATCGATCTTTGTAGCCTGCGAGCAAGAGCCCTGCTCCCTGACCTGCCAGTCCTAGGTTCGCTAACCCCTGAGGCTATTTGAATCAGGAGAAGCCTCTATCTTGACCCATGGACTTTGGATGTTCCAGCCCCCACAACTGCATTAGCCATTTCCTTGATATAAATCTCTCTCCATGTATATATATATTTATATGCTTTACTGGTTTTTCTTCTCTAGAGAACCCAACCTAAGACACTGCTCTTGATTAAAAGAGAGAGAAAAATTATAGCTTATTTAGGCCAAGCAAAACAAAAAGAATAATTCGTCCTGCCATTAAGTAGCTTCTTGTCCTGACCCTCTGAACCTTTATGGGTCATAGTCTCCTTATCAATGAGAAGAAAAAGTGGGATTATATATAATCTCCTATGTTCCTCCCAACTGGAATGGTCTGGGATTCTAATTAAGACCTGGTTGCTCTAAGAGAGGAGCACTGGTGGCATAGTGGTTAAGTACTTGGCTGCTAACTGAAAGGTCTATGGTTCGAACCCACCAGCTGTTCCCCAGGAGGAAGATGTGTTTCCATAAAGATTTACAGCCTCAGAAACCATATGGGGCAGTTCTTCTCTGTCCTATAGGGTCGCTGTGAGTCAGTAGGAATCGACTCAGCGGCAATGGGTTTGTTTGTTTGTTTGTTTGGTGCTCTAAGGATAGCCTGTTTTCCTCACTGATTGCCTCTATTCTCTGCTTTGACTACAGCCTATGTCCTCCTTAGTAGTTTCATCTTAGAGCCAAACCACTGAGCAGGAACACATCTGGCATACTGCAAAGCGGCACTTATTTTTAGCCAGTGGCAAGCTGTAGATGTTGGATTTTGCCAAAATCTCTGCTTCACCCAATACAAGGGAACTTGGTCACTCTCCCATCCTCCCTTTCAATGTACCCTCTTTCCCCATTGGGACCCTCACGTCAAGAAAACTGAGCAATTATCTCGTGATAGACTATTCAGACAACACTGTTAGAAGTGAGGCCCTGAGAGAGATATCCAGATTGAGCAGGTAATTTACATGGTTTACGTCTGTACTTTTTATTAATTTCACAGTACAGGGAAGGGAACTATTTCTCCTTTGGTGTTGACCACTTTGTATTGCATTTATTTGTTTGCTTGTCTGTCTCTTTAACTAGATGATTAGTTGCTGAGGTCAAGGGTATGTCTTATTCATCACACCATTCATAGCACTAAGCACAGTGCCTGTAATATAAGAGGAACTTGATTATGTTTGTTGAGTAATGAGTGGATGGATGAATAATTTTAATAAATAAGTAGTTAAAGAAATGGTTGAATCACAATTCTGCTAGAGTTCTCAAGAGGTCATCCAATGTTTTTCCTATCCTCAGGCTTGAGTTTTTCATGAGAAACCACTCTCTTTCCGTTTTTAATAGCTCTTTAATAATCAACAAATATGTGTTTGGTTAATAGCCAAGTGTGTTTACTGCTTGCAAAGTTGTTGTGTGTCATTGAGTCAGCTCCAACTCATAGTGACCCCATATGACAGAGTAGAACTGCCCCATAGGGTTTTCTAGGCTGTAAACTTTAGGGGAGCAGATTTCCAGATCTTCCCTCCTGTGGAGTCGCTGGTAGATTCAAACTGCTGACCTTGTGGCGAGTAGTTGACTGCTTAACTGTTGAGCCCCAGGGCTCCTTCCTCTTGCAATGGGCTTGGTCTTTTCTATGTCTTTTACTGTTTCTGTCTGGCATCTCTACCACCTGTTATTGCTGTGTGCCATTGAGTTGATTCTAACTCACAGCGACTCCATGTGACAGGGTAGAACAGCCCCATATGGTTTCCTGGACTGTAATCTTTAAAAAAAAAATTTTTTTTTACTGTGCTTTAGGTGAATGTTTATAACTCAAGCCAACTTCTCATACACAAAAACTTATACACATATTGCCACGTAGCACTAGTTGCAATCCCCACAATGTGACAGCACACTCCCCTCTTCCACTCTGGGTTTTCTGTGTGCGTTCAACCAGTTCCTGTCCTTTCCTGCCTTTTCATTCTTCCTCTGGACAGGAGCCACCCATCTGATCTCATGTATCTGCTTGAACTAAGATGCACACTCTTCATGAATATTTTATGTTTTATAGTCTAGTCTAATCTTTGTCCAAAGAGTGGGCTTTGGAAACAGTTTTAGTTCTGGGTTAATAGAGCCTCCAGGGGCCATGGCTTCAGGGGTTCCTCCAGTCTCAGTCAGAGCATTAAGTCTGGTCTTTTTACATGAATCTGAGTTTTGCTTCATACGTTTCTCCTGCTCTGTCAGGGACTCTCTGTTGTGTCCCCTGTCAGGGCGGTCATTGATGGTAGCCAGGCACCATCTGGTTTTTCTGGTCTCAGGCTGATGGAGTCTCTGGTTTATGTGGCCCTGTGTCTCTTGGGCTAATGTTTTCCTTGTGTCTTTGGTGTTCTTCATTCTCCTTTATTCAAAGTGGGTTGGGACCAACTAATGCAACTTAGATGGCTGCTCACAAGCTGTTAAGACCTCAGATGCCACTCACCAAAGTGGGATGCAGACCATTTTCTTAATAAATTTTGTTATTAGTTGACCTAGATGTCCCCGAAACCATGGTCCCTAGATCCTGTCCCAGTTACTCTGTCCATTAAAGTGTTTGGTTGTGTCAAGGAAACTTCTTAGCTTTTGCTTTAGTCCAGTTTTGCTGACTGCCCCTGTATAGTGTGCTGTCCTTCCCTTCATCTAAGGTGATTATTGTTTACTATCTAATTAGAGAATTCCGCTCTCCCTCACCCACCCTCGTAACCATCAAAAAGAATGTTTTCTTCTGTGTTTAAACCTTTCCTTGAGTTCTTGTAACAGTGGTCTCATACAATATTTGTCCTTTTCCACTGACTAATTTCACTCAGCATAATGCCTTCCAGATTCACCCATGTTATGAGATGTTTTCCAGATTCACAGCTGTTCTTTATTGTTGTGTAGTTTTCCATTATGTGTATGTACAATAATTTGTTTATCCATTAGTCTATTGATGGGCACCTAGGTTGTTCCCAACTTTTTGCTATTGTGAACAGTGCTGCAATGTACATGGGTGTGCATATATCTATTCATGTGACAGCTCTTATTTCTCTAGTTTATATTCCAAGGAGTAGGATTCCTGGATCTTATGATACTTCTATTTCTAGCTTTTTGAGGAAGCATTAAATCAATATCCAAAGTGTTTGTACCATTTTATATTCCCATCAGCAGTGCATAAGTGTTCCAGTCTCTCTACAACCTCTCCAAAATTATTTTGTGTTTTTTGGGTCAGTGCCAGCCTCATTGGGGTGAGGTAGTATCTTATCATAGTTTTGATTTGCATTTCTCTAATGGCTAATGATCACGAGCATTTCCTCATATATCTGTTAGCCACCTGAATGCCTTCTCTGGTGAAGCACCTGTTCATATCCTTTGCCTGTTTTTCAATCGGGTTATTTGTCTTTTTGTTGTTGAGGTGTTGGGATATCTTGTAGATTTTAGATTAGACCCTGATCAGATATGTTGTAGCCAAACATTTTTTCCCAATCTGTAGGTTGTCTTTTTACTCTTTTGGCGAATTCTTTGGATGAGCATAAGTGTTTGATTTTTAGTAGCTCCCAGTTACCTAGTTTCTCTTCTGGTGTTTATGCATTGTTAATTATGGTTTGTATTCTGTTTATGCCATGTATTAGGACTCCTAGCGTTAGCATTGTCCTATTTTTTCTTCCATGATTTTTATCATTTTAGATTTTATACTAGGTGGCATAGTGGTTAAGCGCTATAGCTGCTAACCAAGAGGTCGGCAGTTTGAATCCACCAGGAGCTCCTCGGAAGCTCTATCGGGCAGTTCTACTCTGTCCTATAGGGTCGCTATGAGTCGGAATTGACTCGACAGCAGTAGTTTTTTTTTTTAGATTTTATACTAATGGTCTTTGATCCATTTTGAGTTAGTGTTTGTGCATGGTGTGAGGTATGGGTCTTGTTTCATTTTTATGCAGATGGTTATCCAGTTATGCCAGCACTGTTTGTTAGAGACTGTCTTTTCCCCATTGAATGGACTTTAGGCCTTTGCCAAACATCAGCTGCTCATAGGTGGATGGATTTATGCCTGGATTCTTAATTCTGTTCCATTGGTCTCTATTTCTGTTGTTGTACCAGTACCAGGCTGTTCTGACTACTGTGGTGGTATAATAGGTTCTAAAATCAGGTAGTGTTAGGTCTCCCACTTTGATCTTCTTTTTCAGTTATGCTTTACTTATCCAGGGCCACTTCGGTTTCCATACGAAGCTGATGATTTGTTTCTCCATCTCATTAAAAAATGTCATTGGAATTTGGATCAGGATTGCATTGTCACTTTGGGTAGAACAGACACTTTCACAATGTTGAGTCTTCCTATCCATGAGCATGATATGTTTTTCCACTTATGTAGATCTCTTTTGATTTCTTGCAGGAATGTCTTATAGTTTTCTTTGTATGGGCCTTTTACACCTCTGGTTAGGTTTATTCCTAAGTATCTTATCTTCTTGGGGGCTACTGTAAATGGTATTGATTTGGTGATTTCCTTTTTGAAGTTCTCTTTGTTGGTGTAGAGGAATCCAAGTGATTTTTGTATGTTTATCTTGTATCCCGATACATTGCTGATATCTTCTATTAGTTCCAGTAGTTTTCTTGTAGATTCTTTAAGGTTTTCTGTGTATAAGATCCTATCATCCGCAAGTAGGGATACTTTTGCTTCTTCCTTCCTTTCTTTTACTTCCTTGCTCTTTATTTCTTTTTCTTACCTTATCGCTCTGCCTAGAACCTCCAGCACAATGTTGTACAAGAGTGGTGGTAAAGGGCATCCTTGTCTGGTTCCTGTTCTCAAGGGGAATGCTCTCAGACTATCTCCATTTAGAATGATGTTAGCTGTTGGCTTTGTACGAATGTGCTATACTATGTCGAGGAATTTCCCTTCTATTCCTATTTTGCTGGGAGTTTTAATCATGAATGGGTATTGGACTTTATCAAATACCTTTTCTTCATTGATTAATAAAATCATGTGGTTCTTATCTTTTGTGTCATTTATGTGGTGGATTACATTGATTATCTTTCTAATGTTGAACCATCCCTGCATACTTGGTATGAATTCCACTTGTTCATGATGAATTATTTTTATTATTTTTTGATAAGTTGTTGAATTCTATTGACTAGAATTTTGTTGAGGATTTTTTAGTCTATGTTCATGAGGGATACTGGTCTGTAATTTTTTTTTTTTTTTTTTTGTGGTGTCTTTACCTGGCTTTGGCATCAGGGTTATTCTGGCTTCATAGAATGAGTTTGGGAGTATTCCATCTTTTTCCATGCTCTGAAATACCTTTAGTAGTACCAGTGTTAACTCTTCTCTGAAAGTTTGGTAGAATTCTCCAGTGAAGCTGTCAGGGCCAGGGCTTTTTTTTTGTTGTTGTTCTTGGAAGTTTTTTTTAATAATCTCTTATTTTTTTTATGGGTCTGTTTAGTCGTTCTGTAACTCTGTTTATATTAGTTTAGGTAGGTAGTGTGTTTCTAAAAATGTGGCTATTTCCTCTAGGTTTTCAAATTTGTTGGAGTACAATTTTTCATAGTATTCTGTTATGATTCTTTGAATTTCAGTTGGGTCTGTTGTGATATCACCCACCTCATTTCTTATTTGGGTTATTTGCTTCCTCTCCTGTTTTTCTTTTGACAGTTTGGTCAATGGTTTATTGATTTTATTAATTTTTTCAAAGAGCCAGCTTTTGGTCTTGTTGACTCTTTCAATTGTTTTTCTATTCTCTATTTCATTTATTTCTACTCTAATCTTTATTATTTCCTTTCTTCTGGCATCCATGGGCTGGTTTTGCTGCTCTCTTTCTATTTGTTTGAGTTATATGGCTTATGTTTTGATTTAGGTCCTTTCTTCTTTATGGGTATGTGAGTTTATTGCTATGAATTGACCTCTGAGCACTGCTTTTGCTGTGCCCCAACTGTTCTAGTAAGATGTGTTTTCATTCTCATTTGATTCTATGAATTTCTTCATTTCATCCTTGATTTCTTCTATAACTCAGTAGTGTTTGAGCAAGGTGTTATTTCATTTGCATGTAATTAATTTTTTTCCTTTCTTTTTCTGTTATTGATTTCTACTTTTATGGCTTTATGGTCAGAAAAGATGCTTTGTAGTATTTGGATGCTTTGGATTCTGTTAAGGCTTGCTTTGTGGCCTAATATATGGTCTATTCTGGAGAATGTGCCATATGCATTAGAAAAGAAAGTATACTCGGCTGCTTTTGGTCTATGAGGTCAAGTTGGTTAATTGTGGCATTTAGATTTTCTGTGCCTTTATTGAGCTTCTTTTTAGATGTTCTGTCCTTCACTGAAATTGGTGTGTTGAAATCTACTATTATTGTTGAGCTGTCTATTTCCCTTTTCAATGCTGTTAGAGTTTGTTTTATGTATTTTGGAGTTGTGTCATTCAGTGTGTATATATTTATTATGGTTATGTCTTCCTGGTGTATTGACCTTTTAATTACTATGTAGTGTCCTTCTTTGTCCTTTGTAATGGATTTTGCTGTAAAACCTGTTTTATCAGAGATTAATATTGCCACTCCTGCACTTTTTTGATTGTTGTTTGCTTGATGTATTTTTCCCAGCCTTTGAGTTTTAGTTTGTTTGTGTCTTTGAGTCTAAGGTGTGTCTCTTTTAGGCAGCATATAGGCAGCTTGTGCTTTTTTATCCATTCTGCCACTCTCTGTCTCTTTATTGGTGTATTTAGTTCATTTACATTCAGTGTAATTATTCGTAGGTATGAGTTTTTTATGAGTTTAGTGCTGTCATTTTGATTTCTGTGTGTGTGTGTGTGGTGTTGTCAGTTTCTTTGTTCCACTTAATTTTCTGTGCTGAGTTATTTTTCTTTATGTATTTTCTTTTCATCTTTTCATTATTATTGATTTCGTATTTCCTGAGTCTTTAGGTTTTTCTTCTTTTTTATTTTGATGCATAGATTTGTTAGTTTTCTTTGTGTTAACCTTAAAATTTACCTCTATTT
Organism: Loxodonta africana; assembly: GCF_030014295.1. NCBI lineage: Eukaryota > Metazoa > Chordata > Mammalia > Proboscidea > Elephantidae > Loxodonta > Loxodonta africana. The sequence continues at coordinate 80,493,812 of NC_087355.1, read as the reverse complement.
TTCTAAGTTTAAACCAACCTTTTATTTCTTGATATCACCTTTACTTCCTTTCTGTACGAAAGTCCTATGACTACACTATTTAGTCCCTCTTTTTTTGTTTTAATGTTGTCATCTTTTACATATTGATGTCTCTGTTTCTCCATTTTCAGTGTTTTAGCTCAGACTTATTTTTGTGACTTCCTTATCTGGGTTGATAACTGGTTGTTCTGTCCTGTGCTCCAGTGTTGGGTTGTTATATGATGTTGTTGGTTCCCTAAACAGAGGACTACTTTTAATGTTATTATTATTTAATATTTCTTGTAATTTTGGTTTGTTTTTTACAAATTCCCTTAATTTTTCTTTATCTGGAAACGCCCTAATTTTGCCTTCATATTTGAGATACAGCTTTGCTGGATATGTAATTCTTAGCTGGCAATTTTTTTTTTGCCTATATGGTTTCTACTGAGTAGTCAGAGCTTAGTCTTATTGACTCTCCTTTGTAGATGACTTTTCGTTTATCCATAAAAAAAAAAAAGCCACTCTTAAAATTCTCTCTTTATCTTTAGTTCTGGCAAGTTTGATTATAATATGTCTTTATGACTTTCTTTTGGGATCTACCTTTGTGGGGATTGATGAGCTTCTTGGATGGATATCTTCTCGTCTTTCATGATATCAGGGAAGTCTACCAGCAAATCTTCAACAATTCTCTCTGTATTTTCTGTTATCTCCCTCTGTTCTGGTGCTTCAATCACTCATGGTTACTCCTCTTTATACTGTCACACACAATTCTTAGGGTTTCTTCATTTTCTTGAATTCTTTTACCTGATTTTTCCTCAAGTAAATCGGTGTCAAGTGCTTCATCTTCATTCTCACTAATTCTGACTTCCATTGCCTCAGTCCTGCTCCTATGACTTTCTATTGAGTTATCTAATCCTGAAATTTTATTGTTAATCTTTTGGATTTCTATTTGTTGTCTCCCTGTGGATTCTAGCAGCCTGTTAAGCTTGTCATTCTGATCTTGTATAGCTTTTCTGAATTTCTTTATTACCTCGTCTGTATATTCTTTGTCTTGGTCTGAGTTTTGCCTGATCTCCTTGATCTCTTCGAGAGCTCTGTATATTAATCTTTCGAATTCTATCTCTGATAATTCCAAGACTTTATCTTCCTCCGGGACATTTCCTGGTTCTTTGTTTTGGTTGCTTGCTGGATCCATCTTGACCTGCCTCTTTATGTAATTTGATATTGACCATTGTCTCTAAGTCATCAATTAGTTAATATATTTATTTATTGTATGTTTGCTTACTGTGTTGTAGATTTTTGTTTTGCTTTGACATGCCCAAATAGTCTGGGTGTGTGAGCTACTTTAGTTATTGGCATCTTTGAAGCTCTCTCATCCTGTCACCAGGTGGTTAGAGCTGCTATTTGGTGTGTGAGCCCAGGAGTCCATTTTCTTTTCTTTATATGGATTCAGCTTAGATGTCCAGGTCTTCTGTCACTGAGTGTGTGGTACAGGCTCTCACCTACAGACCTAGATGGACAGGGCTACATAGGGGTGATTGAAGCAGCACAGATATTTGGTTGCAGTAGGGGGCTATGCGCTGAGCAAGGTAGAGGACTGATGGCTGTCCCTGAATGCCTAGGTAGAAGGCATGTCCCTGTCCCCTAGAGTGTGTAGGTGGGTGAATTTTGCAGCCAGACTTTGGGCACCCAATGCTGTTGGCTGTAAGGACTGGGAGGCACCACTTATTCTCAGACCTCTGTTGTGGGTGGCTAGGTGGAATGGGAGAAGCTGCCAGTCCTCAGGCCCTTAATGTGGGTGGGTGAGGACCCTGTTTAGTGGGCAATGTGGTATCAAATGTCACAAATATGTCACTCCTCCTTGGCTGTTGCAGTTGAAAATAGGCTTTAGGTATATACCCTGTTGTTCTACACTAATATGGGCCTATGCTGGTGAATTGGCCCACACAGGTCTAGGCAGGGGTAAAAAGGATTCAAAGTTTGTGAAGTCCTTATGCCTGTGCCTAGGCTAAGGGGCAGTGCCTGCCCTGAGTTCCCAGCTTAGAGCGCATGGTGATTTTTTAAAGCTGTGAGACTGGTTTGGGTATAGTTAGTCCTGAGTACCCAGCTAGGGGAGTAGGCAGTTTTTTGTTTGTTTGTTTTTCCCTAAAGCTGCGAGACTTATTTGGGTGTGATAGCTCCTATTTCTAGCTTAGGGGGCATGGTAATTATTGAATACTGAGAACTGGTATCGGTGCAGAGCAGGGGGGAGGAAGAGTAAAAGAGTCACTTCTCCACCGCAAAAGTCTCAGAGAGGGAGGGGTTATTTTGATTCCATGTGGTGAGTTAGACATTTGCACTTAACTTTCGCAGATCCAGCGCCACTTTCCCCTGCCTCTGGAGGCTTGTACAGACTCTCCACCACTTGGTCTCTCCCAACATGGTAAAATGTGTCCTGAGTGCTACTGCTTGCCTCAGCCTGCTTACACCAGCTGATTCAGCCCACCGGATGCTGCCTAGCTCAAGTCTGGCACTTCTTCACTGCTTCCGAACTGTCTCTCCCTCCATCTGCTGCACAGTCCAACTCCTCAACTTCGTCTTTGATATTCAGATCTCCTAGACTGTCATGTGTAACCAATTCACTTTTTTTTTTTTTTGCCTTTCTGGTAAGAGGGATCACAGGAAGTGTCTGACTATTCTGCCATCTTGGCCCTGCCACTTAGGTTGTAGTCTTTACGGAAGGAGATTGACAGGTCTTTCTCCAACAGAGCTGTTGTGTGAGTTTGAACTGCCAATTTTTCAGCTAGCAGCCAAATGATTCACTGTTTCACCACCAGGGCACCTGGTCTCTACCACTGCTCCCCAGTAAACCAAGTCATTTTCTGCTCTCTCTAACTCACTGGCGTTGTGCTCATTTTTCTCTTTCTAACCAGCTAAGAACAGCACTGAGTCCCCCACGTTGACTTGCTGAGTTCTTTATGCTTCTCGGAGGCCAAAACATTCGGCCCACTCACTTGATGACTCAGAGTCCAGAGGCAGTAAGGATGCTCTTTTTCAGCCTTCTTTGAAAATAAGTTATGTGAAAACAGCTGGCAAATCCAACTATAAGAAGAGCTGAATTTTTAATTCTTTTTTGGGCTGCAAACAGTTAACTTATTATGACTGAGAGCCAATGTCGCCCAGCCACAGCTCATGTTTGGAAGATGGGCCTGTCTGAGATATGCCACCTGAAAAGACTCATGTCATGGAATGATTGACGCATTATCCTCATTTGTCAGATAATTAGAGAAGAGAAAGTAAGACTTGTGGGAAGTCATATAGCTTTGAAGGAGAATGGATTTGGGACAAGGTAAGCACGCAATTCCAAGTAAGGGTACCACAATTCATTCGTTAGTAAAAAAACATAAATATTCTACACCAGTTACTGTACACTGATGAATGATGCCATGCCCTGGCCTTCAAGGATTTCACAACTCAGTAGGTGAGCTAGTCAGGGAAACTAATAGTTATAACTCAGTGTAACACTTTCCACACCGGATGCTGTCCAGAGTACATTTAGAATCATCTTGTTGCACTCAGTGCAGATTCTCACGAATCCCTCCAGTTAATTATCTTCAGGGAAAATTGTCAGGTGTCATAGACTCTATTCCAAATTGTCAGATGTCATAGGCTCTATTCCAAGAATTCCTGCAAATACTTGAAATTTTGGAGTAGCCCTCTTGCAACAAAGTTATTTTAAGAAATATAACAAGCAGAAAATACTCTAGGACATCCTATTAAGCACTTTACCTTGCAGACTGCTTGAGGTACTTGGGAGACTCTGAGAGTTGCTGGGTGACCTCATTCTGCACATTGATGCTTTATTCCTTCTCCCAAGTGGTCTGGAGAGACTTGGGCTGCATTACTTTGGTGTTCAACCTCCCAGTATCCTAGGACTCCCTGAATGCGCAGTATCTTTGACATGACCTGTGATTCCTTCTTCCACTCAAGTTCAGGCAAAATATCTTCTTTCTTCTCCATCAGTCAGTGCTGGTCTCCTGCACTGCTTCTTGTGTTACTCTCTGTTGTTGTTATTGTTAAGAGCCATCTAGTTGGTTCTGACTCATAGCAACCCCATGTACAACAGAATGATACATTGCCCCATCCTGTGCTTGTTTGTGCCATTCTTGCAATCGTTGTTATGCTTGAACCCATTGTTTCAGCCACTGTGTCAATCCATCTGTTTTGCTGACCTTCTGGTTTACTAAGCATGATGTCCTTCTCCAAGGACTGGCCCTGTCTGATAACATGTCCAAGGTAGGTGAAATGAAGTCTTTTTTGCCATCTTTGCTTCTAAGGAGCATTCTGGCTATACTTCTTCCAAGACAGATTTATTCATTCTTCTGGCATTCCACGGTATATTCAGTATTCTTTGCCAACACTGTAGTGTGGAAAAAATTCAATTGTTATTTTGCATCCCATTTTCTTTTTGCTCTCCCTTTACTGAGGAATGACTCTGGGTATACATTGAGTCTCTAAGGCCTATCTAGCCCAAACCCCTGTACCAAACAGTTTTAACCAGTTACTGGGGAGTTGATTCCAACCCATGGCAATCCCCTATGTGTCAGAGTAGAACTGTGTTCCATAAGGTTTTCAATGGATCATTTATCAGAAACAGATTGCCAGGCTTTTCTTCCGAGGTGCCCTGGGATGGACTTAAGCTGCCAACCTTTCTGCTAGCAGCTGAGCGTGTTAAGCATTTGCACCACCTAGGGACAGTCTTGTTACTGTTATTTGTAGTTTGCCACTATGTGGACACTGCTAATGGCCAAGCGGTATCATGGTGCATTGCTGGAAGCTGATCAGTGTAGCCAGAACTAGTTGAAGTCAAGCACCACATACAAAGCCTACCTTAATAAATATTTAGTTTTAAAGCATCTAGTGTGGATGCTGAGCAAGGAAATTTTAAAAATATGGAAAACGATGTAGTAGAAAACAACAGTACATATTACCAACCTGCCAGAATAAACTGCTATTCACTTTTGGTCCTATTTGGTCTCCAGTCATTTTTCTGTGCATACTATTGCCTTTTTAAAGTATACAAGCAATTTATATAGACACTGTGTTTACCTTAAAAAAAAAAAACTAGAGCATTTCAGTTAAAGGTAAAAGTCCCAGCTGTCCTCTGACCCTATACATAGTCTTCTCCCAAACATCCCTACACCCCAAATCCACAAACGTTTCTTGAGGGAGAACACTATTTCGAGTTTGGGTGAGTCCCTGCAGTCTTTTCTGTACAATACATAAATCATAGATAACCTATAGCTTTATTTTTCATTCACATTACATACATGCTTTGTAATGCCTCTAACATTCTGCAACTTGCTTTTTTAAAGTTAAAAGTTCCATTTGGGGAGATTTTTGTGTCATTACATTCACATATTCACTTCTTTGAACATTTTTCCATAATATGGAACATCTGTCTGTTACTTATTAATCCTTTTTCTTTTGCTAAACACTGAGGTTGTTTCTAATTTTTCCCCAGGGTAAAGAATGCTACAAGGAGTATCCTTATATTCTTTTTGTGCTTGCTTCTCTACAATAGGTATTCCAAAGTACAATTACTGGGTTGTAGGGTAAACATATATTTAGATTTTTATTAATAACATTTGAGAATGTTATCTGATAGGGAATTCAACAATAGACTAGGAAGAAAGGGTTGGCTATCTACTTCTAAAAACCAGCCACTGAAAACCCTATGGATTATAATGGTCTGATCTGCAACCAATCATGTATGGTGCAGGGGTGGGCAGCATGAATCAGAGACCAGCTGAATGGCAGCGAACAACAACAACATCTACAGATGAGAATACCTGGGACCAGATGGATTAAGAAATTTGATCAGAGTAACACAGACAACAAATAGTGACAAAGAGATGTGAAGTCATATCCTCCTACTTGGAAGGACATGTTCTTCTCCTAGCACACTGCACTTTGAATGAGGGTGATGGCAGTGGGCACCCCCAGTCTAATGTCCTCCTGACTCCATTCCCTGGAGGATGACCCTGATTACAGAATCTCAAGAACAAAAATGCTCAGCCACCTTTTTCTTCACTGGTTCTTTCTGAATTGGCTCTGATCTTCTTTAACTACACAGCACCTGCCTTCTCTGAGCAGTGATTTTCTGGGTGCAGTGGAAGATACCTATGTTTAGCCTTGTCTAGTCATCAAATGCTCCAGGGCAAGTGTTAATGTTGATTCTGCCCCCACCTCCTCCTCAGTAATGTGTGATATTCACTTAAAGTCTTGTATTTACTGCCCCAAAGGGTCGCCTTCATTTATTTTCTGGTTGTTATAGGATTTAACTTTCACTCTCTGAACCACACCCACCCACAGAGAAGCACCCCCGAGTCTTAGCAAAGGGTTTTGTACCAAACCTCTTAATGCCAACATATGTTATTTAACTCTATTTCTGATGACTTTCACCTTTAAATTGCAGTTTCCCTGTCTGTTATTTCTCTGCAGATGGCAAACAGACCAATCTTTCTCCATCTGGAGCTGACACTGTAGATATTTTTGGCTTGAAAGTTCCATGAAGGGAAATAAGAAGGGGAATTAGATTTCTGTCGGTCATTATCTTTCTTGCTGTTCCCCTTTATTTCCTCCCCATGTGTTTTTGTTTCCTCTCTGACTGGTGTTTCATGTATGTGGACTTTCCATCTCCACAGGGTGGGAGTCTGTTAACCCTGAGCTGCAGCTTTCTGGTAGTTACTCGGAAACAACAGACCAAAAGAGAGAGAAAGGGAGCAAGAAAGAGAGGGTTCACTAGGACAATCGTTAGAACACAAATACCTCATGATAGCATATTTTGCTTGTTCCAGATTGGCTAGGAGTTGGCTTGGTTGTCAGAAATGCCTAAAGTAAATGGGGCTTCATAGAGGCAAAAGTGAAGTCTGCATATTTACAAACACATTTGTGTGAGTTCTGGCTGTGTGGGTATATGCTTCCCGCCTACTCATTACAGTGTAATTTATCCCAGAAAATTGTCTTTTCAAAAGAGAGTTTACCAAATGAACTGCTAATAGATAGGGAAGGATTACTTAGAAAGGCTTGGATTCGAGAATGAGCAACCTATGTTGTTGTTGTTAGGTGCCGTCCAGTTGATTTCCAACTCATAATGGCCCCATGCATTACAGAGCAGAACTGCTCCAATAGGGTTTACTTAATTGTAACCTGTATGGAAGCAGATTGCCAGGTCTTTCTCCAGCGGAGCTTCTGGGTGGGTTCCAACTGCCAGTTAGCTGCTGAGTATGTAACTGTTGCACCACCAGAGCAACGTTGAAGGATATATGAAGGGCCTTAAACCAAAAACAACGAAAAACAAACAAACGAGTCAGAGCCAACATGGCACTATAGACAGAAGCACCACACCATCCCTCCACAGCAAAGATCCGAAAAACTAAGTAAAACAAAGACAAAAGTCAATCCTGGAACCCTAAGCATCAAATGAAGAGATAAAGATCTCAATCAAGCACCATATGGAATAAGAAACTGACAGAGAACAGAGAAAGAGGAGAGATACAGGAGGAGGTCCCTTATCAGCTAACGGAGCATGGATTCACCATCTTGGACTGCTGTCGGATATCAGTGGTCATGGAGTATGGGAAAGGAGTTTCACAGAGCTCCCAGCAGAAGACTGGTAATCAGCGATACACAATTTCCTACCCTTCTTGCCTCTGCTAGGCCTCTGCCATTTCCTGGTGGGCCATACTTGGCCAGGAGGTGCCAGTGCCATTTCTTTGTTACTGATGTTTTTTCAGCTACTTTTGGTTTCCTCCCTCTCTCCAACCTCCTCCCCTTCCTCTCTCTTAAACACCTGATTCCATGTGCCATCTCTACTTCTTGACAGGCTGTGAAGCCCTGCTTGGCTGGGAAACCATTTCCCAGGTCTGCACCACCACGCTGTTAGGATCCATGGGGTGCTTTTTTGTTTGTTTCTTTTTTCCTTTCTGTTTTTCTTCATTTCTTGGTTTCTTGTCTCTCTCTACTTACCTTCTATTCCTGTCTCCTGAATACCTGGCACTGTGTGCCATCTCTGTCCCCTTCTAGAATGCTGTACCATGAAGCTTGGGAGCCACTTCCCCAGTATGCACAGCTGCACCAGTGGAATACCTGGAGGCATTTCTCTTTTAAAAATTATTTTGTTACTAATCTTTCTTTTTTCCTTTTTATTTTTCTTCATTTCTCAGTTTCTCATCTCTCTCTACTTTCCTTCTTTTCCTGTATCCTGAATACCTAGTGTTGTGTGCCATCTCTACCCTTTCTAGATGGCCAGTGCCCCAAGGCCTGGGAGCCACTTTCCTGGTTGCCGATGGGATCCCTGGGGACACTTATGTATTTATTTTTCTTCTCTCTTTTTCTTTTTTCATTTTTGTTTTTCTTCTTTTCTCAGTTTCTTGTCTCTCCACTCCATTGGCAGTCTCCCTCAGCACTTTTTTTTGTCTCCTGTTTCTCCCTTCTCTTTCTCTTCTTTCCTATACTCGCTTAGCCCCACACATCACAACCTACCTGCTCCCTCCTGCCTACCCACACTGTGTGCTAAACATTGCACCCCAAACAGCACAGGCACAGCCTACTAGAACCTGCTCTGCACTAGCACCTGGCCCACCCTGTCGGCCCCAGTATGTGCCACAAACAACTCATCCCAGCCCACCCTCTTTAACTGGCCCTGCCTGTTGGACAAGGAGGTGAAAAGTATCATGTCCACAGACAAACAAATAACAAAGAATGCACGGCCTGCCTTCTCAGGCATCACCAAATAAAACAAAAAAGCAGGATGAAACAAGCATATTTACTATCAATAAATGAAGAAAATAACTACTGAATGTCCCAAAGACAGCAGACAATATCAAAGCATATATACAAAAAAAAAAAAAAAAAAAGGCCAGGATGGTTCCAGTAGGCATCCAAAATAAAACACCAGATGAACTTCCAGTAGAAGAAAAGGCACTAGAACTACCCAATAGGGAATTCAAATCTCTAATATTCAGAGCTATCCAAGAGTTAATGCAAAAAGGAGACAAAAATGAGGAAAAAATAGAAAAATTCATGGAAAAGGCAGACAAATTCATGGAAAATACAGACAAAACAATAATTCAGGAAAATAATACAGGAAGAAAATGTCAAAATAAATTCACAACTAGAAGTAATACAAAAACAACACCTAGAAATCCAAAAGATAAACATCAATGGACAGTGTCACACAAGGGCTGAGGAGCAGGTTTGAAACAATGGAAGACAGGGTAGGCAAAATTGAAGACACATACTTGGATACAACTTTGTCTCAGGAAAAATCAGAAAAAAGAGTGAAGAAAAACGAAGGAATCCTGAGAATGATGTGGGACACAATCAAAAGCAAAAATTTGAAAGTGATCAGAGTCCCAGAACAGGGGGAGAAAACAGAAAACACAGAGAGGATCATTGAAGAACTACTGACAGAAAACTTCCCTAATATCATGAAAGATGAAAAGTTAATCATACAAGAAGCTCAACGAATGTCATATAGGATAGACCCTAAAAGGAAATCACCAATTCATATCATAATCACACTCACTAAAATGAAAGACAAAGAAAGAATCCTGAGAGCAGTTGGAGAAAAACAAAAAGTCACAAACAGAGGGGAAACAATAAGACTAAGTTCTGATTTCTTGGCAGAAACCGTGCAGGCAGGAAGGTAATGGTAAAAATATATATATATATGACATATATAAAACCTTGGAAGAAAAGTACTACCAACCAAGAATAATATATCCTGCAAAACTCTCATTCAAATATGATGCTGAAATTACGACATTTCCAGATAAACAGAAATTAAGGGAAAATGTAAAAACAAAACTTACAAGAATTATGAGAGAGGCCCTTCAGCTTAAAAACAAACATCAGACAACAACTTGAATCTAAGATGCAAGATTACACCAGCCAGATACCAACCTAGGAAATGAACTCTCAAAGATTATTCAAAATCAAAAGATTTACAATACAGCACAGGGGGGGTTAATCTGTAAATGACTACAACTTCAGAACAAAAAAATAAACTGTGTAGGTATAGAACTTTCTAATGGAGTGGAAGGCAAGGCAATACCGAGTAATGAAAGACTGGTTCAAACCTAGGAAGATAAGGGTAAATTTCAAGGTAAGCACAAAGGAAGTTAACAAACCTACTCATTTAAATAAAGAAGAAAATCAAAGTCTCAGCAAAAACAAAATCTACAAAAACTAAAGAAATGAAAAAAAAATCTACAAACAATGGAATTCAGCACATGAGAGTAAGGGCAACAAAGAAAGCGTCAACACCACCAAAAAAAAGTGCTACAAAATGACAGCAATAAATTCATGCTGATCGATAATTACACTGAACTTAAATGGCCTAAATGCACCCAGAAAGTGATAAAATAAATTTTAAAAAAAGGTTCTATCAATATGCTGTCTACAAAAGACACACCTTAGAAACAAAGACATAAGTTTATTAAAAATTAAAGGATGGAAAAAATATATCAAGTAAACAGCTACTAAAAAAAAGCAGGAATGGCAATAGTAATCTCAGATAAAATAAACTTTAAAACAAAATCTATCATAAAAGACAAAGAAGGGAATTATATAATGATTAAAGGGATGATCCATCATGAAGACATAATCATAACAAATATCTATGCACCTAGTGACAGGGCTCCAAAATACATAAAGCAAACTCTAACAGTGCTGAAAAGAGAAATTGACAGTTCCACAATAATAGTAGACTTCAACATAGCACTCTTGGTAAAGGATAAAACATCTAGAAATAAACTGAACAAAGATACAGAATATCTAAAGGACACAAACAGCCAACTTGAACTCATGGACATATATAGAACACTCCACCCAACAGCTGTAAGGTACACCTTCTTTTCCAATGAACATGGAACGTTCTCCAGAATAGACCACATCTGAGGCTACAAAGTAACCCTCAACAAAATCCAAAACACTGAGATAATACAAAGTATCTTCTCTGATCATAATTCCATCAAAGTAAAAATTAATGACAGGAAGAGCAAGGGAAAAAAAAATCAACTAGATGGAAACTAAATGACACCCTGCTTAAAAACAGCTTGGTAATAGAAGAAATCAAACATGGAATTAAAAAAAAAATCCTAGAATCAAACAAGAATGAAAACACATCATACCAAAACCTTTGGGACACAGCAAAGGCAGTGATCAGAGGTCAATTTTTAGCAATAGAAGCACACATCAAAAAGGGACAAAATCAAAACATTAGCAACACAACTTGAACAAATAGAAAGAGAACAGCAAAAGAAGTCAACGGTCACTAGAAGGATATTACAAAGATCAGAACAGAAACAAATGAAATAGGGAAGAGAAAAACAATGAAGGAATCAACAAAATTGACAAATCACTGGCCAAACTGACCAAGGAAAAACAAGAGAGGATGCAAATAACCCAAATAAGAAATGAAATGAGGGACATTAAAATAGGCCCAACTGAAATAAAGGATCATGATAGAATATCATGAAAAACTATACTCCAACATCAGAAGAAGATGGAAGGAATACAGTCACTGTACCAAAAAGAATTGGTCGACTTTCAACCATTTCTGGAGGTAGCATATGCTCAGGAACTGATGGTACTGAAGGAAGAATTCCAAGCTGCACTGAAAGCATTGATGAAAAATAAGGCTTCAGGAATTGATGGAATATCTATTGAGATGTTTCAACAAATCGATGCAGCGTTGGAGGTGCTCACTTATCTATGCCAAGCAACTTGGAAGACAGCTACTTGGCCAACTGACTGGAAGAGATCCACATTTATGCCTATTCCCAAGAAAGGTGATCCAAACGAATGCAGAAATTATCTAACGATACCATTAATATCACACACAAGTAAAATTTTGCTGAAGATCATTCAAAAGTGGCTGCAGCAATATATCAACAGGGGACTGGCAGAAATTCAAGCTGGATTCAGAGCAGGACATGAAACCAGGGATATCATTGCTGATGTCAGATGGATCCTGGCTGAAAGCAGAGAATACCAAAAAGATGTTTACCTGTGTTTTACTGGTTACGTAAAGGCATTCGACTGTGCGGATAGTAACAAATTATGGATAATGTTGTGGAGAATGGGAATTCCGGAACACTTATTTGTGCTCATGAGGAACCTGTACATGGATCAAGAAGCAATGGTTCAAACAGAACACAGGGATACTGCATGGTTTAAAGTCAGGAAAGGTGTGCATCAGTGTTGTAGCCTTTCACCATATTGTTCAACCTGTGTGCTGAGCAAATAATACGAGAAGCTGGACTCAGTGAAGAAGAAAGGGGCATCAAGATTGGAGGAAGACTAATTAACAACCTGCTTAATGGAGATGACACAACCTCGCTTGCTAAAGGTGAAGAGGACCTGAAGCACTTACTGATGAAGATCAAAGAACACAGACTTCAATATAGATTACACCTCAACATAAAACAAAAATCCTCATAACTGGACCAATAAGTAATATCATGATAAATGGAGAAAAGATTGAAGCTGTCAAGGATTTCATTTTACTTGGATCCACAATCAACACCCATGGAATCAGCAGTCAAGAAAGCAAAGGGTGCATTGCATTGGGCAAATTTGCTGTAAAGAACCGCTTTAAAGTGTTGAAAAGCAAAGTCACCTTGAAGACTAAGGTGTGCTTGACCCATGCCATGGTGTTTTCAATCACCTCGTATAGCTGTGAAAGCTGGATGATGAATAAGGAAGACCAAAGAAGAATCGATGCCTTTGAATAGTGGTGTTGGTGAGAATACTGAATATGCCATGAACTGCCAAAAGAAAGAACAAATCTGTCTTGGAGGAAGTACAACCAGAATGCTCCTTAGAAGCAAGGATGGTGAGACTATGTCTCATATACTTTGGACATGTTATCAGAAGAGATCAGTCCCTAGAGAAGGTGATCATGCTTGATAAAGTAGAGGGTCAGTGAAAAAGAGGAAGGCCCTCAATGACATGGATTCTCACTATGGCGGCAACGACTGGCTCAAGCATAACAACAATTGTGAGGATGGCACAGGACTGAGCAGTGTTTCATTCTGTGTATAGGGTCTTGATGAGTCAGAACCAACTGGATGGCACCTAACAACAGTAACAATAGGACAGTACACAATACTGGGGAAGCCAGCACAACGTGTACAAGCAAGGTCATGGAAGCTCCATAGACACATCCAAACTCCGTTAGCAATTGATTTGCTGTGGGGGCCATGGTCTGGGGGAACATCTAGCTCAATTGGCATAATATAGTTTATAAAGGAAATGTTCTACATTCTACTTTGGTGAGTAGCGTCTGGGTTCTTAAAAGCCTGAGAACAGCCATCTAAGATACTCCACTGGTCTCACCCCTTCGGAAGCAAGGGAGAAGGAAGAAAACTAAAGACACAAGAGAAAGATTAGTCCAAAGGATTAATAGGCCACAACTACCACAGCTTCCAACAGACTGAGTCTAGTACAATTAAGCGGTGCCTGGCTACCACCACTGACTGCTCTGACAGGGATCACAATAGAGGGTCCCAGACAGAACTGGAGAAAAATGTAGAATAAAATTCTAACTTACAAAAAAAGACCGGACTTACTCACCTGACAGAGACTGGAGAAACCCCAAGAGTATGGCCCCTGGACACCATTTTAGCTCAGTAATGAAGTCTCTCCTAAGATTCACCCTTCAGCCAATGATTAGACAGGGCCATAAAACAAAACGAGACCAAAGGGGCACGCCAGCCCAGGAGCAAGGAGTAGAAGGCAGGAGGGGACAGAAAAGCTGGTAATAGGGAACCCAAACTAAAAACAAAACTGCTTAAGTTGAAATGTAGTGAGGTGGGTACTGCTATGGACACATTCACAGATAGGGCTTTTATTAATTCTATGCTGGAAGAGACTAAGACTGAAGGTGATAAACAGGTGGGACAACTGAAGAAGAGAAGAGCATGTCAATCCAAGACTTTCCCCCAGAGATCCAAAGAGACCAGCAGTTATTTGGAAACTTGGGCAACCTGCCCATCATTACTGCGGATAATCTGAAATCTGAAAGAGTTTGGTCCATTGGCTTATTTCTTGCAAACTGGGCCACACTGGATGAGAGACCTTAATTAGTGAGTTTTTCTGGAAGGCCACAGTGTGGAGAGTCAGGGTCTTTATTTCTTGCCTTCTCTGCACACCATGGAGACAGAACTGTTGTCATAGTGTGTTCCTAGCTGCTCCACAGAAATAAAGGCTAATAATCACAGTGAGTATCCCCTCGAAGATGACTAATACAGACACTACCATGGTACATTTTCAGAACCAGAGTCTCGGAGGACTTTGTTGAGTTCTACAAAAGACATTCTTACAAAAGCCTTAAAAAAAAGAAACTTTATTGAGGTATGATTAGCATAAATTTTCACCATGTTTCTTGTGTTTGAGGTTCACTGTGATATGTAGCAGTGAATTTTGAGGTTTCATTGAATTTGGGAAATTTTCAACCATTATTACTTAAATATTTTTTCTTTCTCCTGCTTCATGGACTCAAATTACATGTATAATACTTAGGGTGCGGGGCCAAGATGGCTGACTAGGTAGAAGCTACCTCGGATCCCTCTTGCAACAAAGACTCAGAAAAACAAGTGAATCGATCACATACATGACAATCTACGAACCCTGACCATCAAACACAGATCTAAAGAGTTGACCTGAGTGACAGAGACTGAGAACGAACAACCACAGGGAAGCAGCAACTGTTTTCGGAGCCTGGAGCCAGCGTCCCAGTCAGGAAAACTTGGCGCCGGGGAGCTGAGCACAGCATCCTGAGACGGCGCAAACACTGGACGCAGCCCTAGCCCCCAGAAGTGACCTCAGGGGAACCCCAGCCAGTGCACGCAGACAGTGTAGTGACGCAGCTGACAGGAGGAGAAATCACCGGGAGGCAGAGACTGGTTTTGGAGCCAGGAGTGTGGCGTACCAGCTGGGGAACCTTGGCGCTGGGCTTTGGACTGGGAGCGGAGGAACTAACCAAGGCTCCTGAGACAGCGCAAGCACGGGACGCAGGCTCGACCCTCGGGGGCAATCTCTACCGAGCCAGCGCACGCAGTCAACGCGCCCCTCGGGAATCTCAGATAAAGCAGTCATCCCAAGCAAGATAAGTAACTTTGTCTATATTCTGGGATGCTACTCTCTCCTATTTATCTGAACCCTCCCGTCCCCTTCCCGGGCGGCTTCATTAACATTGGAATTTCCTGAGCCAGAGAGTGAACTGCACTGCGGTTTTTCTTTCTTTCTTTCTTTCTTTTTTTTTTTTTTTTGGTCTTTTCCTAACCCATTTTCCTGGCCTGAGAGAAGCAGCTACAAAAAACCCAGGGACCAAAAATCCTTCCCTAATTGGACTAAAAACACAGAACCAGCTCCAGCCAAGCCTATGTGATCCACAGTCTTGGGCTTTCATCCCTACAGGGAACAAGGTGGCTATTATAATGCACAGGCATTTCTGATAGGGATCTGACTGTAATTGTTTTAGCAGATTACTGGAAAGAAAAGTTTCCCAGGTCTGATACCTCTGTGTATTCAACAGAGCCCTCACTGACCCACAACAGGGAACTGAGGGCTGAAGCTCCTCCCAGACCACCTAGTCTCCTGCCTTAGGGGTCTAAGGAGGGTGATACCTACCAATCTGTAGAGCTACTTGCATTGGGGGCCTAAGGTCCAGCTGCAGAGCCCACCCACCAAAGTGCTTTAGGAATAGAGACACACCTACCTCACTGGCACTTGGGGGAAGCCTGTCAGCATCCTGCCCCCCACCCCCAGAGTGTGAACCCCTGCTGCTACTAGAATCTGGTACACACAACTATCACCACTACTTTTCTAGGTGGATAGGTGACAGTCTGCACCACACACTTGATGACCCAAAATCAGATTCTACTCAAGAATAGTGAATGGACTCTTAGGCTTATATATCTGGTAATAGCCCAAACCAGCTGGTACTAGGACATACGTGATTCAAGGGCTACAACAATCAAGACAGCGCAATCTAGTAGCTCATCTATGTATATTGAAAGAAAACAAAACAAGATAAGACTCAGTGAGCAAATATAGAACAAATCACTACAATATCTTAGTCACGGCTTGGAGACAGCAGTCAATATCAAACCACATAAAGAAGCAGACCATGATTGCTTCTACAACTCCCCAAACTAAAGAATCAAAATATTTCCCAAATGAAGATACAATCCTGAAATTGTCAGATGCAGAATATAAAGAACTAATTTACAGAATGCTTTAAGACATCAGGAATGACCTCAGAAATGAAATAAGGCAATCTATAGAAAAAGCCAAGGAACACACTGATAAAGCAGTTGAAGAAATCAAAAAGATTATTCAAGAACATAGTGGAAAAATTAATAAGCTGCAAGAATCCATAGAGAGACTGCATTCAGAAATCTAAAAGATTAACAATAAAATTACAGAATTAGACAACGCAATAGGAAGTCAGAGGAGCAGACTTGAGCAATTGGAATGCAGGGTGGGAGATATGGAGGACCAGGGAATTGACACCAATATAGCTGAAAAAAAATCAGATGAAAGAATTCAAAAAATGAAGAAACCCTAAGAATCATGTGAGGCTCTATCAAGAAGAATAACTTGTGTGTGATTGGAGTCCCAGAACAGGGAGGGATAACAGAAAACACAGAGAGAATAGTTGAAGATCTGTTGGCAGAAAACTTCTCTGACATCATGAAAGACGAAAGGATATCTACCCAAGGTGCTCCTCAAACCCCATATAAGATTGATCCAAAAAGAAAATCACCAAGACATATTATCATCAAACTTGTCAAAACCAAAGATAAAGAGAAAATTTTAAAAGCAGCCAGGGATAAAAGAAAGGTCTCCTACAAAGGAGAATCAATAAGAATAAGTTCAGACTACTCAGCAGAAACCATGCAGTCAAGAAGGCAATAGGATGACATATATAGAGCACTGAAGGAGAAAAACTGCCAGCCAAGGATCATAAAAAAAATATACCCAGCAAAACTCTCTCTCAAATATGAAGGCAAAATTAAAACATTTACAGATAAACACAATCTTAGAGAATTTGCAAACACCAAACCAAAGCTACAAGAAATACTAAAGGAAATTGTTTGGTCAGAAAACCAATAATATCAGATACCAGCACAACACAAGGTCACAGAACAGAACATCCTGATATCAACTCAAATAGGGAAATCACAAACACAAATTAAGATTAATTTTAAAAAGAAAAAAAAAAGCTCAAAACAGGGAATCATTGAAGTCAGTATGTAAAAGATCACAATAATCAAAAAGAGGGACAAAATACAGGTGGCACAGAACTGCCATATGGAGAGGGGTACAAGGCAATATAGGACAATACAAGTTAGGTTTTTACTTAGAAAAATAGGGGTAAATATTAAGGTAACCACAAAGAGGTATAACAACTACATAACTCAAAATAAAAACCAAGAAAAACATAACGACTCAGCAAACATAAATTCAACTACTATGAAAATGAGGAACACACAATTTACAAAGAAAAAGTCTCAGCACAAAAAAGTAAGTGGAAAAATGAAATTGTCAACAACACACATAAAAAAGCATCAAAATGACAGCACTAAACACATACTTATCTATAGTTACGCTGAATGTAAATGGACTAAATGCAGCAATAAAGAGACAGAGAGTCTCAGACTGGATAAGGAAACACGATCCATCTATATGCTGCCTACAAGAGACACACCTTAGACTTAGAGACACAAACAAACTAAAACTCAAAGGATGGAAAAAAATGTATCAAGCAAACAATAAGCAAAAAAGAGCAGGAGTAGCAATATTAATTTCTGACAAAATAGTCTTTAAAGTTAAAACCACCACAAAGGATAAAGAAGGACACTACATGATGATAAAAGGGACAATTGACCAGGAAGATATAACCATATTAAATATTTATGCACCCAATGACAGGGCTGTAAGATACATAAAACAAACTTTAACAGAACTGAAAAGTGAGATAGACACCTCCACGATTATAGTAGGAGACTTCAACACACCACTTTTGGAGAAGGACAGGACATCCAGTAAGAAGCTCAATAGAGACACGGAAGACCTAATTACAACAATCAACCAACTTGACCTTGTTGACTTATACAGAACACTCCACCCAACTGCTGCAAAGTATACTTTTTTTTCTAGCGCACATGGAACATTCTCTAGAGTAGACCACATATTAGGTCATAAAACAAACCTTTGCAGAATCCAAAACATCGAAATATTACAAAGCATCTTCTCAGACCATAAGGCCATAAAAGTGGAAATCAATAACAGAAAAATTAGGGAAAAGACATCAAATACTTGGAAACTGAACAATACCCTGCACAAAAAAGACTGGGTTATAGAAGACATTAAGGAGGGAATAAAGAAATTCATAGAATGCAACAAGAATGAAAATACTTCCTATCAAAACCTCTGGGACACAGCAAAAGCAGTGCTCAGAGGCCAATTTATATCAATAAATGCACACATACAAAAAGAAGAAAGAGCCAAAATCAGAGAACTGTCCCTACAACTTGAACAAATAGAAAGTGAGCAACAAAAGAATCCATCAGGCACCAGAAGAAAACAAATAATAAAAATTAGAGCTGAACTAAATGAATTAGAGAACAGAAAAACAATTGAAAGAATTAACAAAGCCAAAAGCTTGTTCTTTGAAAAAATTAACAGAATTGATAAACCATTGGCCAGACTGACTAAAGAAATACAGGAAAGGAAACAAATAACCCGAATAAGAAACGAGAAGGGCCACATCACAACAGACCCAACTGACATTAAAAGAATCATATCAGATTATTACGAAAAATTGTACTCTAACAAATTTGCAAACCTAGAAGAAATAGATGAATTCCTAGAAAAACACTACCTACCTAAACTAACACAATCAGAAGTAGAACAACTAAATAGACCTATAACAAAAAAAGAGATTGAAACGGTAATCAAAAAACTCCCAACAAATAAAAGCCCTGGCCCAGACGGCTTTACTGCAGAGTTCTACCAAACTTTCAGAGAAGAGTTAACACCACTACTACTAAAGGTATTTCAAAGCATAGAAAATGATGGAATACTACCTAACTCAATGAAGCCACCATATCCCTGATACCAAAACCAGGTAAAGACATCACAAAAAAAGAAAATTACAGACCTATATCCCTCATGAACATAGACGCAAAAATCCTCAACAAAATTCTAGCCAATAGAATTCAACAACATATCAAAAAAATAATCCACCACGACCAAGTGGGATTTATACCAGGTATGCAAGGTTGGTTTAATATTAGAAAAAACATTATTGTAATCCACCATATAAATAAAACAAAAGACAAAAACCACATGATCTTATGAATTGATGCAGAAAAAGCATTTGACAAAGTCCAACACCCATTTATGATAAAAACTCTCAGCAAAATAGGAATTCAGGGAAAATTCCTCAACATAAAAAAGGGCATCTATACAAAGCCAACAGCCAACATCACTCTAAATGGAGAGAGCCTGAAAGCATTTCCCTTGAGAACAGGAACCAGACAAGGATGGCCTTTATCACCGCTCCCTTTTTTTTATTCAACATTGTGCTAGATGTCCTAGCCAGAGCAATTAGGCTAGACAAAGAAATAAAGGGCATCCGGATGGGCAAGGAGGAAGTAAAATTATCTCTATGTGCAGATGACACGATCTTATACACAGAAAACCCTACGGAATCCTCCAGAAAACTACTGAAACTAATAGAAGAGTTCGGCAGAGTCTCAGGTTACAAGATAAACATACAAAAATCACTTGGATTCCTCTACATCAACAAAAAGAACATCGAAGAGGAAATCACCAAATCAATACCATTCACAGTAGCCCCCAAGAAGATAAAATACTTAGGAATAAATCTTACCAAAGATGTAAAAGACCTACACAAAGAAAACTACAAAGTACTAGTGCGAGAAACTAAAAGGGACCTACTTAAGTGGAAAAACATACCTTGCTCATGGATAGGAAGACTTAACATAGTAAAAAATGTCTATTCTACCAAAAACCATCTATACATACAATACACTTCCGATCCAAATTCCAATGTCATTTTTTAAAGTGATGGAGAAACAAATCACCAACTTCATACGGAAGGGGAAGAAGCCCCAGATAAGTAAAGCATTACTGAAAAAGAAGAAGAAACTGGGAGGCCTCACTCTACCTGATTTTAGAACATATTATACAGCCACAGTAGTCAAAACAGCCTAGTACTGGTACAACAACAGGCACATAGACCAATGGAACAGAATTGAGAACCCAGACAGAAATCCATGCGCACATGAGCAGCTGATATTTGACAAAGGCCCAGTGTCAGTTAATTGGGGAAAAGACAGTCTTTTTAACAAATGGTGCTGGCATAACTGGATATCCATTTGCAAAAAAATGAAACAGGACCTATACCTCACTCCATGCACAAAAACTAACTCCAAGTGGATCAAAGACCTAAACATAAAGACTAAAACGATGAAGATCATGGAAGAAAAAATAGGGACAACATTAGGAGCCCTAATACAAGGCATAAACAGAATACAAAACATTACCAAAAATGACGAAGAGAAACCCGATAACTGGGAGCTCCTAAATATCAAACACCTATGCTCATCTAAAGACTTCACCAAAAGAGTAAAAAGACCACCTACAGACTGGGAAAGAATTTTCAGCTATGACATCTCCGACCAGTGCCTGATCTCTAAAATCTATATGATTCTGTCAAAACTCAACCACAAAAAGACAAACAACCCAATCAAGATGTGGGCAAAGGATATGAACACGCACTTCACTAAAGACGATATTTAGGTAGCTAACAGATACATGAGAAAATGCTCTCGATCATTAGCCATTAGAGAAATGCAAATTAAAACTACGATGAGATTCCATCTCACTCCAACAAGGCTGGCATTAATCCAAAAAACACAAAATAATAAATGTTGGAGAGGCTGCAGAGATTGGAACTCTTATACACTGCTGGTGGGAACGTAAAATGGTACAACCACTTTGGAAATCTATCTGGTGTTTTCTTAAAAAGTTAGAAAACTACCATACAACCCAGAAATCCCACTCCTCGGAATATACCCTAGAGAAATAAGAGCCTTCCCACAAACAGATATATGCACACCCATGTTTATTGCAGCTCTGTTTACAATAGCAAAAAGCTGGATGCAACCAAGGTGTCCATCAACAGATGAATGGTTAAATAAATTGTGATATATTCACACAATGGAATACTACGCATCGATAAAGAACAGTGACGAATCTGTGAAACATTTCATAACATGGAGGAACCTGGAAGGCATTATGCTGAGCGAAATTAGTCAGAGGCAAAAGGTCAAATATTGTATAAGACCACTATTATAAGATCTTGAGAAATAGTATAAACTGAGAAGAACACATATTTTTGCGGTTACGAGGTGGGGAGGGAAGGAGGGTGGGAGAGGGTTATTTACTGATTAGTTAGTAGATAAGAACTACTTTAGGTGAAGGGAAGGACAATACTCTATACACGGAAGGTCAGCTCAGCTGGACTGGACCAAAAGCAAAGAAGTTTCCCGGATAAACTGAATGCTTCGAAGTTCAGTGGAGCAAGGGTGGGGGTTTGGGGACTATGGCTTAAGGGGACTTCTAAGTCAATTGGCAAAATAATCCTATTATGAAAACATTCTGCGTTCCACTTTGAAGTGTGGCTTCTGGGTTCTTAAATGTTAACAAGCGGCCATCTAAGATGCGTCAGTTGGTCTCAAAGGAGAATGAAGAACACCAAGGTCACGTGATAACTATGAGCCCAAGAGACAGAAAGGGCCACATGAACCAGAGACTTACATCATCCTGAGACCAGAAGAACTAGATGGTGCCTGGCCACAACCGATGACTGCCCTGACAGGGAGCACAACAGAGAACCCCTGAGGGAGCAGGAGAGCAGTGGGATGCGGACCCCAAATTCTCATAAAAAGACCATACTTAATGGTCTGACTGAGACTAGAGGAATCCCGGCGGTCATGGTCCCCAAACCTTCTGTTGGCCCAGGACAGGAACCATTCCCGAAGACAACTCATCAGACATGGAAGGGACTGGACAATGGGTTGGAGAGAGATGCTGATGAAGAGTGAGCTACTTGTATCAGGTGGACACTTGAGACTGTGTTGGCATCTCCTGTCTGGAGGGGAGAAAGGAAGGTAGAGAGGGTTAGAAACTGGCAAAATTGTCATGAGAGGAGAGACTGGAAGGGCTAACTCATTAGGGGGAGAGTAAGTGGGAGTATGGAGTAAGGTGTATATAATTTTTTTTTTTAAGCTTATAGGCGACAGACTGACTTGATTTGTAAACGTTCACTTAAAGCTCAATAAAAATTATTAAAAAAAATAGTAATAATTAGGGTGCATGAAGTTGTCCTATCTCTGACTGGAACTCTGCATATATTTTTCTCTTTTCTGTCTGTGTTAGAGTTTAAATTGTTTCTACTTACTGTGTCTTCAAGTTCACAATTTTTGCCCTGCAATGTCTTAAAAAAAAATTTTTTTTTTTTTTATGTCTAATGAAGCTTTAGTCCCATCCAGTATATTTATTTTCTTCACATACATTGTAGTTTTACCTCTGAAAGTTCAATTTGGAATTTTCAAAAAAATCTCTTCCATGTCTCTAAAGTTTTTCAATATGTAGACTATAGTTACAACAACTGGTTTAATGTCCTTGTCTGCTAATTGTAACAATTACACCAGTTCTGTGTGAATTTCGATTGAGTCCTTTTTCTCATATATGGATCATATTTTTTTCTTTCCACCATCCTTCAAAACAAAGCTGTAGGAAAATGTATAATTAAACTAGACTGTAAATTATTTGAGGCCAAGCAGCTTGTCTTGTTGATCTGAGAGTCCCAAACTTGTCCTGGGACAGTGCATTGCACATGCAGGCACTCAATAAATACTTACTAAATTAAATTTTGGAAAAAAACAATGCTCTGCCAATATTGACAGCAGGAAATCATAAGTGATCTCTGCTGGAACCAATACCCATGGTAGAAATGTAATGAAGCTGTAACATATTGGAATGTGGGTTGATTTAATAAATCATTGCATTGTTGGTGATATTTTATTAAATTTTCGACATTTCTGAATTGCACCTATGTGCATAGCATATTTTTATATTCTATAAATATTTGTGAGCTTTGTTCTGGGACACAGTTAAGATATTGGAAACAGTTTAATTATTTTCTTTCTTGCTTTTAAGATTTGTTAGGTGGGATTGGAACAGTACTTAGACTGTTGTTGTTGTGTGCCATTGAGTCTATTTCTGACTCATAGTGACTCTACAGAGCGGAACTGCCTATAGGGTTTCCTAGGCTGTAATCTTTATGGAAGTAGATTGCCAGAACATTCTTTTGTGGCACCACTGGGTGGGTTTGAACTGCCAACCTCCAGGTTAGTAGGTAACCAAAAGTCAGAACTGATTCAATGGCAACAGGTTTTGTTGTATTTTGGATAGGTATTATTTTGGGGGAAACCCTGGTGGTGTAGTGGTTAAGTGCTATGGCTGCTAACCAAAGGGTCAGCAGTTCGAATCTGCCAGGTGCTCCTTGGAAACTCTGTGGGGTAGTTCTACTCTGTCCTATAGGGTCACTATGAGTCGGAATCGACTCGACTGCACTGGGTTTGTTTTTTTTGGTTTTGTTTTGCTTTTATTATTTTGGGTGACTTTTTTCTAATACAAATATTGGATTCTCTTCAGAATGTATCCAATATCTCAAATTCCGTTTGTAATCCCAGATCTCAAGAAATAAGAAAATTAGTTTAAAAAAATTTTTTTTCCGTGCCCTAGGAAAAAAATTGCAGTCTGAAATTGATCAAACATGCAATCAAGATGCATCGATAATTACTGGTGATTAGAATGTGAAAGTTGGAAACAAAGAAGAAGGATCAATAGTTGGAAAATATGGTCATTGGTGATAGAAATGGTTGCTGGAGATTGCATGATAGAATTTTGCAAGGCCAATGACTTATTCATTGCAAATACCTTGTTTCAACAACGTAAATGGCAAGATACACGTGGACCTCACAGGATGGAAAACACAGGAATCAAATCAACTACATCTGTGGAGATGATGGAAAAGCTCTATGTTATCAGTCAGAGCAAGGCCAGGAAACAACAGCAGAACAGACCATCAATTGCTCATATGCAAGTTCAAGTTGAAGTTGAAGAAAATTAAAACAAGTCTGTGAGAACAAAAAATATGACCTTGTGTACATTCCACCTGAATTTGGAGACCATCTCAAAAATAGATTTGATGCATTGGACACTAATGACTGAAGACCATACGAATTTTGGGATGACACCAAGGACATCAAACATGAAGAAAGCAAAAGGTCATTAAAAAGACAGGAAAGAAAGAAAAGGCCAAAATGGATGTCAGAAAAGACTCTGAAACTTGCTCTTGAATGTAGAGTAGCTAAAGCGAATGGAAGAAATGATGAAGTAAAAGAACTGAGCAGAAGATTTCAAAGGGTGGCTACAGAACACAAAGCAAAGTATCATAATGAAATGTGCAAAGACCTGGAGTTAGAAAACCAAAAAGGTAGAACACACTCAGCAATTTCTCAAGCTGAAAGAACTGAAGAAAAACTCAAACTTCAAGTTGCAATATTGAAGAATTCTATGGGGGCAATATTGAGGAATGCATGAAGCATCAAAAGAAGATGGAAGGAATACACAGAGTCACTGTACCAAAAAGAAATGGTTGACATTCAATCACTTAAGGAGGTAGCATATGATAGAACTGACGATACTGAAGGAAGAAGCCCAAGCAGCACTGAAGGCACTGGCAAAAAACGAGGCTCCAGGAACTGACAGAATACCAATCGAGATGTTTCAACTAAAAGATACAGTGCTGGAGGTCTCTCTCATCTATGCTAGGAAGTTTGGAAGACAGCTACCTGGAACCGATTAGAAGAGATCCATATTTGTGCCCATTCAAAAGAAAGGCGATACAACAGAATGTGGAAATTATCGAACAATATCACACACAAGTAAAATTTTGCTGAAGATCATTCAAAAGAATTTACAGCTGTACATCAACAGGAAACTGCCAGAAATCCTTGCTGGATTCAGAGGAGGATGTGGAACCAAGGATATCACTGCTGGTATCACATGGATCTTGGCTGAAAGCAGAGAGTAGCGGAAAGATGTTTACCTGTGTTTTATTGACCATGCAAAGACATTTGACTGTGTGGTTTATAACAAATTATGGACAACATTGTGAAGAATGGGCATTCCAGAACACTTAATTGTGCTCATAAGGAACCCGTACATAGACCAAGAGTCAGCTCTTTGAACAGAACAAGGGGATACTGCATGGTTTAAAATCAGGGATGGTGTGCATCATGACTGTAGCCTTTCACCATGCTTATTCAACATGTATGCTGAGTAAAAAATACAAGAGGATGGACTATATGAAGAAGAATGCAGCATTCAAATTCTTGGAAGACTCATCAACAACCCCTGATATGCAGGTAACACAACCTTGCCTGCTGCAAGTGAAGAGGACTTGAAATACTTACTGATGAGGATCAAAGACTATAGCCTTCTGTATGGATTACACCTCAACATAAAGAAAACAAAAATCCTCACAACTGGACCAACAAGCAACATCATGATAAATGGAGAAAATTTTGAAGTTGCCAAGCATTTCATTTTACTTGGATCCTAAAACAATGCCCATAGAAGCAGCAATCAAGAAATCAAATGGCATATTGCATTGGGAAAATCTGCTGCAAAAGACCTCTTTGAAGTGTTGAAAAGTAAAGATGTCACTTTGGGACTAAGGTGCACCTGACCCAAGCCATAATATTTTCAATCACTTCATATGCATGTGAAAGCTGGACAATGACCAGGGAAGACCAAAGAAGAATTGACGCCTTTGAATCATGGCGTTGGTGAAGAACATTGACTATAACACGGACTGCCACAAGAATGAACAAATCTGTCTTGGAAAAAGTACAGCCAGAATGCTCCTTGGAAACCTGGATGGTGAGGCTACATCTCAAGTACTTTGTACTTGTTATCTGAAGGGACCAGTCCCTGGAGAAAGACATCATGCCTGGTAAGGTAGAGGGTCAGCAAAATAGATGAAGACCCTCAAGGAGATGGATTGACACAGCAGCTGCAACAATGGGCTCAAACATAGCAACAATTGTGAGGACGGTGCAGGACTGAGCACCGTTTCTTTCTGTTTACATACGGTCACTGTGAGTCAGATCTAACTTAATGGCATCTAACAGTAACAACAACAACAAAGAAAAAAAATCCTATTGATATCTTGACATTTAAGAAAATCCTCTGTCTTTTTGCCTCACTGAAAATTAAGAACCCAATTAGACTAAGCAATTTTGAATCCTTAATTTAAAGACATTTAAATTTGAGTAACCAAGTAGACTGATGAACCTTGATAGGATAGAAAATTGAGTTGGAAAAAGTGGTTATTCTCGATTTTCCATAGATTTTGTGGAGTTTACCAAACACTGCTCTTGTGTTTCTGTACCTGACAAAGTCATTTTTCCCCTTGCCTTCAAGCTGATTCTGACTCATAGCAACTCTATAGGGCAGAGTGGTGCTGCCCCATAGGGTTTCCAAGGCTATAACCTTTATGGAAGCAGACTGCCACATCTTTCTCCCAGAAAGGCTGGTGGGTTAGAACTGTTGATCTTTTGGTTAGCAGCTGGGTGCTTTAATTATTGTGCCACCAGGGTTCCTTCGCAATGTTATCAGTCACCAAAATAAAGAACGTTGTGTTCAAATCACTTTGAGTTTCTCAATGAAATCACATGTTATCAGGAGGGATCAGTCCCTGGAGAAGGACATCTACGCTTGGTAAAGCAGAGGGTCAACAAAAAGAGGAAGACCCTCAATGAGACGGATTGACACAGTGGCCACAACAATGGGCTCAAGTATAAATGATTGTGAAAATGACAGAGTGCAGGGCAGTATTTCGTTCTGTTGTACATAGGGTCGCTATCAGTCAAAACCAATTCGACCACACCTAACAACACAACAAAATGTTATGTAAGGAGCCCTAGTGGTGCAACTGTTAAGTGCTTGGCTGCTAACCAAAAGGCTGGTGATTTGAATCCACCCATTGAGTCTGTGGAGAAAGACCTGGCCATCTGCTCTCATGAAGATTACAGCCAAGAAAACCCTACGGAGCACAGTTCTATTCTATCACACATGGGGCCACCTTGAGTCAAAATGACTTGACACAACCCAACAACAGCAAAGTTATCTAGAACCCCTCTTAATTGACAGATGGTGCATTGAGCCTCAGCATGGAAGAATCTGGAATGATCTTTCTCGATAGCTCAGTCAATTGATGGCACAGCAGAAATTAAAAGCCTTGTGGGCCAGTTTTCAGTTCAGTGTTCTTTAGTTTGTCTGTCTTTGAGGGCGTAGGGACAAGAGTGAGTTGACAGTACAAATTTCTTATCAGGCTTTTTCCTTTGTATCCTTCTTTACACATTTGGGGTCAAATTTTCTTTGATATCTCAGCCAACTTCTTAACTTACCGTGATAACCAGAGCACTGTTCATATTTCTTATAAAATCTTTATACACATCACTTTTTTTAAAAAACAAAAGTGTCAAGACAATTTAATGGAGAAAGTATTTTCAACAAATGGTACTAGGACAATCGAATATTCTTTTTTATTTTATTTATTTGATCTATTATTTGGGGGATTTTTTAAAATTGTAATTCAGTTGAAGGTTTATAGAGCAAAATAGTTTCTCATTAAACAACTAATACACATATTGTTTGTGACATTGGTTGCCAACCACATGACATGTCAACACTCTCTCCTTCCTGACCTTGGGTTCTCCAATACCAGCTTTATTGTCCCCACTTGCCTTCTCGTTCTTGCCCCGTGTGCCCCTTTAGTCTTGTCTTCTTTTATGGGCCTGTCTAATCTTTGGTTGAAGGGTGAACCTAGGGAATGACTTCATTACTGAGCTAAAAGGGTTTCCAGGGGCCGTACTCTTGGGGTTTCTATAGTCTTTGTTGACCAATAAGTCTGGTTTTTTGTTTTGTTTTTTGCAAGTTAGAATTTTTTTTCTACATTTTTCTCCAGCTGTCTCACAACCTCTGTTGTGATCCCTGTCAGAGCAGCAGGTGGTGGTAGCTGGGCACCATCTAGTTGTGCTGGACTCAGTCTGGTGGAGGCCATGGTAGATGTGGTCCGTTAGTCGTTTGGACTAATCTTTCCCTTGTGTCCTTGCTATGGTTTTCCATTTATGTAGGTGTCTTTTGGTTTCTTGTGGTAGTGTTTTGTGATTTTCTTTGTATAGGTCTTTTACATCCCTGGCTAGAATTATTCCTTTTTTTTTTTTTTAGGAGCCATATAGGCGCACTGGGTTTTTTTTTTATTATTATAAATGGTATTGATTTGGTAATTTCCTCTTCAAATTTCTCTTTATTGGTATATAGGAATCCAACTGATTTTTATATGTTTATCTTGTATCCTTCTACTCTGCTGAGTCTTTCTATTAGGTCCATTAGTTTTCTTGTGAAGTCTTTTTGGGTTTTCTATATATAGTATCATATCATTTGTAAATAGGGACAGTTTTACTTCTTTGTTATCAATTTGGATGCCTTTTATTTCTCTTTCTTGCTTTATTGCTTTAGTTAGGACTTCCAGCACAATGCTAAATAGGAGTGGTGATAAACGGCAACCTTATCTTCTTCCTGTTCTCAAGGGGAATGTTTTCAGGCTCTCTCCATTAAGGATGACGTTGGCCGTTGGTTTTGCATAGATGCCCTTTATTATGTTGAGAAATTTCCCTTCTATCCCTATTTTATTGAGAGTATTTACCACGAATGGGCTTTGGACTTTGTTGAATGCCTTTTCTGCGTCGATTGACATGATCATGTGATTCTTTTATTTATGTGGTGGATTACGTAGATTGATTTTCTAATGTTGAACCATCCTTGCACACCTGGTATAAATACCACTTTATTGTGGCGCCTTTTTTTTTTTTTTTTTTGATATGTTGCTGAATTAACCCATTGCCATCAAGTTGATTCCAGCTCATAACTGGAAACCCTGGTGGTGTAGTGGTTAAGTGCTACGGCCGCTAACCAAAGGGTCTGCAGTTTGAATCCACCAGACGCTCCTTGGAAACTCTGTGGGGCAGTTCTACTCTGTCCTATGGGGTCGCTATGAGTCGGAATCAACTCGAGGGCATTGGGTTTTTTTTTTTTTTGTGTGTGTGTGTGTGTGTGTGTGTGGTTGCTGAATTCTATTGTCTAGAATTTTGTTGGGAATTTTTGCATCTATATTCATGAGAGATGTTAGTCTTCAATTTTATTTTTCTGTGGTGTCTTTGCCTGGTGTTGGTATGAGGGTTATGCTGGCTTCATAGAATTAATTTGGAAGTATCCCTTCCTTTTCTATATTCTGAAATAGTTTGAATAGTACGGTTGTAATCTCTTCTCTGAATGTTTGGTAGACTTCTCCAGTGAAGCCATCTGGGCCAGGGCTTTTTTGTTGCTGTTGGGAGTTTTTTAAATTACATTTTCAATCTTTTCTCTTGTTATAGGTCTGTTCAGATTTTCAACATCATTTTGTATTAGCTTGGGTAGGTAGTATGTTTCTAGAAGTTTGTCTGTTTCCTCTAGGTTTTCAAATTTGTTGGAGTATGGTTTTTCACAGGACTCTGTTGTGATCTTTTTCCTTTCAGCTCAATCTGTTTCAATGTCCCCATTTTATTTCTTATTTAGGTTATTTGCATCCTCTCCTGTTTTTCTTTTGTCAGTTTGGCCAATGTTTTGTTGATTTTGTTGATCCTATCAAAAAACCAACTTTTGGTTTTGTTGATTCTTTCATTGTTTTTCTGTTCTCTATTGCTTTTATTTCTGTTCTGATCTGTATTATTTCCTTTCTTCTGGTGGCTTTAGTATTCTTTTGCTGTTCTCTATTTGTTCAAATTATGCAGCTAATGTTTTGATTTTGTCCCTTTCTTCTTTTTTGATATGTGCGTCTATTGCTATAAATTGACCTCTGAGCACTACCTTTGCTGTGTCTCAAATGTTTTCATATGATGTGTTTTCATTCTCATTTGATTCTAGGAATTTTTTGTTTTAATCCATTTTTAATTTCTTCTATCACCTAGTGGTTTTTAAGCAGGGTGTTATTCAGTTTCCATGCATTTGATTTTTTTTTCCTTGCTCTTCCTGTTATTAATTTCTACTTTGATGGCATCGTGATCAGAGAAGATACTTTGTATTATCTCAATGTTTTGGATTCCTTGAGGGTTGCTTTGTCACCTAAGATGTGGTCTATTCTGGAGAGCATTCCATGTGTGTTGGGAAAGAATGAGTACTTTCCGCTGTTGCTTGGAATGTACTATACATGTCTATGAGGTCAAGATGGTTGATTGTGGCCTTTAGATCTTCTATAATCTTTATTGAGTTTCTTTTTAGATGTTCTGTCCTTACTGAGAGTGGTATATTGAAGTCTCCTACTATTACTGTGAAACTATCAATTTCTCTTTTCAGTGCTGTTAGAGTTTGTTATATGTATTTTGGAGCCCTGTCATTGGGTGTGTAGATATTTATTATGGTTATGTGTTCATGGCGGTTTGTCCTTTTCACCACTATATAATTCCCTTCTTTGTCTTTTATGGTGGATTTTGTTTTAAAGTCTATTTTATCTGAGATTAGTATTGCCACTCCTGCTCTTTTTTGGTAGCTGTTTCCTTGATATATTTTTTCCATCCTTTGATTTTTAATAAACTCATTTCTTTGCTTCTAAGGTGTGTCTCTTGTAGACAGCTTATTGATGCATCTTGTTTTTTAATTCATTCTGTCACTCTCTGTCTTTTTATGGGTGCATTTAAGCCATTTATATTCAGTGTGATTATTGATAGGTGTGTTTATTGCTGTCACTTTGTGGTATACACATCATTTTTGTTTTTTGTAGTTATACGCTGTTCTCTTGAGTGCATGTTCTATCATTTATTAGATTGAGCCATATGACACTGCCATTTTTAAGGTTAAAAATGGTCAGTGTTAGCAATTTAATAGAGTTTTGGTGGAGCAAATGGTTAAGTGCTTGACTGTTAACTGAAAGGTTGGTGGTTCAAATCCACCCAGAGGCTCTGCAGGAGAAAGACCTGAAGTCTGCTTCCATAAAGATTACTGCCAAGAAAACCATATGGGCAGATCTGCTCTGTCACATGGGGTTGGTATGAGCTGAAAACGACTCAACAGCACCTAACAGCAACTTCATATTTTTTAACTTATAACTATATTCCATGTTATGGGATATGTTTAGGTTTATAAATTAGTTACAGTAGATATCCTGAGGGATAATGGCATTTCATTCACTTAGTTTTGCTGCGAACATGACACATGTACTAGAGATGTGTCTAGCATCTTAGAGATGCTCACACTTTCTTTGTGTGAGCAGTGTAAGAACCAGTCTCCAGGATGGATGGTAGTGGTCCAACAGTCATACTCCCCATCCCCAACCCAGGTTCTGGAAGAACTATGAAGGGGTTGTTCCAAGGAACCTGAGACTTTCATCACTCGCAGTGTTTCTTGTTGTGGGTAAGCACTTTTGTGGTGGCCTTTGCAAGGCTAGAGGAACTAGCTCCTTCAATTTGGGTGCTGCTGCGTTCATACTGTAGAGCTACCTTTGTCAGAAATTTTAAGGAATCCCTGGGTGGCTCAAATGGTTAAGTGCTTGACTACTCACCAAAAGATTGGCAGTTTGAACATACTCGGAGGCTCCTCGGAAGACAGACCTGGCGATCTGCTTCTGAAAGATCATAGCCTTGAAAACCCTATGGAGCAGCTCTGTTCTGCACTCACGGGGTTGCCATGAGTTGGAATCTACTCAATGGCAACTAATAACAACAACAAGAAGCTATGGGATAGAAAGAAGCCATAGACAAAGTTGACAAGTCTGAACTAGCTGTATCCTTTGGAAACTTAGACAACAACATGGAGCAGTGGGATTTGCAATGAGACTACTTGAGCTTGAATTGGTCTCTGCCAATTATTCACTTTGTGGCTTTAGAAAAGTGTCTTTCCTTTACTGAATTCCAGCAGTGTTATCACAGAACACAGTGTTGCTAAGAAGACTCCAGAAGTCATGAATATAAAGCACTTGAGCCATAGGAAAAATACCTGGCACAAAGGTGAAGCACCATAAATGCTGGCAAGGAGGCATACAGCAAGTATATAGCACACAGCAAGTGGCTATGAGCATAGGCTTTCAAGTACACAGATGCGAATTCAAATTCTATCTCCCTTGGATTAAATGTTTAAACTCCTTGGGTTTCAGTTTCTTCATTTGATAAAATAATGATATTTGCACTTAAGGATGTTGTGAAAGAGCCAAATAAACAATGTATGTGTAGTGTTTAACCCAGAGTCCCTGGCTGGCAAAAATTGTTAAACCTTTGTCTACCAACCAAAAGGTTGGTGGTTTGAATCCACTCAGAGGTGCCTCAGAAGAAAGGCCTGGAAATGTACTTCTGAAAGATCAAAGCCATTGAAAACCCTATGGAGCATAGTTCTGCTCTGACACATGTGAGCTCACCATGAGTTGCAATTAGCTTAATGGCGACTGGTTTGCTGCTTAACCCAGTGTCCAATACTTGGAAACTGCAAAATGAGTGGTTGTTGATTTATATCATTAGAGTAGCATATTTTCTCTCACCTTTTTTTTTTTTGTCAAACACTTAGAATGTAGTCACAGACTCCATTCTCAACCCAGATATTAATATGTAACCCAAAGTGCTTTCCAAACTCGAGCTGCTTGTCAAAAAATGAATACTGTGTGTCACTTTGATCTACTGTTCTCTGAGTACCTTCATGGCAGTAGGTTGATTTTCTGTATATGTCACAAAAATACTTAATAATAGATGCCAGTCCTTAAGGGATTCATTCTATTACCAATGTCTTACTGCTTATATGGTACAGTCACAGTTCCTTTTAGATGCTTTAAGCACTCCTAATTAAAGCTACCTTTCACCAGCTGAGTGTTTGACCTTGAAAATGATAAATTTACCAGAAAGAAGACTGTGTATATGTATATATGTATATATGTTTGTGTGTGTATTTATGCACACTCGCAAAAAAACAGAGATAGATAAAGATAGATGATAGACAGGTAGATAGATGGACAGACAGTAGACAGACATGGAAGCCTACAATTACTTATACAGATTATTAAATTATTCAACTGTAAAGCCCCAGTGTTTTAAAGTTTATCCCTTTTTTAATCAAGAGGTCTCTATGTGAAAGCACAAGTCTTCTGCCAGCTCTTGCTCAGCTACTAAAAAACTTTGGCATGTTTCAGTAGTTGACCTTAGCATCATGTGGCTCAAATTTATATTGGTTAGCAAAAAGGCAAATAGCAGTCCCAAATGCCCATCACTTAAATAAAAGATTTATTTTAACTAAAAGGATATTTGTTATAGCAGGGATTCCATTATACATCAATCAAAACTAGACATTTACCTAAGTTCAACCACATCATTCAGCCGAAATCTGCTTTACAACTTCAGGATTAGCTATTAAAAGGCTATATGGCTGAATTTCTGCTTTATTTTCTCCATCCCTGAACTTATATTGTAAATAATGATTATGTAATTGCACAGGCTAAAATCGTAGATAATTCATATAACAGGGCATGAGATTCTGGCTTATTATTAATAGCCATTGTTGTTCTGTTGGAATCGACTGGATGGCAGTGGTTTTGGTCTGGGTTGTTGTTCTGTGCCATTTGAGTTCATTCTCAATTGTAGTGACCCTTTAGGACAGAGGAGAACTGCCACATATGGTTTCCTAGGCTGTAATCTTTATGGAAGCAGATCTCCAGGTCTTTTCTCCCAAGGAGTGGCTAGTGAGTTCAAACTGCTGATCTTTTGATTAGCAACTGAGCACTTAACCATTGTTCCACCAGGGCTCCTTATTACTAATATCTAAATACTTGTAATATCAACTAGAAGAGATCCATATTTATGCCTATTCCCAAGAAAGGTGATCCAACCAAATGGGGAAATTATCCAACAATATCATTGTTATCACATGCAAGCAAAATTTCGCTGAAGATGATTCAAAAGCAGCTGCATCACTATATCAACAGGGAACTGCCAGAAAGTCAAGCTGGATTTAGAAGAGGATGTGGAACCAGGGGTATCATGGCTGATGTCAGATGGATCCTGGCTGAAAGCAGAGAACACCAGAGAGATGTTTACTGTTTTATTGACTATGCAAAGGCATTCGACTGTGTGGATCATAACAAATTATGGCAAACATTATGGACAACAGAAATTCCAGAAACCTTAACTGTGCTTGTTAGGAATCTGTACAGGGATCACGAGGCAGTCATTTAAACAGAACAAGGAGATACTCCATAGTTTAAAGTCAGGAAGGGTGTACGTCAGGGTTGTATCCTTTCACCATACTTATTCAGTCTGCATGCTGAGCAAATAATCTGAGAAGCTGGACTATATGAAGAAGAACAGGGCATCAGGATTGGAGAAAGACTCACTAACAAGCTGCGCTATGCAGATGACATAACCTTGCTTGCTGAAAGGGAAGAGGTCTTAAAGCACTTATTGATAAAGATCAAAGACCACAGCCTTCAGTATGAATTATACCTTGACATAAAGAAAACAAAAATCCTCACAACTGGGCCAATAAGCAACATCGTGATAAACGGAGAAAAGATTGAGGTTGTCAAGGATTTCATTTTACTTCGATCCACAATCAACACCCAAGAAAGTAGGAGTCAAGAAACCAACAGATGCATTGCACTGGGCAAATCTGCTGCAAAAGACCTCTTTAAAGTATGAAAAGCAAAGATGTCACCTTGAGGACTAAGGTGCACCTGACACAAGCCATGGTGTTTTCAATCGCCTCCTATGCATGAGAAAGCTAGACAATGAAGAAGGAAGACTGAAGGAGAATTAATACCTTTGAACTGTGATGTTGGCAAAGAATAGTGAATATACCATGGACTGCCAAAACAGCAAACAAATCTATCTTGGAATAAGTACAACCAGAATGCTCCTTAGAAACTAGGATGGTGAGACTATGCCTCAGATACTTTGGACATATTGTCAGGAGGGATCAGTCCCTGGAGAAAGACATCACACTTGGTAAAGGAGAGAGGCAGTGAGAAAGAGGAATACCCTCAATGAGATAAATGGACACAGTGGCTGCAACAATGGGCTCAAGCATGGCAACAATTGTGAGGATGGCACAGGACCAGGCAGTGTTTCGTTCTGTTGTGCATAGGGTCACTGTGAGTTGGAAGCAATTTGACAGCACCTAACAGAAACAACAAAAATTACTCTTAAATGGAGATAAGAATTCTCCATGTGTCTTGAATTCTTGAAACATTTCCCTATTTTCTTTATATCAGGGATCAGTAAATGATGGCCCAGAGGCCAAATTTGGCCCTCCGCCTGTTTTTGTATGGCCCGTGAATAATAGTTTTTGCATTTTTAATGGTTACATTTTACATGGAAATATGTTCCTAATAGCCTCAATTTTATCTCTTGGTCTGCAAATCCCCAGTGTTTATTCTCTGGCCCTTTAGGAAAACTTTTATACTTTGAAATTCTACCATTTGAAGTATAAATAAACACTTACTACCACAAAATGAAAGCTTTAAAAATCATGGATGGTTGCTAAAATCATTAATTTTGTTTACAAAAAAATTGCAGTTTATTTTATGTCAAATATGCCTTGATAAAAATATTAAAAAATAGAAATCAATTAAGATAGCCACAGAATGAGAAAAACTTTATATCTATGAAACGAAATAATTTTGTCCAAAATATATAAAATCTCTTGCAATCATATGAAAAATCAAAGAACCTAATAAAACAATTTGGCAGAAGATTCTAACGGACACTTCAAAAGGAAGATAAATGACATGAAAAGGCACTCAACATCAGTAGTCAACAGAAAAATGCAAATTGAATTACAATGAGAAATACTACATATCCATTCAAATTTTTTTTTTTTTTAATGACAACGGGTAAATTAAAAAGCTGATCATTCCCATTGTGGGTGAGGATGTAGAGGAATGGTCTCCATGCAGGTAGATGTCTATGTCAAGGAGATGCTCTGAACCAAATACTTTGATGGTGAGGATTCAAAACTAAATGTCTAGGGAGGAAGAGGAGTCCTTGGATGGTGCAAACAGTTAAGCCCTTGGCTACTAGCTGAAAGGTTGGAGGTTCAAACCCACCCATAAGTGCTTCAGAAAACAGGCCCGGTGATCTGTTTCTGAAAGGTCATAGTCTAGAAAACTTTATGGAGCAGTTCTACTATGCACACATGGAATTGCCACGAGTCAGAATCCACTCAAAGACAAATAAAACAACAAGGAAGGATGGAGATAGAATGATCTGAAAGTGTCATTATGGAGCAAAGGGGTCAATAGCCCACAAAGTATGAAAGATTGTGGGAGAGAAAAATTTTCACAATGAATAATGTTGCAGGAGAAACAGTGTCTGAGGGAGACGCAGGTTTATATTGGAGCAATAAGATAAGGGAAGGAGGTAGAGTAAGATGGCAAAGTGAGTGGACACTTCCATATACTACCCCAGCAGCTAACCCACTGAACCATGAATAAATGCAAACACAGACTGAGATCTCAGAACTCCAGATGGCAGCTGAGGTGTTGGAGGGTTGAGATGAGTCAAGATGCAAGGGAGAGAAGGAGCAGGGATGGTCCAGAATCTGGGAGAATCTACCCACTAACATTGCAAGCACTTGCTCATCACAGCCCTCATAGGGCTGGGCAATACCCAAACAGGGAACACAGAAAGGGAGCTAGTCTGAGGAAGTTGTAGCCTGATTTTTTTAAGGCAGCACAGATTGACCACGGGGATTTGCAGGCTCTGCAATTGGGAGGGGGCAAAGAGAGACCATGATGCTGCAAGAGAGTGCTGTTGAATCTTGCTGAAGCCCAAGATGGATGAGCACTAGAATCAGGAAGAGCTGCAAGGGCAGCAGGACAAGGGGAATACTTCAGACAGGCAGTGACACAGAAGGAAATGGCTAGCTCACCACCCACAGTGGGACACAATGAGAAAGTTCTGAAGGGGCACCCATGAGGGAAAGACATAGAGAGCCCGCCACCTTTGCTCAGGGAAAGTCAAGCCCCAGTGCTTATATCAGAGTCTGCAACCAGCTAAGCCCCCCTTCCCACACATGTATGTTGAACTCCGGAGATCAAGCATCCAGAACTGAATCAGCACTGAAAAAAACCTAAGGATAAGAGTATCCTCTAGTGGTTCTCAGGAGAAGATACCAAGCCCACAGCTGCTGGGTCAATTTGGACTCATAACAACCCTGTGGTGTGGAGTGGAGTTGCCCCATGGGCTTCCCAGGGCTGTGAGTTTTTATGGAGGCAGGCTGCTCCATCTTTCTCCTGAGGAGCATCTGATGGTTGTGGGCCCTGGCCTTTAGGTTGGCAGCTGGTCCCTTGGCTGCACCACCAGGCCACTCAATCAGAAAATTATCCAACAAAAATCAGAATACAAAATTTAAAGTAAAAAAAAAGATAACAAAATAGCCCAAGTTCAACAAAACAGTAAAACACACAAAATCACAAAAGAAGAAGGAACAATCAAAAACGAAACATAAAGAATAGGAAACTTCTCCTATGAAGGCCAGACAAATGCAAAGAATTGATAATTATCAGACTATGGTGTTAAATATGTTTAAAGAGAGGAAAAAACACACAGAAAACAAACGAGTGGAAATTAGGAAACAAATAGAGGAGCAAAATTAGAGGCTCAACAAGAAAACAAAATGAGACAAAACAAAAAGAACTACTGGAACTGAAGAATAAAGCAACTGAATTAGAAAATGCAAGAGAAGCACTCAACAATAGAGTCAAACAGACAGAAGATAGAATAAATGAACTAGAAGAAAAAATAACTGAACTTATCAAGTCTCAAGAGAAACTAGAGAAAAGACAAAGAAAAGCAAACAAATGCGAAAGGAAATACGGCTTTCAATTAAGAAATCTAACATTGGAATTATTGGAATCCCAGATCACCATGACAACAATAAAGACAGAAACAATTTTCCAAGAGATGACCAGACAGAATTTCGCAGATCTGAACTGAAAACCAAACCTGCAAATACAGGAAGTTACACAAACTCCAATTAGAAGAGACAAACAAAAAGGTCAACTCTGTGTCACATTCTAATAAAATTCTTAAAAATCAAAGATAAAGAGATAATTCTGAAAGCAAGAGAAAAATGCAGTATAACATACCAACGGTCTTTCGTAAGAGTTATTGCAGACTTCTCCCCAGAAACTCTAGAGGCTAGACATCAATGCAGCGACATATATAATACTGAAAGAAAACAATTGCCAAACAAGAGTTCTTTAATCAGCAAAAATGTAGTTCAAAAACAAGAGGGAAATCAAGACATTCCTAAACAAACAGAAACTCTGATATTTTGCCACTACCAGACCAGCTTTGCAAGTATTACTCAAAGGAATATTCCACAAATGGAAGGGAGAGAGCATTAAATAAATACTCCTATCTCTGAGTCGGAATCGACTTGACAGCACTGGGTGGGTCTACATGTGGGAAAAATAAACAAAGAATAAGAGACAGAGAGAGCTATCTCTAAAAACAACACCATGGGGCAATCATAAGGACCAAGTATATGACATTTTCAGAGAATAAACTCAACAATTAAACCCCACAAACAATACAACATCAAGTTTGTAAGACATAAGTACAAAGTAAACTTACTGAATATAGGTTGTATATTGATGTTATTGTGGTGTTGGTGAAGAATAATGAATATACCTATACCATGGACTGCCAAAAGAATGAACAAATCTGTCTTGGAAGAAGTACAACCAGGACGCTCCTTAAAAGCAAGGGTGGAGAGACTATGTCTCAGATACTTTGGACAAGCTCTCAGAAGGGGTCAGTCCCTGGAGAAGAACATCATGCTTGGTAAAGTGCAGCGTCAGTGGAAAAGAGGAAGACCCTGAACAAGGTGGATTGACACAGTGGCTGCAATAATGGGCTTAAGCATAATGACAATTGTAAGGATGGCGCAGGACCAGGCAGTGTTTCGTTCTGTTGTACGTAGGGTCACTATGAGTCGGAACCAACTCGACAGCACCTAACAACAACAACATTGATGTTAATGGAGACATACCAACAGAAATGGGGGAGGGGAGCATATCAGGAATAGATTTATTATGTTAAGGTTGTATGTTAATTATTGTTCATATGTTAAATGTTGTTGCAATTGTAAGTTGTGTAATATAACATATGTGGTAACAACTAAAAAATCACCAAAAAGAAACATGCAGAAAAATACAAGGGAGGTACCAGAAAGGCTCATCACAAGAAAGTGGCCAAATACAAATAAAAACAGAAAAATCAGAATAAAAAAAAAGAAGATACAAAACACTCAAAATAACAAATAGCAAAAAGAATGAGGTAGTCACTTCATTTTCAGTAACAACCTTAAATGTAAATGGTCTAAGTGCTCTATGCAAAAGGCAGAGAGTGGCAGAATAAATTTAAAACAAAACATGATCCATCCTTTTACTGTCTACAAGAAACACATCTTAGACATAAGGACACAAACAGACTGAAAATAAAAAAGATGGAGAAAAATATTCCATGCAACCAGTAAACACAAAAAGAGCAGGAGTGGTCATACTGATATCAGATAAAATAGACTTTAAATCAAAATCCATTGTGAGAGATAAAGAAGGACATTACATAAGAATAAAAGGATCAATCTAGCAAGAAGACATAGCAATTATAAACACATATGCACCTAACAGCAATGCACCAAAATACATGAAACAAATACTGACTAATACTAAAGGAGAACAAGACAACTCCACAATAATAGTAGGGGACTTCAACACACCACCTTCAATTACAGAGAGAACATCTAAAAAGATCACTGAGGGCATTGAAAACTTAAATAAAAGTTTAAGCCAATTGCACCTAAGGACAATATATATATATATATATATATATATATATATACGTTTACATTAATGATTTTGGACCTTTCTTCTTCTTTTTTTTTTATTAAGCTTCAAGTGAACGTTTACAAATCCAATCAGTCTGTCACAAATATGTTTACATACATCTCACTCCCTACTCCCACTTACTCTCCCCCTATTGAGTCAGCCCTTTCAGTCTCTCCTTTCGTGACAATTTTGCCGGCTTCTCTCTCTCTCTATCCTCCCATCCCCCTTCCCGACAAGAGTTGCCAACACAATCTCAAGTGTCCACCTGATATAATTAGCTCACTCTTCATCAGCGTCTCTCTCCCACCCGCTGACCAGTCCCTTTCATGTCTGATGAGTTGTCTTCGGGGATGGTTCCTGTCCTGTGCCAACAGAAGGTCTGGGGAGCATTGCCGACCGGATTCCTCTAGTCTCAGTCAGACCATTAAGTTTGGTCTTTTTATGAGAATTTGGGGTCTGCATCCCACTGATCTCCTGCTCCCTCAGGGGTCCTCTGCTGTGCTCCCTGTCAGGGCAGTCATCGATTGTGGCCGGGCACCAACTAGTTTTTCTGGTCTCAGGATGATATAGGTCTCTGGTTCATGTGGCCCTTTCTGTCTCTTGGGCTCTTGATTGTCGTGTGGCCTTGGTGTTCTTCATTTTCCTTTGCTCCAGGTGGGTTGAGACCAATTGCTGCATCTTAGATGGCCGCTTGTTAGCCTTTAAGACCCCAGACGCCACATTTCAAAGTGGGATGCAGAATGATTTCATAATAGAATTATTTTGCCAATTGACTTAGAAGTCCCCGCAAACCATGTTCCCCAGACCCCCGCGCTTGCTCCGCTGACCTTTGAAGCATTCATTTTATCCCGGAAACTTCTTTGCTTTTGGTCCAGTCCAATTGAGCTGACCTTCCATGTATTGAGTGTTGTCTTTCCCTTCACC
Organism: Loxodonta africana; assembly: GCF_030014295.1. Taxonomy (NCBI): domain Eukaryota; kingdom Metazoa; phylum Chordata; class Mammalia; order Proboscidea; family Elephantidae; genus Loxodonta; species Loxodonta africana. The sequence goes on along the minus strand of NC_087355.1, from coordinate 80,452,765 downwards.
TAAAGCATTTCTTATCTACTGATTAATCAATAAAAAACCCTCTCCCACCCTCCCTCCCTCCCCCCCTCGTAACCACAAAAGTATGTGTTCTTCTCAGGTTTACTATTACTCAAGATCTTATAATAGTGGTCTTATACAATATTTGTCCTTTTGCCTCTGACTAATTTCGCTCAGGTTCCTCCATGTTATGAAATGTTTCACAGATTCGTCACTGTTCTTTATCCATGCGTAGTATTCCATTGTGTGAATATACCACAATTTATTTACCCATTCATCCATTGATGGTCACCTTGGTTGCTTCCAACTTTTTGCTATTGTAAACAGAGCTGCAATAAACATGGGTGTGCGTATATCTGTTTGTATGAAGGCTCTTGTATCTCTAGGGTATATTCCCAGGAGTGGGATTTCTGGGTTGTATGGTAGATCTATTTCTAACTGTTTAAGATAACGCCAGATAGATTTCCAAAGTGGTTGTACCATTTTACATTCCCACCAGCAGTGTATAAGAGTTCCAATCTCTCCGCAGCCTCTCCAACATTTATTATTTTGTGTTTTTTGGATTAATGCCAGCCTTGTTGGAGTGAGATGGAATCTCATCGTAGTTTTAATTTGCATTTCCAATGGCTAATGATCGTGAGCATTTTCTCACGTATCTGTTGGCTGCCTGAATATCTTCTTTAGTGAAATGTGTGTTCATATCCTTTGCCCACTTTTTGATTGGGTTGTTTGTCTTTTTGTGGTTGAATTTTGACAGAATCATGTAGATTTTAGAGATCAGGCGCTGGTCGGAGATGTCATAGCTGAAAATTCTTTCCCAGTCTGTAGGTGGTCTTTTTACTCTTTTGGTGAAGTCTTTAGATGAGCATAGGTGTTTGATTTTTAGGAGCTCCCAGTTATCGGGTTTCTCTTCATCATTTTTGGTAATGTTTTGTATTCTGTTTATGCCTTGTATTAGGGCTCCTAGGGTTTTCCCAATTTTTTCTTCCATGATCTTTATCGTTTTAGTCTTTATGTTTAGGTCTTTGATCAACTTGGAGTTAGTTTTTGTGCATGGTGTAAGGTATAGGTCCTGTTTCATTTTTTTGCAAATGAATATCCAGTTATGCCAGCACCATTTGTTAAAAAGGCTTTCCTTTCCCCAATTAATTGACACTGGTCCTTTGTCAAATATCAGCTGCTCATACGTGGATGTATCTATGTCTGGGTTCTCAATTCTGTTCCATTGGTCTATGTGCCTGTTGTTGTACCAGTACCAGGCTGTTTTGACTACTGTGGCTGTATAATAGGTTCTGAAATCAGGTAAAGTGAGGCCTCCCACTTTCTTCTTCTTTTTCAGTAATGCTTTGCTTATCCGGGGGTTCTTTCCCTTCCATATGAAATTGGTGATTTGTTTCTCTATCCCCTTAAAATATGACATTGGAATTTGGATCAGAAGTGCGTTAAATGTATAGATGGCTTTTGGTAGAATAGACATTTTTACTATGTTAAGTCTTCCTATCCATGAGCAAGGTATGTGTTTCCACTTAAGTATGTCCTTTTGAATTTCTTGTAGTAGAGCTTTGTAGTTTTCTTTGTATAGGTCTTTTACATCCTTGGTAAGATAAGTATCTTATCTTCTTGGGGGCTACTGTGAATGGTATTGATTTGGTTATTTCCTCTTCGGTGTTCTTTTTGTTGATATAGAGGAACCCAAGTGATTTTTGTATGTTTATTTTATAACCTGAGACTCTGCCAAACTCTTCTATTAGTTTCAGTAGTTTTCTGGAGGATTCCTTAGGGTTTTCTGTGTATATAATCATGTCATCTGCAAATAGTGATAAATTTACTTCTTCCTTGCCAATCCGGATACCTTTTATTTCTTTGTCTAGCCTAATTGCCCTGGCTAGGACTTCCAGCACGATGTTGAATAAGAGTGGTGATAAAGGGCATCCTTGTCTGGTTCCCGTTCTCAAGGGAAATGCTTTCAGGTTCTCTCCACTTAGAGTGATATTGGCTGTTGGCTTTGCATAGATGCCCTTTATTATGTTGAGGAATTTTCCTTCAATTCCTATTTTGGTAAGAGTTTTTATCATAAATGGGTGTTGGACTTTGTCAAATGCCTTTTCTGCATCAATTGATAAGATCATGTGGTTTTTGTCTTTTGTTTTATTTATGTGATGGATTACATTAATGGTTTTTCTGATATTAAACCAGCCTTGCACACCTGGTATAAATCCCACTTGATCAGGGTGAATTATTTTTTTGATGTGTTGTTGGATTCTATTGGCTAGAATTTTGTTGAGGATTTTTGCATCAATGTTCATGAGGGATATAGGTCTATAATTTTCTTTTTTTGTAATGTCTTTACCTGGTTTTGGTATCAGGGAGATGGTGGCTTCATAGAATGAGTTGGGTAGTATTCCGTCATTTTCTATGCTTTGGAATACCTTCAGAAGTAGTGGTGTTAACTCTTCTCTGAAAGTTTGGTAGAACTCTGCAGTGAAGCCATCCGGGCCAGGGCTTTTTTTTGTTGGGAGTTTTTTGATTACCGTTTCAATCTCTTTTTTTGTTATCGGTCTATTTAGTTGTTCTACTTCTGAATGTGTTAGTTTAGGTAGGTAGTGTTTTTCCAGGAATTCATCCATTTCTTCTAGGTTTTCAAATTTGTTAGAGTACAATTTTTCATAATAATCTGAAATGATTCTTTTAATTTCATTTGGTTCTGTTGTGATGTGGTCCTTCTCGTTTCTTATTCGGGTTATTTGTTTCCTTTCCCGTATTTCTTTAGTCAGTCTAGCCAATGGTTTATCAATTTTGTTAATTTTTTCGAAGAACCAGCTTTTGGCTTTGTTAATTCTTTCAATTGTTTTTCTGTTCTCTAATTCATTTAGTTCAGCTCTAATTTTTATTATTTGTTTTCTTCTGGTGCCTGATGGATTCTTTTGTTGCTCACTTTCTATTTGTTCAAGTTGTAGGGACAGTTCTCTGATTTTGGCTCTTTCTTCTTTTTGTATGTGTGCATTTATTGATATAAATTGGCCTCTGAGCACTGCTTTTGCTGTGTCCCAGAGGTTTTGATAGGAAGTATTTTCATTCTTGTTGCATTCTATGAATTTCCTTATTCCCTCCTTGATGTCTTCTATAACCCAGTCTTTTTTCAGGAGGGTATTGTTCATTTTCCAAGTATTTGATTTCTTTTCCCTAGTTTTTCTGTTATTGATCTCTAGTTTTATTGCCTTGTGGTCTGAGAAGATGCTTTGTAATATTTCGATGTTTTGGATTCTGCAAAGGTTTGTTTTATGACCTAATATGTGGTCTATTCTAGAGAATGTTCCATGTGCGCTAGAAAAAAAAGTATATTTTGCAGCAGTTGGGTGGAGAGTTCTGTATAAGTCGATGAGGTCAAGTTGGTTGATTGTTGTAATTAGGTCTTCCGTGTCTCTATTGAGCTTCTTACTGGATGTCCTGTCCTTCTCCGAAAGTGGTGTGTTGAAGTCTCCTACTATAATTGTGGAGGTATCTATCTCACTTTTCAATTCTGTTAAAATTTGATTTATGTATCTTGCAGCCCTGTCATTGGGTGCATAAATATTTAATATGGTTATGTCTTCCTGATCAATTGTCCCTTTTATCATTATATAGTGTCCTTCTTTATCCTTTGTGGCGGATTTAAGTTTAAAGTCTATTTTGTCAGAAATTAATATTGCTACTCCTTTTTTGCTTATTGTTTGCTTGATATATTTTTTCCATCCTTTGAGTTTTAGTTTGTTTGTGTCTCTAACTCTGAGGTGTGTCTCTTGTAGGCAACATATAGATGGATCATGTTTCTTTATCCAGTCTGTGACTCTCTGTCTCTTTATTGGTGCATTTAGTCCATTTACATTCAGGGTAATTATAGATAAATAAGTTTTTAGTGCTGTCATTTTGATGCCTTTTTATGTGTGTTGTTGACAATTTCATTTTTCCACATACTTTTTTGTGCTGAGGCGTTTTTCTTATTATATTGTGATATCCTCATTTTCATAGTGTTTGACTTTATGTTAGTTGAGTCGTTACTTTTTTCTTGGCTTTTATCTTGAGTTATAGAGTTGTTATATTTTTTTGTGGTTACCTTATTATTTACCCCTATTTTTCTAAGTAAAAACCTAACTTGTATTGTTCTATATTGCCTTGTATCACTCTCCATATGGCAGTTCAATGCCTCCTGTATTTAGTCCCTCTTTTTGATTATTGAGATCTTTTACCTATTGACTTCCATGATTCCCTGTTATGTGTATTTTTTTTTAATTACTCTTAATTTGTTTGTTTTTGTGATTTCCCTATTTGAGTTGCTATCAGGACGTTCTGTTCTGTGACCTTGTGTTGTGCTGATATCTGATATTATTGGTTCTCTGACCAAATAATATCCTTTAGTATTTCTTGTAGCTTTGGTTTCGTTTTTGCAAATTCTCTAAACTTGTGTTTATCTGTAAATATCTTAATTTCGCCTTCATATTTCAGAGAGAGTTTTGCTGGATATATGATCCTTGGCTGGCAGTTTTTCTCCTTCAGTGTTCTGTATATGTCGTCCCATTGCCTTCTTGCCTGCATGGTTTCTGCTGAGTAGTCTGAACTTATTCTTATTGATTCTCCCTTGAAGGAAACCTTTCTTTTCTCCCTGGCTGCTTTTAAAATTTTCTGTTTATCTTTGGTTTTGGCAAGTTTGATGATAATATGTCTTGGTGTTTTTCTTTTTGGATCAGTCTTAAATGGGGTTCGATGAGCATCTTGGATAGATATCCTTTCGTCTTTCATGATGTCAGGGAAGTTTTGTGTCAGGAGTTCTTCAACTATTTTCTCTGTGTTTTCTGTCCTCCCTCCCTGTTCTGGGACTCCAGTCACCCGCAGGTTATCGTTCTTGATAGAGTCCCACATGATTCTTAGGGTTTCTTCATTTTTTTTTAATTCTTTTATCTGATTTTTTTCAGCTATGTTGGTGTTGATTCCCTGGTCCTCCAGATGTCCCAGTCTGCATTCTAATTGCTCGAGTCTGCTCCTCTGACTTCCTATTGCATTGTCTAATTCTGTAATTTTATTGTTAATCTTTTGGATTTCTACATGCTGTCTCTCTATGGATTCTTGCAACTTATTAATTTTTCCACTATGTTCTTGGATAATCTTTTTGAGTTCTTCAACAGTTTTATCAGTGTGTTCCTTGGTTTGTTCTGCAGTTTGCCTTATTTCATTTGTGATGTCTTGAAGCATTCTGTAAATTAGTTTTTTATATTCTGTATCTGATAATTCCAGGATTGTATCTTCATTTGGGAAAGATTTTGATTCTTTTGTTTGGGGGGTTGGAGAAGCTGTCATGGTCTGCTTCTTTAAGTGGTTTGATATGGATTGTCTCTGAGCCATCACTGGGAAACTAGTTTTTCCAGAAAATCCACTAAAAAAAAAATGCAGTCAGATCCCTATCAGAGTTCTCCCTCTGGCTCAGGCTATTCGGATGTTAATGAAGCCTCCTGCGTCCAGTCCAAATTCCGGCGGGACGGTTTCCCGGGTGGGACGCTGCTCTCCCCGTTTCAAGACCAGTCACTGCCTCCCGGGGACTTCTCCTACCGGCTGCGTCCCACGCCGCCTACGCGAACCGGCCGGGCTCCCTCCCGGTGTTAGTTCAGGGGGGTGGAGCAGCTCTCCGTGTTTATGCCGTACCTGCGTCCAGTCCAAATCCCGGCGGGACGGTTCCCCAGCTGGGACGCTGCTCTTCCTGCTCCAAGACCAGGCACTGCCTCCCGGGGTCTTCTCCTACCGGCTGCGTCCCACGCCACCCGCGGAACCGGCTGGTCCCCCTCCCGGGGTTAGTTCAGGGCGATGGAGCAGCTCTCTGCGCTTCTGCCATACCTGACTGGTACGCTGGCTCCAGGCTCTGGAAACAATCGCTGCTTCCCCGTATTAGTTCGTTCTCCGTCTCTAAATCTGTGTTTGTTGTTCAGGGTTCATAGATTGTTATATATGTGATCGATTCACTTGTTTTTCGGTGTCTTTGTTGTAAGAGGGATCCGAGGTAGCGTCTGCCTAGTCCGCCATCTTGGCTCCCCCTTTCTTCTTTTTTAATGTAGGCATTTATTGCTATGAATTTCCCTGTGGGTACTGCTTTTACTGGGTACAAAAGGTTTTGATACATTGTGTTTTCATTTTAGTTTGATTTTAAGAATTATTAAATTTCACTTTTGATTCTTTTATGACCCAGTGGTTTTTTAGTAGTGTATTTTTTTTTTTTATCATTTAGTTTCCTTTAATTTTTTCCTTATTTTTGTTGTTGTTGATTTCTAGCTTCCTACAGAGAAGATGCTTTGTATGATTTCAATCTTTTTAAATTTTTGTTGAGACTCTCTTGTGTCCTAGCATATGGTCTATCCTAGAAATGATCCATGATCATTGGAGAAGAATGTGTATTGTTGTGATGCTAGGTGTTATATATACACATTCTTCTCCAATGATCATGGATCATTTCTAGGATAGACAGATTTGTTCATCCTTTTAGCAGTCCATGGAATATTCTTCGCCAACACCACAACTCAAAGGCATCAATTCTTTTTTGGTCTTCCTTTTTCATTGTCCAGGTTTCACATGCACATGAGGTGATTGAAAACAACATGGCTTGGGTCAGGTGCACCTTAGTCCTCAAAGTGACATCTGTGGCATAACATAGTTCACAAAAATCATGATCTGCACCCTACTGAAGTGAATAGCTTTTGGGTTCTTAAAAGTTCTCGAGCAGCTGCCTAAGACACAACTACGGGTCTCTACTCGCCAGGAGCAAAACAGTAAGAAGGTAACCAAAAGCTCAGAGAGGAACCAAGTCCACATGAACCACAACCTCATCTACCCTGAGACCAGAAAAACTAGACGGTGCTGAGCTGCCCCCACTGACCATTCTGACCGGGGTCACAGTAGCTGGTCCTGGATAGAATGGGAGAAGAATATGGAGCAGAACTCAAATTCGTATTTTTTTAAAAAAAGGCCAGACAAACTGGAAGAGTAGAGAACAGAAGACTCCCTGAGGCCATTGCCCTGAGACACTCTTTAAACCTGGAACTGAGCCTAACCTCTGAGATTACAAGCTAGCAGAGTGGCACACAAAATAAAAGCTATTACCCATAAGATCAGTGCCCTACTTAAAAACCATCAGTATGAGACCAAAAGGTCAATAATTACTCAAAAGCAAAGATGAGAAGATCAGGGGCAGGGAAACTAGAGTACTGGAAAGGGAACAAATGGAACACAATTAAAGAGAATGTTGGCACATTGTGATAAGTATAACTGTCACTGAACAATTTGTGTGGAAATTGTCAAATGAGTGCCTAACTTACTGTGTAAACTTCCACCAAAAACTCAGCAAAATACTATATAAAAAAAAAAAAGAAGAAGGCAAGAAGAATGTTCAGAAAATTGACTGAGGGTCTGGGGAATTTTGCTGATGACAGACCACAGTTTTAGAGGGCTCATGGAAGGCCTTCTGTGGTTGGAGAGGGATGAAAGGTGGATCCAAACGGGAGGGATACAGTCGTATGGAGGTGAGGATCTTGGATGGGATGTGTCCTGGCACTTTAGGGCATCTTGAGGTGGCTGATACAAAGAGGTATGAAGAGCATAATGACATTAATCCTGATTGTCCCTGGATTAACAGTCATGGTGGAGCTGTGAGTGTTGGGTGTGGTGGAGAGATTTGCCAGAATCTTGTAGCATTTCCACCAGCCCTGGTCTGCTACCTCTGTGCTTCTTATACTTGAGAAATAAATTAAATCTTTTGTACAAACCTTTCTTATTTTTGGCTTTTCTATTGTGTGCAGCTAAACCAAATTGCACTTGGCACTGTTTGCTTTCTGTAATGCACTCTGAGATTGGAGACCAGAATTGAACCTTTTAGGCTGTAGTATGTCATCCATGTTGAGTTCTGACAGTGAGATGAATTATAAGACAATTCGTAGATCCAGAACAAATTTATCTTTGCTTAGTTTCAAGATCTTAGCATTTCTTTCATAGAGAGACTTGGAAATTCTTCAAAGAAAGTGGTAAATCTGAGCCTTTAGAAAATGACATTGTTAGCACAATGACTTGAGAAATTGTTTGGGGTTCTGTTTGGCTTAGCAAAATTAATAGAAGATTTACTCTCTTGTTCTTTTGATGCCTGTCACTCCTCTTTCATTGTCAGTGTTCCTAGGAAAGAAAGTTATTATGCTAAATAAGCAATTAAGCTGAAGCCACTGTTCTTTAGGACTTGGTTCCTGAGTTGTTACGCTCAGATCAAGGTGCTCCTCAGGACTGAGAAATGCACGAACAGTATCAGAAGAGAAGAGCCACCGGCAGGGCTGGGGCATTGATGGATGAAGACAGCAGTCCCAGCATCTCAGCACATCAGCTGTCTCTCAGCAGAAATCATCCACCAGTGCATGCCTGAGGAGGCTGAGCACCCCTGGAGCTCTGCTTCATGTCTTTGCTTCTAGCTGCCTCACTAAACATGGCAATCACCATCACACCCAAGTGGCCAGGCATCAGCATCTCGGGCTGGTCTGAATGCTCAGTGGATGCTTTCATCTGGGTTCTGGTGAAAGGCTGTATACATTTCAATTAAGATGTGACCAGAAATCCCCCCCGGAACAATGTTATGGCAGCAGTGAGTATAGAAGACTTGGAGTTAGATGACTTGAGTCCAAATCCTGGTTTATTCACCTGCTGACTGTGTGAGCCTGAGTTTTAGGTCCCTAGGTGGCACAATGGTTAAGTGCTCAACTACTACGCAAAAGGTGCCTTAGAAGACAGGCAGACAGGCTTGGTGATCTGCTTCTGAAAGGTCAGAGAAGTGTAAATGCTTTGGATCAATTCTACTCTGCACATGGGGTTGCCATGAGTTGGGATCAACTCATTGGCAACTAACACAACAATAACTCCTTCTTATGCTACAAATGGAGTAGATTCACTGAATAGTTAACAAATACCTACTAAGTGCTAGAGTCTGTGCACTTAAGAAGAGGCTCAAGAGCTATAGCATACAGTTCTTGCTTCAAAGGAGCTCACAGACTAGTGAAGTTATGGTTTTTAATGAGTATTACCTCCTATAGAGCTGTTGAGGAGAGTTATATGAGGTGATCTATAGGAAAGAATTTTAAATATCCTAACCTATTGCCATCAAGTCAATTCTGACTCATGGTGACCTCGTGTGTTACAGGGTAAAATTGCTCCATGAGGTTTTCTTGGCTGTAATCTTTACAGGAGGCCTTTCTTTCACAGTGCCACTGGGTGGGTTTGAACCACCAACCTGCAGCTTAGTAGTTGAGTGCAAACCGTTTGTGCCACTCCCAAAACTCAGAGAGGCCCTTAAAAGCCTAGAGGTACTCCATAAATGGAGGTTGATGCTAACGTCATGAAATATGATGATTTTTAAAACCAGTAGGGGCAAACTCAATAACAAGCATAAATTTATTTGGGATACTTTAAGACTTGGCAGTGTAGAGATTTCTAGTACTCACTCATATTTGCTTCTCTCTCTCTCCGAGCCCATAGGTGGATTACACTTCTCCACTCACTTGCAGTTAGGCCAGGCTATGTGATGAGTTTCGGGCAATGGGAATGCTCAGAACTATTTACTGTTGGTGAGAAGACTCCAGTATTCTCAGTCCTGCCGTGGCGATCAAGGATGCTTTAATTTTCAAGTGGCTCAAGTAAGGATGCTGGAATCTTTGTGGACCTGGATTGCTGAGTTGCCACGTGGAGAACAGTTGCCCTTGAGATTTTTCCAAATCTGCAGTGGATTTTTCATGTTGGTTTAATTCACTGAAATTTGGATTTTATTTATTACATCATCATAGACTAGCTTAACCTAACTAAGGCATTTGGTAACTATCAGGCCTTGGTTTGGTGAATTACACATATTCCATTTTAATTAAAAAACAAGAGTTTACTGTGTTATAATTGGCTACTTTTATGGGTGACTTGGGATGATCTTTGACCTGCAGCCTATGACCAGTGCCACATCTCAAGTCTGAAGAAGCTACCTATTGCCTTGGTCCTTGGTGGAAGCTAGCCTGGGAATATATCACAGTGGCTGTGGTATGAGGTTTCCTCCAGTACCACCTCACTGACCATGGGCACAACCAGATCCCCATGGTCCCATTGCTGCTGCAGAATACAGAATAATATAGAAGCCATTTGTTTATTCACAAGAGTAAGGGAGCCTGAGTGGAAAGAATAATCCAGGATTTTGCATAGGGAAGTTGTTTTCTTTCTTTCATTTTCTTTCCTGCTTAACCGAGCCTTCTGAAATCATCTTTTTGAACACTAGGCAAGGAATTTATTGTGGTCTCCTCAGTATGGCTGGCAGATGGCCCTCAAAACTAATCCAATTTCATTTGAAGTCCTCAAACCTATTAGATACTCACCTCCATTCACCACAACAATTTCATATATGTGTAGAATGACAGGGAGATGTGGCTTCAATTACGTGAAGGGCTCTTATGTGGAAGAGAAATCAGGCTTGTTCTGTGCAGCCCTCGAGGGCTGGAAAAGAATCAATGAGTAAAGCTTAGTGAGGCAGAGTTCAGATCAATATTGGAGTACTGTGGACTTCAAAGTACTGTGGGCTACAAGATACAACAACACATTCCCCGTCCTCAAGAACTCAGAATAGAGTAGGAGAGATGAACAAATATATATAAAACAATATGATGCTTGCAATACTACAACTGTATATAAAGTTACTGTGCACATTTGAGTAAGAATAATAACAACCCTACATAGCATTATTTTACCTTTAAAATAAATCCTGAATCCAACTCCTTCACCATCTTCACAGTTACCATTCTGTTTTAAGGCACTGTTATCTCTCCTGGATTATTGGAGAGCTTGCTGATTTCCAAAGTCTTGTTTAAACTATCTCTTCTCTACACAGCAGCCAGAAGGATTCAATTAAGGCTTAAGGCAGTAATTTATTACCTAGCTATGGTGGAAAAAAAAAAAATTTTTTTTTTTATGGTGGAGGGAAACCCTGGTGGCATAGTGGTTAAATGCTATGGCTACTAACCAAAGGGTCAGCAGTTCGAATCTGCCAGGCATTCCTTGGAAACTCTATGGGAGCAGTTCTACTCTGTCCTATAGGGTTGCTATGAGTCGGAATTGACTCGACGGCACTGGGTTTGGTTTTGGTTATGGTGGAGGAACTGATACATATACTATAATAACAATGATAACCAGTTTTATAGTATAGAAGCCCTGGTGGAGCAGTGGTTAAGAGTTCAGCTGCTAACCAAAAGGTTGGCAGTTCGAATCTACCAGCCGTTCCTTGGAAACCCTACCAGGCAGTCCTACTCTGTCCTATAGGGTCACTATGAGTCGGAATCAGCTTGACCACAGCATTTTTTTTTAATAGTATAACCTCAATAAATATTTGTTGAATGAATGATGTGTTAAGACACTATTCTCAATAACCCAAACTCTTAGAGTGTGATTATGGTGAAGATGCTTTATAAAACTCAATACCAAAAACAAAACAAAAAACCCATTGCCATTGAGTTGATTCTGACTCACAGAGACCCTACAGAATGGAGTAGAAATGCCCCATAGGGTTTCCAAGGAGCAGTTAGTGGATTTGAACTGCTAACCTTTTGGTTAGCAGCTGAACTCTTATCTACTGCACTGCCAGGGCTCCAAACTTCAATACCAGGGATCCGTAATTAAGGGACAGGAATAGACAAGGTGGTATAAGAGCACTGGTTTTCAAGAAAGAGGGCTTTGGGAAGGTGGGCTTAGAACAGCTAATCAGCCATGTGTGGGTGGGATGAGGATAGGATAGTCCTGTGGAACAGGAGACCTTGAGTAACTCTTCAGCGAGGTACTGGATTTAAAAAGCAATGTAGGAGGGTCGAGGAGGCCCATTCACATAAGTGGTAGTAAGACCTGGAACTCTGCTTTGCAATGGCATTGTTCCATGAGGAGTTTGTTACTAAAATAAGGTACAAAAATATATGAATGATCCAAGATTGGCCCAATAGTAATTTCACTCACTTGCTTTCTGATAAATTTTTTTGAATGGCTCAGAAGAAGTTGGAGTTAAATTGGAAGCATACCTTAAGTCTGCATGTGCTCAGGAACATTTTCTGCAGATGATTGCCATCTGCCCCGCCGTTTGCAACATTCTCCAGGTAGAGAGGTGCTGCTCTGAGTTCCAGGTGAGTGAGGAACAGAAGGCCTGGGCCTGGCCTCCTCGAGGCAACAATGAAGATGGATTTTTAGGTCTGAGGAAGTCTAGACTTGGCCCTGGGGTAATCAGCATGTTCTCCTATTGATCTCAAGCCTCATAGTAAGTAGCAAGTTCTAGGGAGGCAAAGGTTGCCTAAAGTCAGAGCCTGCCCCCAAGAAAACTGAAGTATTCAAGGGAACCTAGAGCTCTTTCCTCGGGTTTGACTTTCAAGCTTTGTCTCAAAGACTGACTCCCCAAAGACCTCATCTAAGTACTTAATGCCTTGTTATTTTCTCCTCGAATCCTCTTTTTCACAATTTGTATTAACATGGTTCGTTGTTGTTAGCTGCCACCCAGTTGGCGCAGGCTCACGATGACCCCATGCACAATGGAAGGAAATGCTGCCTGGTCCTATGGCATCCCCATGATCTATTGGAGATAGAACTGTTGTGATTCATAGGGTTTTCATAGGCTGATTTTCAGAAGTTAGATCCCCAGGCCTTTCTTCCTAGTGTATCTTAGTCTGGAAGCTCTGCTGAAGCCTGTTCATCATTATGGCAACACACGAGCCTCCGCTGACGGATGGGTGGTGGCTGTACGTGAGGTGTATTAGCCAGGAATTGAACCTGGGTCTCCCACACGGAAGGTGAGAGTTCTACCAGTGAACCACCACTGCCCCAATACAAGGATAGATATTTATATTTCTTTACTTAACATCCTCCCTGTCCTGTAACCCTCTGACAGCAGGGATCATTTCTTTTTATTCACCAGGCATACTCATGGCCCCATACAGTACCTGGCACAAACAGATATTCCTTAAGAATTTGTTGACTAGATGGAGGTATGGATGAATAAATTAAAGAATGAGCAGATAAATAAACACCTATAAAAATCTGTCTCTTTTAAACCTCGGTGAAAGCTCTATTTGGAGGAGAGGGGTTATTTTCAAAGCTGTCCTTAGGGGGTTATCAGAAGTCATTTCTGATCAGTGTGCATGTGGCCAGCAGCACCAGCTGTGGCTAATTTGCTCTTGTTTGCCAGGGACTGACTGCAGAGCTATGTAATGAATGGCTACAGTGGCTTTGATGACAGCCCTGCCTAGACTCGATGAATGCCCAGCAGGCAGCCTGCCAACGAAGCAAGGGGCAAAGACCAGATGGCCAATCTGTCAAAGCCCAGCATCCCCTTGGCCCAGCCCCATCACTCCGCATTCAACTGCCTATTATTTAGACTGAAACCATCACAATGTTCTACAAACGCCCAAAGAGAACTGGTAACTGGATTTCTGGCTCCAGGGCATCTATGTGGGCTGAGGGTTGACCCGGAGATTGCAGTGTATTACAGGGTTAGTGACCATAGGGCCAAGGGAGAGGCCCTTGGCAGGAGAAAGAAGATTGACCTTACATACGACTTTGGGAGGCCACTTCTCTACCTTGAGGCTCAGTTTACTCCCATATCAAATGTTGGTACAGGGGATTTCCCAACAAGCTGTGGAGTAAATGAGATGAAAGCACATGCCTACTCTTTGGCATTGACGAGTGTGCACACGCAAGCATATGTACACAAACACACTTCATGTCTATTTTGAAAATAACAGTAAGTATCTTTTATTTTTTATTGTACTTTAGATAAGGTTTACAGAACAAACTAGTTTCTCATTAAATAGTTAGTGCACATACTGTTTTATGACATTGGTTAACAGCCCCATGACATGTCAACACTATCCCTTCTCGACTTTGGATTCCCTGTTACCAGCTTTCCTGTCCCCCCTTGCCTTCTCTAGTCCTTGCTTTAGTCTCCTTTTGTGTTATGGGCCTGTCTATAATCTTTGGCTGAAGGCTGAACCTTCGGAGTGACTTTGTTACTGAGCTGAAAGAGTACCCGGGGGCCATACTCTCGGGGTTTCTCCAGTCTCTGTCAGGTTAGTAAGTCTGGTCTTTTTTTGTGAGTTAGAATTTTGTTCTACGTTTTTCTCCAGCTCTGTCTGGGACCCTCTATTGTGATCCCTGTCAGAGCAGTTAGTGGTGGTAGCTGGGTACCATCTAGTTGTACTGGACTCAGTCTGGTGGAGGCCGTGGTAGTTGTGGTCCATTAATCCTTTGGACTAATCTTTCCCTTATATCTTTAGTTTTCTTCATTCTCCCTTGTTCCCAAAGGGGCGAGACCAGTGGAGTATCTTAGGTGGCCACTCACAGGCTTTTAAGACCCCAGATGCTACTTACTAAGGTAGAATGTAGAACATTTTCTTTATAGACTATGTTATGCCAATTGAGCTAGGTGTTCCCCAAGACCATGGTCCCCACAGCTCTCAGCCCAGCAATTTGGTCCCTCAGGGAGCTTGGATATGCCCATGGAGTTTCCACGGCCTTGCCTTGTACAGGTTGTGCTGGTTTCCCCAGTATCGTGTACCATCTGACCCTTCACCAAAGTTACCACTTATCTATTGTCTATTTAATGTTTTTCCATCGTCACCCCTCCCCTCCCTCGTAACCATCAAAGATTGTTTCTTTTCGTGTGTAAACCTTTTCGAGTTTTTACAGTAATAGACTCATACAATATTTTTCATTTTGTGATTAACAGTATATTTTATTTTTAATTAGATTATTGAAAATTATTTAAAACATACAAGAAGGTATAAAGAATAAGAAATGAACATTCATGAATCTACAGCACAGATTAAGTAGCAGAATCTTGTTATTACATTTTAGCTTCTATACTCACCATCCTGATTGTATCCATTTTCCCTCAATAGAGGAAATCGCTATCCCAAATTTGGTGTTAATCCACCTCTCATATTTCTTCATAATTTCAGCAAATCTGTATACACACACTATATGTATATGTTTATATATATGTAGGTGTATATGTATATATACACAAACTACTCCTTTGTCTATTCTTGATGTTGTTAGGTATTGTCGAGTCGCTTTAGACTCAGAGCAACCCCAGGTGTCAGAGTGGAACTGCACTATAGGATTTTCTAGACTGCAAGCTTTATAGGAGCAGATTTCCAGGTCTTTCTCCCACGGAGCTGCTGAGTGAGTTCAAACCGAAATCTTTGGGTTAGCAGTCCAACACTTAACTGTTGGACCATCAGGGCCCCTTTGCCTATTCTTAAACTGTGTAAATTGTATCATTCTCAATGTAATCTTCTGAAAGTTCCTTTTCTTGTGGCTGATTCTAATTGAAGTTTTTCTATATGGATATGTGTAACTTGGTTCACTCATTTGCACAATTTATATATCGTCTTCTGCTGGTGGGCATTTAAGGTATGTCCAGGTTTTTTTTTTTTTTCCTCTGATACCTCTGTAAAAGTATACTATTTGATTTTTCCAAGTTGTTCTTCAAATTGTAGCAATTTACATAACCACAAGCTGTGGAGAAGAGCTCCATTTATTCTACTTCTTTGCCAAGTCTTGGTATGGTGATCCAGGTTAATTTTTGCAAATTTGTTGGGCATGGAATGGTCTCCCAAAGAAGTTTTAATTTGCATTCCCTTGATTGCCAGTGACGTTGTGAAATTAAGTTTTTCCTGTATTTATAGGTCACTTGTCATTTTCTCTTCTATCTGCATTAGTTAGGAATCCTTTCCATAAAAGTAAATGAGGAATTTTGTCACATAAGGAGAGCCTGGTGGCAGACGGGTCAGGACTTCCAGGACATGTGTAAGTCATAACATTGCATTGGGCATGTCTCTTGTTCTTCTAAATGGTCTTGGCTATTCTTTCTGGGCCCTCTGATATTCATATGAATTTTAGAATCAGCTTGTGAATTTTCATCAGCAAAACAAACAAAGACCCAAATCATTTTGGTGTTTTGATTGGCATTGCCTTGAATTCATGGCAGCTTTTTTTTTTTTTTAATGACATTAGATCTTCCCTCTTATGGAAATACTGTATCTGTCTTCTTATATAAATCTTCTCTATGGCTTCTCAAGGAAGTTTATAATTTTCTTCATAAAGCTTTTGCATATTATTGTTGAACTGATTTCTAGTTTCCTTCTAGTTCTGGTTGCTACTGCAAATGTATCTTCTGTCGCTCTCTTTTTAATTGGGTCTGCTGTTTATTTCTGGTGTTTTAGATACTGAACCTACATCCGGCTAACTTAATAAAACATTCTAACATTTAATCTGTATATTTCCTTGAGTTTTCTATATAGATAATCTCATCACCTGTGGAAAATCCAGCTTGAATTATTTTGAAATTCGCATATGTTGATTTGTTTTTCGATTCTACCACACGGACTAGAATCCCCAGCTCAGTGATAATGGAAAGAGTAATGCTATGCTCCCAATGTTTCACGATTGCCTAAGAGCTATAGTAAAATTCAAATCAATCATCATTTCTCAGTTTAACAATGTTTCTACCTATTCCTAGATCTCATTTTTAATCACAAGTTCCTAGAATACTGTCTGTAACATACCTCTTGCCGATTCTGACTCATGGCGAACCCCTGTGTTGGAATAGAACTGCTCCGCAGCATTCTCTTGGCTGTAATGTTTATGGAAGCAGTTCTCCAGGCTTTTCTTCCATGAAGCCATTGAGTGGGTTCAAATTGCCAGCCTTTAGGTTAGCGGTTGATAGCTGAATGTTGGATGAATATTGTAATGTTTTTACGCTAAATCACTGGAAGAATGGCACCTACAGACAATGCTGTGAGAATTCAGAGAGAATGTGATCTGGGCTCTAACAGTTGGGAGATTTTTAAGTACTAGATGATAAATTTGAATTGGGCATTAAAATTATAAACTGCCAACACAGGGATTCTTTCATGGAATTCTTACATCATCCTTAGGTAATAGATGTTATTACCACTGTTGCATAAAGAAACTGGCAAAAGGAAGAGTGAGGCTTTGAACTTGGGTTCCGTTTCATGATCTCTGCACTATGCCCCAGGCCCGGCACAGACATCCCTGGGTCCAGGCAGATGTGTAAGGTTCAGAAAGGTGGGACAGAGAGAGAAGGCAGAGAGAGGGACAGAGAGAGAGCAGCCCATCTGTGAGAGGACAGGGCAACTGTGACAACTGCCCCAGGACACCGCGTCATCTAACCACCATAACTGACTCCAGAGAACACTTGAGGCCATAGAAGGATAAGAAATCTTGCCCTTTTCTGATTGAGAGCAGGAAAAGGAGTTGGTATCTAACAGAGCTGAGCTAACAATTTCTGAGGTCCTACCTGTCTTCTTAGGTGTTGATGAGCTAGGGCACGGGCCTGGAGTGGAGGTTGTTTCACGTCATTCTGTATCAACTGTTTTGATCTGTGACTGAACCTGCCAATCCAATGCTTTGGGCATCTCGGTCAGTGACTATTAACCAATTCTCTTGCTCCACGTGAGCACACACACAGCCTGTGATGTACGACACTGATGGGGAAGGTTAGTGCGTTGGTGTACATTGGCACCCACTCAGAGGCAGCTCAGGAGGAAGGCCTGGCGATCTGCTTCCAAAAGATCACAGCCCAGAAAACCCCATGGAGCACAGTTCTGCTCTGAAATACATGGGGTTGCCACAAATTAGAATCAACTTGATGGCAACTGCTTTGGTTTTGGTTTGGTATACTGGCAATCTAACTAGGGATTCTTTAAGGAAAATTATTTGTTGAATAAAATGTTTTGGTCTACTTCTGTACTTTGGATTCTGACAGGTTGATAAATGATCTCTCCTGGCCAAATTTATTGTTAAATTCAGCTCCTAGATATACTGAGCATTAAGTAAGAAACTGCTAGGTGCTCTCAGAGACACTGTGACAAGTAAGAAAACAGCCTTGTCATCTAATTGGAAAAAGGTGCATTATTTTCCAGGGTTTTAATTCCTGAATACTAAGGGAAAAAAAAAAAAAAAAAAACCCAGCCAGTTCCTTCCTACCCTATTTTGTGATAATATTTTTCTTCTAAGGGTCTTGGATGTCCGGAATAAGGAAGTAGGTAAGAGGAAAGGCTCTGGGGGATAGGATGGAAGGTAATTTTAGCCTTAGCAAAAGCAAGTGAGAAATGAGTCTAGAAAGTGGTAATGAGCAGCAGAATAAGCACTGCATTTGCAGGGGGTTTAAAAATATTGCAGATGTAATCTGTACGAATGAACCTCCTCAGTGCTAATATGGAGAAAGTGGGGCAGGGGAGTTGCCCCGGCACCATGCAGAAGGAGGCAAGGCTGGGGTGGCAACTCTGTGTGTGTCAGAGGGAAAGGGCGCGTCCGTGTTGCCAGGTTTCTACTCCTTTATCCCGGACCTGCCCAGCGTGACTATGATCTTACACCATCAGCTCGCAGTAGATATGGAGCAAACCATAATTCAGTGCAGAGGGTTTTCATGGGCTCACATTTAACTTTTCGGAATCCCTCGGCATGTTGGTGTTTTCTGATTTTATTCAGACCTCTGCTCAAATGCCATCTTTGCTGTTAGGACTTTCCTACCAACGTATTTAAAACAGCATCCTTTAGTCAAACTCTGACTTTCATACCCTCTTTATTTTTTATGTTAGCACGCATTGTTGTTAGTTGCCATTGAGTCAGCTCCAACTCATGGCAACCTTATCTATAACAGAACAAAATGAAGCCTGGTCCTGCATCGTCCCCACAATCTTTGATATATTGGAGACCATTGTTGCAGCCACCGCGCTAATCCATCTCATGGAGGGTTTCCCTCATTTTTGCTGACCCTCTACTTTACCAAACATTATGTCCTTTTTTTTTTTAGCAATTAATCTTTGCTGGTGACATGTCCAAAGTAAGCAAGATGAAGTCTCGCTATCCTTACTTCTAAGGAGCATTCTGGCTCTACTTCCTCCAAGGTGGATTTGTTGTCTCTTCTGGCAGTCCACGGTGTATTCAGTATTCTTTCCTAGTCCTCGGTGAGATGGACTGAACACAGTGGCTGCAGCAATGGGCTCAAACATAGCAATGATTGTAAGGATGGCACAGGCTGGGCAATGTTTTGTTCTGTTATATATGCAGTTACTATGAGTCAGAACCAACTTAATGGCACCAATAACAGCACATATTACCTCCTGACAACATTATTGACCTATTTGTTTATTTTATGTTTCTTTCTCTGGAATGTAAAATCCACAAAAGCAGGACCTTCATCAGCTTTGGTTCACTGCTCTATCCCTGGTGCCTGGAACAATGCCTAAAAGTGAATTAAAATGTCCTCTGGTCTGTACCAGACCTAGATTTCCTTAAAGTTGTGCCTCTGACTCATTCAGGCTGCTCTTCTCTTGGTTGAAGTTGGGTTATATTCTGAGTCTCTAAAAAGATATTTCTTCTCCAGCTGTCTTGTAAACTGACTAGTAGTTTCCACTTTCCAGTAGAAAGCAGAAACGGGAGGCTCAGAACCCACGTGGACCTTTTGGGAGCACCCACAGCAGCTGCTTTACCTAGCCTCCACCACTGGCTTCCGTTGAATAGACTCATACTCATGGTGACCCCATGTGTGTCAGAGTAGAACTGTGCTCCACAGAGTTTCCAATAGCTGATTTTCTTGAAAGTGGATCACCAGGCCTTTCTTCTGGGTGGGCTCTGGGTGTGCTCAAACTTCCAACCTTTTGGTTAATAGCCAAGGCATTAACCGTTAGCTCCACCCAGGGACTCTGCTTTAACTAAAACAAACAAATGAACCCATTGCCATCGAGTTAATTCCAACTCATAGCGACCCTATAGTACAGAGTAGAACTGCCCCATAAGGTTTCCAAGGAGCAGGTGGTAGATTTGAACTGCTGGTTTTTTGGTTAGCAGCTGAGCTCTTAACCACTGTGCCACCAGGGTTCACTTTACCTAAAAGCCCTTACAAAATGGCCAAGCTGCCCTTTCCTGTCAGCTTTTTTTAAAAGAAAGATTTTATATTTTCTTTCTCTCTTTGCAATCTGATCCCATTAATTGTGTGGGGAAGTGAGGGGACAGAACCTACGGCCAAGATTATAGCTAGATTTGCAAATGAAGATGTGAACACCAGCAAAAAATGTGCAGGAACGTGCAAACAAAACGCCCAGAGGCTGGTGCTCACAATAAACCAATTAGTAGGTTTTGAAACATTTCGATCTGCAGTCTTCAGATGAAGTGAAGAAACACATCTTGAAAGCAGCAGGAATGGCAGACTGAGTGGACCAAATCCCTTTTCCCTGCTCAAGCTCAGAAAAGTCTTTGGAGTCCAAAGAAGCAAAACAGGCACAATTCAGGAAAAAAAAAAAAAAAATCAATTGTATGATTTTGGATTCAGCTGCTACTTCTCAAAATGATGAATGATTCATAAAAAATTAAAATGTAAAAATATTGGCTACGACATCTCAACAAATACCATAGAAACATTTTCCAGGCAACTTTCTCTGTAATGAAATAATACATTGCCTAAAAACAATAGAGTTGCATTTGGGGGGGGGGAAAACCTAAAACTAATACCTTGGTGCAAAAAAAATTACTGACAATCACAAAAAATTAGAAATAAGTGTAACAAGAGAATTAAATACAAAAACTTGTGCAATTAGCTAAAATATAGGGGAAATTTTATGTATAATCTAAAGGTATATATTAGAATATAAGAAAGATCGAATATTAGCAAGCTAAGCATTGTACAAAGAAGTTAACAAACAACAACAAAATAATTGCGAATAGCATGTGTAAAGGAATTTTCAAATTTGAGGTACCTGAGGAGATCTGAAGTAGCCGACTTGAGGTCTGAGTGTGACTCCTCTGTGGCTAGTTCCATTTCCACCCTAGCAACAGGCACTTTCCATGCAGACACAACCCAAAAAACTAAGAAATGTCGGATACAACTACCCTTCAAACCCCCGCGCTGCCCTCACAGACCCTTATGATTACCACAGTGTAACCAACCTAAGAAAGATAAGTATGTCCATTTAAGCCAATAGCCTTATGAGTGTGCATTACAGGAAGTCCTGCCTTATGAATCCCTGCCACGGGAAGTCCCACCTTAAAATGATCTACTGCCAAGGAGAAATGTCTCTCAAGGATCTAAGCCCATAGCTGGAAACCCTGGTAGCATAGTGGTTAACAGCTACAGCTGCTAACCAAAATGTAGGCAGTTGGAATCCACCAGGCGCCCCTTGGAAGCCTTATGGGGCAGTTTTACTCTGTTCTATAGGGTCAGCAATGGGTTTGGTTTCTGAATCAAGTAATGTGTTTCATATCCTTTGTTTCCTGCTTGTAAAACATCACTGTTGAGTTGCCATACTGGATTACTGGATTCTACCCTATGGAGTCCAGTCTATCCCCAGCTCGAGTTGTCTCTTTACTTTCAATAAATCTCTCAATTTTATATTAATCAGAGTATGGATAGTTGGTCTAGGACAAAAGTATATGAAAGGAAATAAAACTATGAACAAAAACTATTATAAAGAATATAAATGAGAGGTGATCAACTAAACCAAAAGCTAAACTTTTCAAAAAAATTGTTAAAATACTTTGACAAGATTAAATAAAAGCAAAAAAAGCCAGAAGTAACCAATAGTATTAGAAATCAAAGTAGAGGAAATTGTGGGTATAGATATCCTGTTACAGGTCATTAGACCAGGTAATGCTGAGTGCTATAGAGTCAATTCCAATTCCTTGTGACCCTATGGGGCAGAGTAGAACAGCCCCATAGAGTTTCGAAGGCTGTAATCTTTTTGGAAGAAGACTGCCACATCTTTCTCCCTCGGAGCAGCTGGTGGGTATGAACCTAGGACCTATAGGTTAGCAGCCAAGTGCTTAACCACTGTGCCACCAGAGCTCCTTGGTAATGAAAAATGGACTATAATTTTTACTGGTGTAAGAAAACTTCCCTGAGGGGATGAGGTTTAAGGCTGAGAAGGAGTTAGTTAGCTAGTTGCAGAAGGAAGTAGACTTTCAAATAAAGGAAAAAGTGAGTGTCAAAGCCCTGAGGCAGCCCTTGTTAGGTGTGTTATAGACTTGAGACTTTATCCAAAGGCCAAGGGGATTGTTGGAATAAAATACATTTAGAAGACCCCAATTTCTGCGTTTTCTTTTTGTCAGGCAAGAACGCATCCTACTTAAGATCTCTGAGCCCAGTAGGTGCTGGCAAGAGAGCTTTGTCTCTAAATGTTGAACTGGGTTGGTAAAATCTAGAGAATGAGAGATGGAAGAACAAGCTCCTTGTCAATTACTGTTCTGATTAATAACCAGACCCTTCTACCTTACAGGATCTGAAATAATTGAGAAAGATATGCTTAAAGCTTTTTGTATATTTAATTCTTTCAAAAATACTTATATAGAGCATACCTTGTGTCAGGCACACTTCTAAGCACTTTACAAATATTAATTTAGCTCATCATTTTGTAACAGCCTTATGAGGTAGTTAGTTTTATTATTGCCATTTTATAGATGGGGGAACAGAGTCACAGCTAGGTTTAGTAGATTACCTGAGGTCATACTATAAGTGGAGCGACACTGCTTAGGCACAGTTGGACTGATTTTACTGTCAAGCGGCAGGTGGAGAAATCCCACTTGAGTGAGCTTCAGGCCAAGTGGTAGCAGGAGACTTCCCTTCCTTGGAGGAAAATGGACAGCGGTATCACTAGGATTGATGTCACCCAGTGCGTAACTCATGGTGCCTTCCCCACGGACCTTCTCCCATATCAGACCATACAGAATCCTTAGTAGCGTTTATTATCAACTTTAGTTAGAGGCTAATATGTGATATAGTTGTAAATTGCTTAAATGTAATATTTCTTAGATTATATGAACAAGAACAACAAAACTGTTTTGTAAAATCTTTCTACATTGAATTACATCACTATTAGTTGTAACATTATTAGTAACCGAGTGGAAATTTTTTCTCCTTCTTTTCCTTTAATTACTACTTCATTCTCAAAAAAAAGTTATTGATATAAGCTCCCAAATACTAATTACCACAATATTGTAGCTAAAACAGCAGAAAATTTGACAAAGTCAGTGACTATAAAAACACCACCAGCAGCAAAAGCAACAGGGCATGCTTATAGTGTGTGCAGATAAAACCACGTGATTCGAAGCATGATTGTAATTGAGTAATAATGACAGCTCTGACTGGAGCACTTTAGAAGGTTCAAAAAGTAAATTAGCATAGAGTTTTAGCCTTGTAGGTGTATGGATACACGTAAGCTGGGTTTATGAAAAATGTTCTTGTTGTTGCAACTCACTACAGGGATTTTTTTTTTTTTGATACTAAATTTCTGCTGAAACACTGCACAAAAATTTTAGACAGTCATTTTGTTGTCACTCCCTCTGACAGTGTCACTTGGTGCAGTCTGCACCCCCCACAGCCTTCTAGTGATGCCACTGGAAGTGGAGATCCCTATAGAAGCAGAACCCTTCTCCCAGTCACTACAGTGGGATCCACCACACCCCTCCAGGGGCCAGCCATGCCAAGATGAGAGAGCAGAATGGAACGCCACCTCATACTGTTTCCTTCTGCTTTTCAAGTCACCTGGACTCATGGAGACCCCATGTACTATTGAAAATGCTGCCCAGTCCTGTGCCATCCCCTTAATCAATCACAGATCAGACCATTTTGATCCATAGAGTTTTCATTGTCTGATTTTCGGAAGTAGGTCACCAGACCCTTTTTCCTAGTCTGTCTTAGTCTGGAAGCTCCACTAAAACCTGTTCAGTGTCATAGCAACACACAAGCTTCTACTGACAGATGGGTGGTGGCTATGCAGGAGATGCATTGGCTCGGAATCAAACCCAGGTGAAAATTCTACCACTAAACCACAACTGTTTGCAGTAGAACCATAGATGGTCATTAAAGCCATAGAAGAAGACAAGATCACCCGGAAAGGTGCGTAAAGTGAGAATTCAGCAGGCCTGGGGCTGAGCCTAAGAAACCCCAGCATTATAGTGGTGGGCTCTGAGAAGGAGTGGCTTTGGCGATAAGAAGAAAACTTAGAAGACAAGGGTAATGCGTGCTCTTTTCAATGCTAAGTAGCAGAACCAAAAGTGTTGGCCCTCTTAGCTTTCCCTGGGCTAATGCTGAGCGTCCTCACTGCTGCTTCGGTGGATGACACTTGATTCCACTTTCATTAAAAAATGGGCCAACGAGGACAGAGGGCCACCGTCAGTGAAAGAGGATGGCCTCCTCGATGTCCACATTGGCCTGAAATGCAGTCAAGACTCATGCACGCGCTGTAATGGCTCCCTCCTCTATGGATTTTCTAAGGGGGGATAAGTAAATCACAGAGAGTTGATTTTCACAAACCATATCTCACTTCCTTGTGTGTATAAAGGGTAGCTCTCTTTTTTAAAATGTTTTATTGTATTTTTGGCAAAAATATACACAGCAAAACACACTCCCATTCAACAATTTCCACATTATGTTCAGTGACATTGGTTACATTCTTCACATTGTGTCAACATTCTCACTATTTCTATTCTAGTCGTTTCACTCCTATTAGCTTAGTCTTACTCTTCCCTACCCCCAAACTTCTCATTTATGCTTTAGAGTAACTGTTGTCCATTTGATCTCATACAGATATTTTTTTAATGACCTCTCTTTCTTTGGACCACTGAAATTAATATTGGGGCCATACGGTGGGTACTATATAGTAGCTAAGATGATGGGGGGATCTGGGTCCAGACTGCTTGGATTCAAAACAAGCCTCTACTTACTCACCATGTGATTCTGGGCAAGTGACTTTATTTTTCTGTTCTTGGCTTCCTCATGGGTAAAATGGGAATAATAAAGGTCACTACTTCATTGAGGAGCCCGAGTAGCACAGCACTTTGCAATCGACTGCTAGCCTAAAAGTTGGTCATTCGAACCCATCCAGCAGCTCCATGGAAGAAAGGTCTGGCACACTGCTTCCATAAAGATTATAGCCAAGAAACTCTATGGACCAGTTCTATGCTGTAACACATGGGGTTGCTATGAGTTGGGGCCAACTCAATGGCAGCTAACAACAACTTGTACTTCACTGGATTGTTGTGGGATTAAAGGAAAATAATATGGCACCTGGCATACAATAGGCTTTGGATAAAACACTTCTCTTCTTGCTGTAAATCCACTGCTTTGCATTTATATGATCTTTTAATTTATAAAGCATTTTCCTATGTACAAAATCATTTGATCAATCCAGAATCCTGTGAGATAGACCAGGATTTTTAATATTCATTTCCAACACACGAAGGAGCAAAGGTTCAGAAAAACAAAGTGACTTGCTCAAGGGCTAGAACCCAGGCTTTGTGACTGCCAGGCCTGTGGTCTTTTCTCTACACCAGGCTGCATTGTTAAGCAGGTCAAATTAAAATGTTAAGATTTCATGGAAAACCTCTGATTTGGCCATAACATGAAGCCAATGTATAAGTCTGGTCAAGGCTTGAGCAGAGAGAATACCATGACGGTATTACGATTTATGGACTCATGCAATCTCATCTTTTCTCTGGAAATCCAATCCGTATTTCCAGGCTCTGTGGCAGTTCTATTAAATTTGTTTCTGTTATTCCTGAAACCTTTAGAAGGAGAATGACTGAAAATCGCCTGGGTTGCTCAGGCTTTCTGGAAGTTATGGGAGGAAAAAATGATGGCATTTTGTTAGCTTTAGAAATTCACTCCAAACAATCTCCTTAGAATGGTTAATTACATGAGACCAAAAGGACAACATCTGCCCAAAAGCAAAGCTGAGACGGCAGGAAGGGCAGGAAAACTGGACACAATGTAATGCGGAACTCAGGGCTGAACGAGGGAGAATGCTGATACCTGAAGGGGACTGAGACCAGCACCTTGGAACATTCTCTGCACAAATCGTAGAATGGGACATTATTTTGCTCTATAAACCTTCATCTAAAGCACAATTCAGACAAAAAAAGAAAAAAAAGAAATTCACCCCCAAAATGAAATGACTGCTTTTTTACCCTCCTTTTAAGGTTTTCAACATGGGCAGTGTGAGTTGCTGAATTTGATTTTTTTTTTTCTACGTTTGCAATTGGAACTCCAGTGGTGTCCAAGGAATCCAGTTATGGTTGGGAAGTCATATAACAATATGGGAACTTATTCTGACCAAAATATTTTACTAAGTTCACTGAAGATTATGACTGAATAACGCCAAAGTGTGAGATACTCAGTTACGCTTTCAGTTTCCAAGGAAAGCGCTGCATCTTTGCCAGGTACTTGCGATTTTTCTCACCCTGGAAACATTAAATATGAACCTTCTGAGATTCTTGGAAAATGCAGTTCCAAACAGGAATAAACAAGACAAATGATTCCACTAAGGGGTTACTCCCAAGGAAACCTTTTCTGTCCTTTCAAAGGTGTGAGGAGGTGATGTGGGCCATGGAGGAAAATGACCTGGGTTCACGTCTGCCCTGCAGCTCTGAGCCTGCAGTTTCCTCCGTGGGCCTTTGTTCCCTCCTCTGTTCAAAGCGTGACCGCGTTGTAGATGACCGTCAGCCGCACCACCCCTTCAGCTCTGCTATGTGATGGCTCTGTAGTTCTGGTAATTAAATAGTATTGTTATTAGTCAGGGCCTTTGCAATTTGGGGACTTCTGGATCATACAAAAAACACAAAAGGAGGCTGAAATATGCTCACCAGCTTTTGTTTTTTCCCAAGTAAAGATATTAAAAAAAAAACCTTCATCTACAAAACCATATTTACATTTCATAAAAGAAAGGACAATTTAAGACAAAAAAAAATTTTTAAAGGAGAAAAGTATTCCCTAATCAAGAAAAGACTGTTGACAAATTTATGGCAACAATGGCACATGAGGAGGCCTGCGGGCACCATGGTTAAGTGTTGAGTACTAACAGAAAGGTTAATGGTTCAAGCCATCAGCAGCTCCATGAGAGAAAAGTCCTAGTGATCTGATCCTGTAAAGATTACGCCTGGGAAACCCTACCGGGCACACAGGTTGCTACGAGTCAGAGTCGACTGCACAACACACAGCAACAACGTAGCCCCCACGCGCACACACATGCACACGCACACACACACACACAATCGTCCATCTGTTTCTCACATATCATGCATAGCATTTCTGCTCCCCTGGGGAGTAAAATGATTAGAAGTAAAATCGACACATACATTAGAACAACAAATTGCAAAAACTATTTTAGAAAAATGTTGACTTAACCGATTTTCCTTGTGTGTGAAGTTATAAAGCTTGGACTTGTAAAAGCTCATTGTCTCATTTCTTCTGACGATCAATCAACATTGCTGCCTGGAAGAAAAGGTGGAGATTCATGTTTCTGACACCCAGTTTGAGCCAGAGCTGTCCAGTCAATCAGTAAGATAAATGGCTTTCTGTGCCTCAATTCTGGCCCAGAATGACGAAGTCTGCACAGGTAGAGAAGTAGAACAATAGGAAAGAAGGCCGTACACCTGTCAGCAAGGAACTTTGCTCTTTGTCTTGTTCATGTAGTCAACATCATTTATTTAGCAATAACTATGCGGCAGTGTTTTTTTATGCTGCAGCGTTACTCTAGGCACCGTGGATACAGAGATGAATAAGCCAAGGTTCTGCCTTCTTGAAGCTCCCAGTGTATGGGTAGATTAACCAATAATTACAACGTAGAGTGAGAAATTACCATACAGAAACAGAAATTTTCTACGGGAGTGTATAATCCAGATTCTATTTTTGGCTGTGGTGGTGATAGTGAAATGGAGGGAGTGTTCCAGGCACAAGGAAAATTGTGTGTAAAGTCATTGATGACCAAGTGTGCATGGAGTGTTCCAAGAACAACAAGCAACATGGTTTGGCAGGTGCATTAAATATCAATCTACTTGCAGGAGGAAGTGAGTCTAGGAATACAGAGATTGAAAAAGAAGAGATGGCACTTTTTTGAGTTGTTAGTGTGGGATGGTTTAGAAGCAGAACAAGTGGATTTCCAGAGAAGTCACTTTACCCTCTGCTGCAGGTTCTTAAGAGCTTTGCTACTAACTGAAAGTTGGCAGTTCAAACCCACCCAGCAGCCCTGCAGGAGAAAGACCTGATGATCTGCTCCCATAAAGATTACAGCCTAGAAAACTCTACGGGGCAGTTCTACTCTGTCACATGGGGTCTGTATGAGTTGAAATTGATTCTAGGCACTCAACAACAACAAGTTCTGAAATTTCCACCATGAGAGAGCCCTCCCTTCAATTGCTATCAGAGCTGTCCCATCCTGGTGGGCCTCTTCCATCAAGTCTTAGGCTTGAAAGGCCAATTGCTCCAGACTTGGCCTCCTACACTTCTCCAAGCCCTGATCTTCCATTCTAACAGTGATGGGGGTGTATTATGGTTCCCCATTATTCCCTTTTGGAGCTCCTGGTAAATTCTAAACTATGAGTCATTTTCTTTCTTTCTTCATTTTTTTGTTTTCCTCATTGACTGGAATCTGGAATCTAAACACACTCCAGAAACCACCAAATCCTCAGTATGCTTACTTCTATGAGATGTTTAGCAAGGTCTTACCACATTACAAACTATCTGTACTGAACCCTGAAGATTTAACAGAGAGAAAAACAGAAGTAGGAACCTCCCTATTATTGAACTTTTCAATATAAAGTGGAAATCCTATGGATGACCTTCAAAACCTTTCCTCCCCTCGCCTACCATTCTTCTCGGCAAGCAGGCTTCACTCACCAGGAGGAATGCACAGGTATTAAAAGCAAACATGGAGTTTGACAAGGGCTTGCTATGGAAATTCTCCTGTATTTGTTTGATTAGGGACCCTGGGGGCATTGTGGTTAAAAGCTCAGCTGCTAACCAAAATGTCGGTAGTTCAAATCCGACAGCTGCTCCATGGAAACCCTATGGGGCAGTTCTATTCTGTCCTATAGGGTTGCTATGAGTCAGAATCAACTTGATGGCAACAGGTTTGGTTTGGTTTTGGTTTTGGTTTGATTGAACCAGGGCTTCAAACTGGTTTGTTCAGGTTTGAACCCCTGCTGAGAATTTGCCTTTTTAACAAGTTCCCATGTAATGCCAATGCTGCTAGTTAGGGATAAATTCTGAGAACCACTAGTACAGCAGTGGTAAACTGCCTACGTTTTAGTTAGCAGCTGAGCATTTAACCACTGCGGAAGAATCACTTCGGGGATCTTGTTAAAATGTAGGTTCTGATTCAGTACAACCAGGGTTGAAATGCAAATTCTCAACAGGAGTTTGAACTGGGATGAGTCA